>NW_027138753.1:600000-900000 GCF_035084215.1 Heptranchias perlo
CAAGAACTTTTCGTGGTTCTTGTCAATTTTTGTTGGTTTTCATCTGATGAACTTATTTCAGTCAGCTAGATCTTTCTTCTTCAAAGCAAAAAGATTTTATCTTCAAATATAAGAACTTTTCGTGGTTTTGATGGTTTTCAGCAAATGAACAGATTTCAGCGAGCTGGAAGTTTTTTCTTTAATAGCCTAAGATTTTATCTTAAAATACAAGAACTCTTCGTGGTTTTTGTCAATTTTTGTTGGTTTTCATCCAATGAACTTATTTCAGTCAGCTAGATCTTTCTTCTTCAAAGCAAAAAGATTTTATCTTCAAATACAAGAACTTTTCGTGGTTTTGATGGTTTTCAGCAAATGAACATATTTCAGCGAGCTGGAAGTTTTTTCCTTAATAGAGTAAGATTTTATCTTAAAATACAAGAACTTTTCGTGGTTCTTGTCAATTTTTGTTGGTTTTCATCTTATGAACTTATTTCAGTCAGCTAGATCTTTCTTCTTCAAAGCAAAAAGATTTTATCTTCAAATACAAGAACTTTTCGTGGTTTTGATGGTTTTCAGCAAATGAACAGATTTCAGCGAGCTGGTAGTTTTTTCTTTAATAGCCTAAGATTTTATCTTAAAATACAAGAACTTTTCGTGGTTCTTGTCAAATTTTGTTGGTTTTCATCCAATAAACTTATTTCAGTCAGCTAGATCTTTCTTCTTCAAAGCAAAAAGATTTTATCTTCAAATACAAGAACTTTTCGTGGTTTTGATGGTTTTCAGCAAATGAACATATTTCAGTGAGCTGGAAGTTTTTTCCTTAACAGAGTAAGATTTTATCTTAAAATACAAGAACTTTTCGTGGTTCTTGTCAATTTTTGTTGGTTTTCATCTAATGAACTTATTTCAGTCAGCGAGATCTTTCTTCTTCAAAGCAAAAAGATTTTATCTTCAAATACAAGAACTTTTCGTGGTTTTGATGGTTTTCAGCAAATGAACAGATTTCAGCGAGCTGGAAGTTTTTTCTTTAATAGCCTAAGATTTTATCTTAAAATACAAGAACTTTTCGTGGTTCTTGTCAATTTTTGTTGGTTTTCATCTAATGAACTTATTTCAGTCAGCTAGATCTTTCTTCGTCAAAGCAAAAAGATTTTATCTTCAAATACAAGAAATTTTCGTGGTTTTGTTGGTTTTCAGCAAATGAACAGATTTCAGCGAGCTGGAAGTTTTTTCCTTAATAGAGTAAGATTTTAGCTTAAAATACAAGAACTTTTCGTGGTTCTTGTCAATTTTTGTTGGTTTTCATCTAATGAACTTATTTCAGTCAGCCAGATCTTTCTTCTTCAAAGCAAAAAGATTTTATCTTCAAATACAAGAACTTTTCGTGGTTTTGATGGTTTTCAGCAAATGAACAGATTTCAGCGAGCTGGAAGTTTTTTCTTTAATAGCCTAAGATTTTATCTTAAAATACAAGAACTCTTCGTGGTTTTTGTCAATTTTTGTTGGTTTTCATCCAATGAACTTATTTCAGTCAGCTGGATCTTTCTTCTTCAAAGCAAAAAGATTTTATCTTCAAATACAAGAACTTTTCGTGGTTTTGATGGTTTTCAGCAAATGAACATATTTCAGCGAGCTGGAAGTTTTTTCCTTAATAGAGTAAGATTTTATCTTAAAATACAAGAACTTTTCGTGGTTCTTGTCAATTTTTGTTGGTTTTCATCTAATGAACTTATTTCAGTCAGCTAGATCTTTCTTCTTCAAAGCAAAAAGATTTTATCTTCAAATACAAGAACTTTTCGTGGTTTTGTTGGTTTTCAGCAAATGAACATATTTCAGCGAGCTGGGAGTTTTCTCTTCAATAGCGTAAGATTTTATCTTAAAATACAAGAACTTTTCGTGGTTCTTGTCAATTTTTGTTGGTTTTCATCTTATGAACTTATTTCAGTCAGCTAGATCTTTCTTCTTCAAAGCAAAAAGATTTTATCTTCAAATACAAGAACTTTTCGTGGTTTTGATGGTTTTCAGCAAATGAACAGATTTCAGCGAGCTGGTAGTTTTTTCTTTAATAGCCTAAGATTTTATCTTAAAATACAAGAACTTTTCGTGGTTCTTGTCAATTTTTGTTGGTTTTCATCAAATGAACTTATTTCAGTCAGCTAGATCTTTCTTCTTCAAAGAAAAAAGATTTTATCTTCAAATACAAGAACTTTTCGTTGTTTTGATGGTTTTCAGCAAATGAACATATTTCAGCGAGCCAGAAGTTTTTTCTTTAATAGCGTAAGATATTATCTTAAAATACAAGAACTTTTCGTGGTTCTTGTCAAATTTTGTTGGTTTTCATCCAATAAACTTATTTCAGTCAGCTAGATCTTTCTTCTTCAAAGCAAAAAGATTTTATCTTCAAATACAAGAACTTTTCGTGGTTTTGATGGTTTTCAGCAAATGAACATATTTCAGCGAGCTGGAAGTTTTTTCCTGATTAGAGTAAGATTTTGTCTTAAAATACAACAACTTTTCGTGGTTCTTGTCAATTTTTGTTGGTTTTCATCCAACGAACTTATTTCAGTCAGCTAGATCTTTCTTCTTCAAAGCAAAAAGATTTTATCTTCAAATACAAGAACTTTTTGTGGTTTTGATAGTTTTCAGCAAATGAACAGATTTCAGCGAGCTGGTAGTTTTTTCTTTAATAGCCTAAGATTTTATCTTAAAATACAAGAACTTTTCGTGGTTCTTGTCAATTTTTGTTGGTTTTCATCTAATGAACTTATTTCAGTCAGCTAGATCTTTCTTCTTCAAAGCAAAAAGATTTTATCTTCAAATACAAGAACTTTTCGTTGTTTTGATGGTTTTCAGCAAATGAACATATTTCAGCGAGCCAGAAGTTTTTTCTTTAATAGCGTAAGATATTATCTTAAAATACAAGAACTTTTCGTGGTTCTTGTCAAATCATGTTGGTTTTCATCCAATAAACTTATTTCAGTCAGCTAGATCTTTCTTCTTCAAAGCAAAAAGATTTTATCTTCAAATACAACAACTTTTCGTGGTTTTGATGGTTTTCAGCAAATGAACATATTTCAGTGAGCTGGAAGTTTTTTCCTTAACAGAGTAAGATTTTATCTTAAAATACAAGAACTTTTCGTGGTTCTTGTCAATTTTTGTTGGTTTTCATCTAATGAACTTATTTCAGTCAGCGAGATCTTTCTTCTTCAAAGCAAAAAGATTTTATCTTCAAATACAAGAACTTTTCGTGGTTTTGATGGTTTTCAGCAAATGAACAGATTTCAGCGAGCTGGAAGTTTTTTCTTTAATAGCCTAAGATTTTATCTTAAAATACAAGAACTTTTCGTGGTTCTTGTCAATTTTTGTTGGTTTTCATCTAATGAACTTATTTCAGTCAGCTAGATCTTTCTTCTTCAAAGCAAAAAGATTTTATCTTCAAATACAAGAAATTTTCGTGGTTTTGTTGGTTTTCAGCAAATGAACAGATTTCAGCGAGCTGGAAGTTTTTTCCTTAATAGAGTAAGATTTTATCTTAAAATACAAGAACTTTTCGTGGTTCTTGTCAATTTTTGTTGGTTTTCATCTAATGAACTTATTTCAGTCAGCCAGATCTTTCTTCTTCAAAGCAAAAAGATTTTATCTTCAAATACAAGAACTTTTCGTGGTTTTGATGGTTTTCAGCAAATGAACATATTTCAGCGAGCTGGATGTTTTTTCCTTAATAGAGTAAGATTTTATCTTAAAATACAAGACCTTTTCGTGGTTCTTGTCAATTTTTGTTGGTTTTCATCTGATGAACTTATTTCAGTCAGCTAGATCTTTCTTCTTCAAAGCAAAAAGATTTTATCTTCAAATACAAGAACTTTTCGTGGTTTTGTTGGTTTTCAGCAAATGAACAGATTTCAGCGAGCTGGGAGTTTTCTCTTCAATAGCGTAAGATTTTATCTTAAAATACAAGAACTTTTCGTGGTTCTTGTCAATTTTTGTTGGTTTTCATCTAATGAACTTATTTCAGTCAGCTAGATCTTTCTTCTTCAAAGCAAAAAGATTTTATCTTCAAATACAAGAACTTTTCGTGGTTTTGATGGTTTTCAGCAAATGAACAGATTTCAGCGAGCTGGTAGTTTTTTCTTTAATAGCCTAAGATTTTATCTTAAAATACAAGAACTTTTCGTGGTTCTTGTCAATTTTTGTTGGTTTTCATCAAATGAACTTATTTCAGTCAGCTAGATCTTTCTTCTTCAAAGAAAAAAGATTTTATCTTCAAATACAAGAACTTTTCGTTGTTTTGATGGTTTTCAGCAAATGAACATATTTCAGCGAGCCAGAAGTTTTTT
Organism: Heptranchias perlo; assembly: GCF_035084215.1. Taxonomy (NCBI): domain Eukaryota; kingdom Metazoa; phylum Chordata; class Chondrichthyes; order Hexanchiformes; family Hexanchidae; genus Heptranchias; species Heptranchias perlo. The sequence goes on from NW_027138753.1 coordinate 604,317, forward strand.
CTTTAATAGCGTAAGATATTATCTTAAAATACAAGAACTTTTCGTGGTTCTTGTCAAATTTTGTTGGTTTTCATCCAATAAACTTATTTCAGTCAGCTAGATCTTTCTTCTTCAAAGCAAAAAGATTTTATCTTCAAATACAAGAACTTTTCGTGGTTTTGATGGTTTTCAGCAAATGAACATATTTCAGTGAGCTGGAAGTTTTTTCCTTAACAGAGTAAGATTTTATCTTAAAATACAAGAACTTTTCGTGGTTCTTGTCAATTTTTGTTGGTTTTCATCTAATGAACTTATTTCAGTCAGCGAGATCTTTCTTCTTCAAAGCAAAAAGATTTTATCTTCAAATACAAGAACTTTTTGTGGTTTTGATGGTTTTCAGCAAATGAACAGATTTCAGCGAGCTGGAAGTTTTTTCTTTAATAGCCTAAGATTTTATCTTAAAATACAAGAACTTTTCGTGGTTCTTGTCAATTTTTGTTGGTTTTCATCTAATGAACTTATTTCAGTCACGGAGATCTTTCTTCGTCAAAGCAAAAAGATTTTATCTTCAAATACAAGAACTTTTCGTGGTTTTGATGGTTTTCAGCAAATGAACATATTTCAGCGAGCTGGAAGTTTTTTCCTTAATAGAGTAAGATTTTATCTTAAAATACAAGAACTTTTCGTGGTTCTTGTCAATTTTTGTTGGTTTTCATCCAATGAACTTATTTCAGTCAGCTGGATCTTTCTTCTTCAAAGCAAAAAGATTTTATCTTCAAATACAAGAACTTTTCGTGGTTTTGTTGGTTTTCAGCAAATGAACATATTTCAGCGAGCCAGAAGTTTTTTCTTTAATAGCGTAAGATATTATCTTAAAATACAAGAAGTTTTCGTGGTTCTTGTCAAATTTTGTTCGTTTTCATCTAATGAACTTATTTCAGTCAGCTAGATCTTTCTTCTTCAAAGCAAAGACATTTTATCTTCAAATACAAGAACTTTTCGTGGTTTTGATGGTTTTCAGCAAATGAACATATTTCAGCGAGCTGGAAGTTTTTTCCTTAATAGAGCAAGATTTTATCTTAAAATACAAGAACTTTTCGTGGTTCTTGTCAAATTTTGTTCGTTTTCATCTAATGAACTTATTTCAGTCAGCTAGATCTTTCTTCTTCAAAGCAAAAAGATTTTATCTTCAAATACAAGAACTTTTCGTGGTTTTGATGGTTTTCAGCAAATGAACATATTTCAGCGAGCTGGAAGTTTTTTCCTTAATAGAGGAAGATTTTATCTTAAAATACAAGAACTTTTCGTGGTTCTTGTCAATTTTTGTTGGTTTTCATCTAATGAACTTATTTCAGTCAGCCAGATCTTTCTTCTTCAAAGCAAAAAGATTTTATCTTCAAATACAAGAACTTTTCGTGGTTTTGATGGTTTTCAGCAAATGAACATATTTCAGCGAGCTGGATGTTTTTTCCTTAATAGAGTAAGATTTTATCTTAAAATACAAGAACTTTTCGTGGTTCTTGTCAATTTTTGTTGGTTTTCATCTGATGAACTTATTTCAGTCAGCTAGATCTTTCTTCTTCAAAGCAAAAAGATTTTATCTTCAAATACAAGAACTTTTCGTGGTTTTGTTGGTTTTCAGCAAATGAACATATTTCAGCGAGCTGGGAGTTTTCTCTTCAATAGCGTAAGATTTTATCTTAAAATACAAGAACTTTTCGTGGTTCTTGTCAATTTTTGTTGGTTTTCATCTAATGAACTTATTTCAGTCAGCGAGATCTTTCTTCTTCAAAGCAAAAAGATTTTATCTTCAAATACAAGAACTTTTCGTGGTTTTGATGGTTTTCAGCAAATGAACAGATTTCAGCGAGCTGGTAGTTTTTTCTTTAATAGCCTAAGATTTTATCTTAAAATACAAGAACTTTTCGTGGTTCTTGTCAATTTTTGTTGGTTTTCATCAAATGAACTTATTTCAGTCAGCTAGATCTTTCTTCTTCAAAGAAAAAAGATTTTATCTTCAAATACAAGAACTTTTCGTTGTTTTGATGGTTTTCAGCAAATGAACATATTTCAGCGAGCCAGAAGTTTTTTCTTTAATAGCGTAAGATATTATCTTAAAATACAAGAACTTTTCGTGGTTCTTGTCAAATTTTGTTGGTTTTCATCCAATAAACTTATTTCAGTCAGCTAGATCTTTCTTCTTCAAAGCAAAAAGATTTTATCTTCAAATACAAGAACTTTTCGTGGTTTTGATGGTTTTCAGCAAATGAACATATTTCAGTGAGCTGGAAGTTTTTTCCTTAACAGAGTAAGATTTTATCTTAAAATACAAGAACTTTTCGTGGTTCTTGTCAATTTTTGTTGGTTTTCATCTAATGAACTTATTTCAGTCAGCTAGATCTTTCTTCTTCAAAGCAAAAAGATTTTATCTTCAAATACAAGAACTTTTCGTGGTTTTGATGGTTTTCAGCAAATGAACAGATTTCAGCGAGCTGGAAGTTTTTTCTTTAATAGCCTAAGATTTTATCTTAAAATACAAGAACTTTTCGTGGTTCTTGTCAATTTTTGTTGGTTTTCATCTAATGAACTTATTTCAGTCACCGAGATCTTTCTTCGTCAAAGCAAAAAGATTTTATCTTCAAATACAAGAACTTTTCGTGGTTTTGATGGTTTTCAGCAAATGAACATATTTCAGCGAGCTGGAAGTTTTTTCCTTAATAGAGTAAGATTTTATCTTAAAATACAAGAACTTTTCGTGGTTCTTGTCAATTTTTGTTGGTTTTCATCCAATGAACTTATTTCAGTCAGCTGGATCTTTCTTCTTCAAAGCAAAAAGATTTTATATTCAAATACAAGAACTTTTCGTGGTTTTGTTGGTTTTCAGCAAATGAACATATTTCAGCGAGCCAGAAGTTTTTTCTTTAATAGCGTAAGATATTATCTTAAAATACAAGAAGTTTTCGTGGTTCTTGTCAAATTTTGTTCGTTTTCATCGAATGAACTTATTTCAGTCAGCTAGATCTTTCTTCTTCAAAGCAAAAAGATTTTATCTTCAAATACAAGAACTTTTCGTGGTTTTGATGGTTTTCAGCAAATGAACAGATTTCAGCGAGCTGGAAGTTTTTTCTTTAATAGCCTAAGATTTTATCTTAAAATACAAGAACTCTTCGTGGTTTTTGTCAATTTTTGTTGGTTTTCATCCAATGAACTTATTTCAGTCAGCTAGATCTTTCTTCTTCAAAGCAAAAAGATTTTATCTTCAAATACAAGAACTTTTCGTGGTTTTGATGGTTTTCAGCAAATGAACATATTTCAGCGAGCTGGAAGTTTTTTCCTTAATAGAGTAAGATTTTATCTTAAAATACAAGAACTTTTCGTGGTTCTTGTCAATTTTTGTTGGTTTTCATCTAATGAACTTATTTCAGTCAGCTAGATCTTTCTTCTTCAAAGCAAAAAGATTTTATCTTCAAATACAAGAACTTTTCGTGGTTTTGTTGGTTTTCAGCAAATGAACATATTTCAGCGAGCTGGGAGTTTTCTCTTCAATAGCGTAAGATTTTATCTTAAAATACAAGAACTTTTCGTGGTTCTTGTCAATTTTTGTTGGTTTTCATCTAATGAACTTATTTCAGTCAGCTAGATCTTTCTTCTTCAAAGCAAAAAGATTTTATCTTCAAATACAAGAACTTTTCGTGGTTTTGATGGTTTTCAGCAAATGAACAGATTTCAGCGAGCTGGTAGTTTTTTCTTTAATAGCCTAAGATTTTATTTTAAAATACAAGAACTTTTCGTGGTTCTTGTCAATTTTTGTTGGTTTTCATCAAATGAACTTATTTCAGTCAGCTAGATCTTTCTTCTTCAAAGAAAAAAGATTTTATCTTCAAATACAAGAACTTTTCGTTGTTTTGATGGTTTTCAGCAAATGAACATATTTCAGCGAGCCAGAAGTTTTTTCTTTAATAGCGTAAGATATTATCTTAAAATACAAGAACTTTTCGTGGTTCTTGTCAAATTTTGTTGGTTTTCATCGAATGAACTTATTTCAGTCAGCTAGATCTTTCTTCTTCAAAGAAAAAAGATTTTATCTTCAAATACAAGAACTTTTCGTGGTTTTGTTGGTTTTCAGCAAATGAACATATTTCAGCGAGCTGGGAGTTTTTTCTTTAATAGCGTAAGATTTTATCTTAAAATACAAGAACTTTTCGTGGTTCTTGTCAATTTTTGTTGGTTTTCATCTAATGAACTTATTTCAGTCAGCCAGATCTTTCTTCTTCAAAGCAAAAAGATTTTATCTTCAAATACAAGAAATTTTCGTGGTTTTGTTGGTTTTCAGCAAATGAACAGATTTCAGCGAGCTGGATGTTTTTTCCTCAATAGAGTAAGATTTTATCTTAAAATACAAGAACTTTTCGTGGTTCTTGTCAATTTTTGTTGGTTTTCATCTAATGAACTTATTTCAGTCAGCTAGATCTTTCTTCTTCAAAGCAAAAAGATTTTATCTTCAAATACAAGAACTTTTCGTGGTTTTGATGGTTTTCAGCAAATGAACAGATTTCAGCGAGCTGGAAGTTTTTTCTTTAATAGCCTAAGATTTTATCTTAAAATACAAGAACTCTTCGTGGTTTTTGTCAATTTTTGTTGGTTTTCATCCAATGAACTTATTTCAGTCAGCTAGATCTTTCTTCTTCAAAGCAAAAAGATTTTATCTTCAAATACAAGAACTTTTCGTGGTTTTGATGGTTTTCAGCAAATGAACATATTTCAGCGAGCTGGAAGTTTTTTCCTTAATAGAGTAAGATTTTATCTTAAAATACAAGAACTTTTCGTGGTTCTTGTCAATTTTTGTTGGTTTTCATCTAATGAACTTATTTCAGTCAGCTAGATCTTTCTTCTTCAAAGCGAAAAGATTTTATCTTCAAATACAAGAACTTTTCGTGGTTTTGTTGGTTTTCAGCAAATGAACATATTTCAGCGAGCTGGGAGTTTTCTCTTCAATAGCGTAAGATTTTATCTTAAAATACAAGAACTTTTCGTGGTTCTTGTCAATTTTTGTTGGTTTTCATCTTATGAACTTATTTCAGTCAGCTAGATCTTTCTTCTTCAAAGCAAAAAGATTTTATCTTCAAATACAAGAACTTTTCGTGGTTTTGATGGTTTTCAGCAAATGAACAGATTTCAGCGAGCTGGTAGTTTTTTCTTTAATAGCCTAAGATTTTATCTTAAAATACAAGAACTTTTCGTGGTTCTTGTCAATTTTTGTTGGTTTTCATCAAATGAACTTATTTCAGTCAGCTAGATCTTTCTTCTTCAAAGAAAAAAGATTTTATCTTCAAATACAAGAACTTTTCGTGGTTTTGTTGGTTTTCAGCAAATGAACATATTTCAGCGAGCCAGAAGTTTTTTCTTTAATAGCGTAAGATATTATCTTAAAATACAAGAAGTTTTCGTGGTTCTTGTCAAATTTTGTTGGTTTTCATCTAATGAACTTATTTCAGTCAGCTAGATCTTTCTTCTTCAAAGCAAAAAGATTTTATCTTCAAATACAAGAACTTTTCGTGGTTTTGATGGTTTTCAGCAAATGAACAGATTTCAGCGAGCTGGAAGTTTTTTCCTTAATAGAGTAAGATTTTATCTTAAAATACAAGAACTTTTCGTGGTTCTTCTCAATTTTTGTTGGTTTTCATCCAAAGAACTTATTTCAGTCAGCTGGATCTTTCTTCTTCAAAGCAAAAAGATTTTATCTTCAAATACAAGAACTTTTCGTGGTTTTGATGGTTTTCAGCAAATGAACATATTTCAGCGAGCTGGAAGTTTTTTCCTTAATAGAGTAAGATTTTATGTTAAAATACAAGAACTTTTCGTGGTTCTTGTCAATTTTTGTTGGTTTTCATCGAATGAACTTATTTCAGTCAGCTAGATCTTTCTTCTTCAAAGCAAAAAGATTTTATCTTCAAATACAAGAACTTTTCGTGGTTTTGATGGTTTTCAGCAAATGAACATATTTCAGCGAGCTGGAAGTTTTTTCCTTAATAGAGTAAGATTTTATCTTAAAATACAAGAACTTTTTGTGGTTCTTGTCAATTTTTGTTGGTTTTCATCTAATGAACTTATTTCAGTCAGCTAGATCTTTCTTCTTCAAAGCAAAAAGATTTTATCTTCAAATTCAAGAACTTTTCGTGGTTTTGATGGTTTTCAGCAAAAGAACATATTTCAGCGAGCTGGAAGTTTTTCCTTAATAGTGTAAGATTTTATCTTAAAATACAAGAACTTTTCGTGGTTCTTGTCAATTTTTGTTGGTTTTCATCTAATGAACTTATTTCAGTCAGCTGGATCTTTCTTCTTCAAAGAAAAAAGATTTTATCTTCAAATACAAGAACTTTTCGTGGTTTTGTTGGTTTTCAGCAAATGAACATATTTCAGCGAGCTGGGAGTTTTTTCTTTAATAGCGTAAGATTTTATCTTAAAATACAAGAACTTTTCGTGGTTCTTGTCAATTTTTGTTGGTTTTCATCCAATGAACTTATTTCAGTCAGCTAGATCTTTCTTCTTCAAAGCAAAAAGATTTTATCTTCAAATACAAGAACTTTTCGCGGTTTTGTTCTTTTTCAGCAAATGAACATATTTCAGCGAGCTGGGAGTTTTTTCTTTAACAGAGTAAGATTTTATCTTAAAATACAAGAACTTTTCGTGGTTCTTGTCAATTTTTGTTGGTTTTCATCTAATGAACTTATTTCAGTCAGCTAGATCTTTCTTCTTCAAAGCAAAAAGATTTTATCTTCAAATACAAGAACTTGTCGTGGTTTTGTTGGTTTTCAGCAAATGAACATATTTCAGCGAGCCAGAAGTTTTTTCTTTAATAGCGTAAGATATTATCTTAAAATACAAGAAGTTTTCGTGGTTCTTGTCAAATTTTGTTGGTTTTCATCTGATGAACTTATTTCAGTCAGCTAGATCTTTCTTCTTCAAAGCAAAAAGATTTTATCTTCAAATACAAGAACTTTTCGTGGTTTTGATGGTTTTCAGCAAATGAACAGATTTCAGCGAGCTGGAAGTTTTTTCCTTAATAGAGTAAGATTTTATCTTAAAATACAAGAACTTTTCGTGGTTCTTGTCAATTTTTGTTGGTTTTCATCTAATGAACTTATTTCAGTCAGCGAGATCTTTCTTCTTCAAAGAAAAAAGATTTTATCTTCAAATACAAGAACTTTTCGTGGTTTTGTTGGTTTTCAGCAAATGAACATATTTCAGCGAGCTGGGAGTTTTTTCTTTAATAGCCTAAGATTTTATCTTAAAATACAAGAACTTTTCGTGGTTCTTGTCAATTTTTGTTGGTTTTCATCCAATGAACTTATTTCAGTCAGCTAGATCTTTCTTCTTCAAAGCAAAAAGATTTTATCTTCAAATACAAGAACTTTTCGCGGTTTTGTTGTTTTTCAGCAAATGAACATATTTCAGCGAGCTGGGAGTTTTTTCTTTAACAGAGTAAGATTTTATCTTAAAATACAAGAACTTTTCGTGGTTCTTGTCAATTTTTGTTGGTTTTCATCTAATGAACTTATTTCAGTCAGCTAGATCTTTCTTCTTCAAAGCAAAAAGATTTTATCTTCAAATACAAGAACTTTTCGTGGTTTTGATGGTTTTCAGCAAATGAACATATTTCAGCAAGCTGGAAGTTTTTTCCTTAATAGAGTAAGATTTTATCTTAAAATACAAGAACTTTTCGTGGTTCTTGTCAATTTTTGTTGGTTTTCATCTCATGAACTTATTTCAGTCAGCTAGATCTTTCTTCTTCAAAGAAAAAAGATTTTATCTTCAAATACAAGAACTTTTCGTTGTTTTGTTGGTTTTCAGCAAATGAACATATTTCAGCGAGCTGGGAGTTTTTTCTTTAACAGCGTAAGATTTTATCTTAAAATACAAGAACTTTTCGTGGTTCTTGTCAATTTTTGTTGGTTTTCATCTAATGAACTTATTTCAGTCAGCTAGATCTTTCTTCTTCAAAGCAAAAAGATTTTATCTTCAAATACAAGAACTTTTCGTGGTTTTGATGGTTTTCAGCAAATGAACATATTTCAGCGAGCTGGAAGTTTTTTCCTGAATAGAATAAGATTTTATCTTAAAATACAAGAACTTTTCATGGTTCTTGTCAATTTTTGTTGGTTTTCATCGAATGAACTTATTTCAGTCAGCTAGATCTTTCTCCGTCAAAGCAAAAAGATTTTATCTTCAAATACAAGAACTTTTGGTGGTTTTGTTGGTTTTCAGCAAATGAACATATTTCAGCGAGCTGGAAGTTTTTTCCTTAATAGAGTAAGATTTTATCTTAAAATACAAGAACTTTTCGTGGTTCTTGTCAATTTTTGTTGGTTTTCATCGAATGAACTTATTTCAGTCAGCTGGATCCTTCTTCTTCAAAGAAAAAAGATTTTATCTTCAAATACAAGAACTTTTCGTGGTTTTGTTGGTTTTCAGCAAATGAACATATTTCAGCGAGCTGGGAGTTTTTTCTTTAATAGCGTAAGATTTTATCTTAAAATACAAGAACTTTTCGTGGTTCTTGTCAATTTTTGTTGGTTTTCATCCAATGAACTTATTTCAGTCAGCTAGATCTTTCTTCTTCAAAGCAAAAAGATTTTATCTTCAAATACAAGAACTTTTCGCGGTTTTGTTGTTTTTCAGCAAATGAACATATTTCAGCGAGCTGGGAGTTTTTTCTTTAATAGCGTAAGATATTATCTTAAAATACAAGAAGTTTTCGTGGTTCTTGTCAAATTTTGTTGGTTTTCATCGAATGAACTTATTTCAGTCAGCTGGATCCTTCTTCTTCAAAGCAAAAAGATTTTATCTTCAAATACAAGAACTTTTCGTGGTTTTGATGGTTTTCAGCAAATGAACAGATTTCAGCGAGCTGGAAGTTTTTTCCTTAATAGAGTAAGATTTTATCTTAAAATACAAGAACTTTTCGTGGTTCTTCTCAATTTTTGTTGGTTTTCATCCAAAGAACTTATTTCAGTCAGCTGGATCTTTCTTCTTCAAAGCAAAAAGATTTTATCTTCAAATACAAGAACTTTTCGTGGTTTTGATGGTTTTCAGCAAATGAACATATTTCAGCGAGCTGGAAGTTTTTTCCTTAATAGAGTAAGATTTTATGTTAAAATACAAGAACTTTTCGTGGTTCTTGTCAATTTTTGTTGGTTTTCATCGAATGAACTTATTTCAGTCAGCTAGATCTTTCTTCTTCAAAGCAAAAAGATTTTATCTTCAAATACAAGAACTTTTCGTGGTTTTGATGGTTTTCAGCAAATGAACATATTTCAGCGAGCTGGAAGTTTTTTCCTTAATAGAGTAAGATTTTATCTTAAAATACAAGAACTTTTTGTGGTTCTTGTCAATTTTTGTTGGTTTTCATCTAATGAACTTATTTCAGTCAGCTAGATCTTTCTTCTTCAAAGCAAAAAGATTTTATCTTCAAATACAAGAACTTTTCGCGGTTTTGTTCTTTTTCAGCAAATGAACATATTTCAGCGAGCTGGGAGTTTTTTCTTTAACAGAGTAAGATTTTATCTTAAAATACAAGAACTTTTCGTGGTTCTTGTCAATTTTTGTTGGTTTTCATCTAATGAACTTATTTCAGTCAGCTATATCTTTCTTCTTCAAAGCAAAAAGATTTTATCTTCAAATACAAGAACTTTTCGTGGTTTTGTTGGTTTTCAGCAAATGAACATATTTCAGCGAGCCAGAAGTTTTTTCTTTAATAGCGTAAGATATTATCTTAAAATACAAGAAGTTTTCGTGGTTCTTGTCAAATTTTGTTGGTTTTCATCTAATGAACTTATTTCAGTCAGCTAGATCTTTCTTCTTCAAAGCAAAAAGATTTTATCTTCAAATACAAGAACTTTTCGTGGTTTTGATGGTTTTCAGCAAATGAACATATTTCAGCGAGCTGGAAGTTTTTTCTTTAATAGAGTAAGATTTTATCTTAAAATACAAGAACTTTTCGTGGTTCTTGTCAATTTTTGTTGGTTTTCATCTAATGAACTTATTTCAGTCAGCTGGATCTTTCTTCTTCAAAGCAAAAAGATTTTATCTTCAAATTCAAGAACTTTTCGTGGTTTTGATGGTTTTCAGCAAATGAACATATTTCAGCGAGCTGGAAGTTTTTCCTTAATAGAGTAAGATTTTATCTTAAAATACAAGAACTTTTCGTGGTTCTTGTCAATTTTTGTTGGTTTTCATCTAATGAACTTATTTCAGTCAGCTAGATCTTTCTTCTTCAAAGAAAAAAGATTTTATCTTCAAATACAAGAACTTTTCGTGGTTTTGTTGGTTTTCAGCAAATGAACATATTTCAGCGAGCTGGGAGTTTTTTCTTTAATAGCGTAAGATTTTATCTTAAAATACAAGAACTTTTCGTGGTTCTTGTCAATTTTTGTTGGTTTTCATCCAATGAACTTATTTCAGTCAGCTAGATCTTTCTTCTTCAAAGCAAAAAGATTTTATCTTCAAATACAAGAACTTTTCGCGGTTTTGTTGTTTTTCAGCAAATGAACATATTTCAGCGAGCTGGGAGTTTTTTCTTTAACAGAGTAAGATTTTATCTTAAAATACAAGAACTTTTCGTGGTTCTTGTCAATTTTTGTTGGTTTTCATCTAATGAACTTATTTCAGTCAGCTAGATCTTTCTTCTTCAAAGCAAAAAGATTTTATCTTCAAATACAAGAACTTTTCGTGGTTTTGTTGGTTTTCAGCAAATGAACATATTTCAGCGAGCCAGAAGTTTTTTCTTTAATAGCGTAAGATATTATCTTAAAATACAAGAAGTTTTCGTGGTTCTTGTCAAATTTTGTTGGTTTTCATCTAATGAACTTATTTCAGTCAGCTAGATCTTTCTTCTTCAAAGCAAAAAGATTTTATCTTCAAATACAAGAACTTTTCACGGTTTTGATGGTTTTCAGCAAATGAACATATTTCAGCGAGCTGGAAGTTTTTTCCTTAATAGAGTAAGATTTTATCTTAAAATACAAGAACTTTTCGTGGTTCTTGTCAATTTTTGTTGGTTTTCATCTAATGAACTTATTTCAGTCAGCTAGATCTTTCTTCTTCAAAGCAAAAAGATTTTATCTTCAAATTCAAGAACTTTTCGTGGTTTTGATGGTTTTCAGCAAATGAACATATTTCAGCGAGCTGGAAGTTTTTCCTTAATAGAGTAAGATTTTATCTTAAAATACAAGAACTTTTCGTGGTTCTTGTCAATTTTTGTTGGTTTTCATCTAATGAACTTATTTCAGTCAGCTAGATCTTTCCTCTTCAAAGAAAAAAGATTTTATCTTCAAATACAAGAACTTTTCGTGGTTTTGTTGGTTTTCAGCAAATGAACATATTTCAGCGAGCTGGGAGTTTTTTCATTTATAGCCTAAGATTTTATCTTAAAATACAAGAACTTTTCGTGGTTCTTGTCAATTTTTGTTGGTTTTCATCCAATGAACTTATTTCAGTCAGCTAGATCTTTCTTCTTCAAAGCAAAAAGATTTTATCTTCAAATACAAGAACTTTTCGCGGTTTTGTTGTTTTTCAGCAAATGAACATATTTCAGCGAGTTGGGAGTTTTTTCTTTAACAGAGTAAGATTTTATCTTAAAATACAAGAACTTTTCGTGGTTCTTGTCAATTTTTGTTGGTTTTCATCTAATGAACTTATTTCAGTCAGCTAGATCTTTCTTCTTCAAAGAAAAAAGATTTTATCTTCAAATACAAGAACTTTTCGTTGTTTTGTTGGTTTTCAGCAAATGAACATATTTCAGCGAGCTGGGAGTTTTTTCTTTAACAGCGTAAGATTTTATCTTAAATTACAAGAACTTTTCGTGGTTCTTGTCAATTTTTGTTGGTTTTCATCTAATGAACTTATTTCAGTCAGCTAGATCTTTCTTCTTCAAAGCAAAAAGATTTTATCTTCAAATACAAGAACTTTTCGTGGTTTTGATGGTTTTCAGCAAATGAACATATTTCAGCGAGCTGGAAGTTTTTTCCTGAATAGAATAAGATTTTATCTTAAAATACAAGAACTTTTCATGGTTCTTGTCAATTTTTGTTGGTTTTCATCGAATGAACTTATTTCAGTCAGCTAGATCTTTCTCCGTCAAAGCAAAAAGATTTTATCTTCAAATACAAGAACTTTTGGTGGTTTTGTTGGTTTTCAGCAAATGAACATATTTCAGCGAGCTGGAAGTTTTTTCCTTAATAGAGTAAGATTTTATCTTAAAATACAAGAACGTTTCGTGGTTCTTGTCAATTTTTGTTGGTTTTCATCTAATGAACTTATTTCAGTCAGCTGGATCGGTCTTCTTCAAAGCAAAAAGATTTTATCTTCAAATACAAGAACTTTTCGTGGTTTTGATGGTTTTCAGCAAATGAACATATTTCAGCGAGCTGGAAGTTTTTTCCTTAATAGAGTAAGATTTTATCTTAAAATACAAGAACTTTTCGTGGTTCTTGTCAATTTTTGTTGGTTTTCATCCAATGAACTTATTTCAGTCAGCTAGATCTTTCTTCTTCAAAGAAAAAAGATTTTATCTTCAAATACAAGAACTTTTCGTGGTTTTGATGGTTTTCAGCAAATGAACAGATTTCAGCGAGCTGGAAGTTTTTTCCTTAATAGAGTAAGATTTTATCTTAAAATACAAGATCTTTTCGTGGTTCTTGTCAATTTTTGTTGGTTTTCATCTAATGAACTTATTTCAGTCAGCTAGATCTTTCTTCTTCAAAGCAAAAAGATTTTATCTTCAAATACAAGAACTTTTCGTGGTTTTGATGGTTTTCAGCAAATGAACATATTTCAGCGAGCTGGATGTTTTTTCCTTAATAGAGTAAGATTTTATCTTAAAATACAAGAACTTTTCTTGTTCTTGTCAATTTTTGTTGGTTTTCATCTAATGAACTTATTTCAGTCAGCTGGATCTTTCTTCTTCAAAGAAAAAAGATTTTATCTTCAAATACAAGAACTTTTCGTGGTTTTGTTGGTTTTCAGCAAATGAACATATTTCAGCGAGCTGGAAGTTTTTTCCTTAATAGAGTAAGATTTTATCTTAAAATACAAGAACTTTTCTTGTTCTTGTCAATTTTTGTTGGTTTTCATCTAATGAACTTATTTCAGTCAGCTGGATCTTTCTTCTTCAAAGAAAAAAGATTTTATCTTCAAATACAAGAACTTTTCGTGGTTTTGTTGGTTTTCAGCAAATGAACATATTTCAGCGAGCTGGGAGTTTTTTCTTTAATAGCGGAAGATTTTATCTTAAAATACAAGAACTTTTCGTGGTTCTTGTCAATTTTTGTTGGTTTTCATCTAATGAACTTATTTCAGTCAGCTAGATCTTTCTTCTTCAAAGCAAAAAGATTTTATCTTCAAATACAAGAACTTTTCGTGGTTTTGATGGTTTTCAGCAAATGAACATATTTCAGCGAGCTGGAAGTTTTTTCCTTAATAGAGTAAGATTTTATCTTACAATACAAGAACTTTTCGTGGTTCTTGTCAATTTTTGTTGGTTTTCATCTCATGAACTTATTTCAGTCAGCTAGATCTTTCTTCTTCAAAGAAAAAAGATTTTATCTTCAAGTACAAGAACTTTTCGTGGTTTTGTTGGTTTTCAGCAAATGAACATATTTCAGCGAGCTGGGAGTTTTTTCTTTAACAGCGTAAGATTTTATCTTAAAATACAAGAACTTTTCGTGGTTCTTGTCAATTTTTGTTGGTTTTCATCTAATGAACTTATTTCAGTCAGCTAGATCTTTCTTCTTCAAAGTAAAAAGATTTGATCTTCAAATACAAGAACTTTTCGTGGTTTTGATGGTTTTCAGCAAATGAATATATTTCAGCGAGCTGGAAGTTTTTTCCTGAATAGAGTAAGATTTTATCTTAAAATACAAGAACTTTTCGTGGTTCTTGTCAATTTTTGTTGGTTTTCATCTAATGAACTTATTTCAGTCAGCTGGATCTTTCTTCTTCAAAGCAAAAAGATTTTATCTTCAAATACAAGAACTTTTCGTGGTTTTTATGGTTTTCAGCAAATGAACAGATTTCAGCGAGCTGGAAGTTTTTTCTTTACTAGCCTAAGATTTTATCTTAAAATACAAGAACTTTTCGTTGTTCTTGTCAATTTTTGTTGGTTTTCATCTAATGAACTTATTTCAGTCAGCTGGATCTATCTTCTTCAAAGAAAAAAGATTTTATCTTCAAATACAAGAACTTTTCGTGGTTTTGTTGGTTTTCAGCAAATTAACATATTTCAGCGAGCTGGGAGTTTTTTCTTCAATAGCGTAAGATTTTATCTTAAAATACAAGAACTTTTCGTGGTTCTTGTCAATTTTTGTTGGTTTTCATCTAATGAACTTATTTCAGTCAGCGAGATCTTTCTTCTTCAAAACAAAAAGATTTTATCTTCAAATACAAGAACTTTTCGTGGTTTTGATGGTTTTCAGCAAATGAACATATTTCAGCGAGCTGGAAGTTTTTTCCTGAATCGAGTAAGATTTTATCTTAAAATACAAGAACTTTTCTTGTTCTTGTCAATTTTTGTTGGTTTTCATCTAATGAACTTATTTCAGTCAGCTGGATCTTTCTTCTTCAAAGAAAAAAGATTTTATCTTCAAATACAAGAACTTTTCGTGGTTTTGATGGTTTTCAGCAAATGAACATATTTCAGCGAGCTGGATGTTTTTTCCTGAATAGAGTAAGATTTTATCTTAAAATACAAGAACTTTTCGTGGTTCTTGTCAATTTTTGTTGGTTTTCATCTCATGAACTTATTTCAGTCAGCTAGATCTTTCTTCTTCAAAGCAAAAAGATTTTATCTTCAAATACAAGAACTTTTCGTGGTTTTGATGGTTTTCAGCAAATGAACAGATTTCAGCGAGCTGGAAGTTTTTTCTTTAATAGCCTAAGATTTTATCTTAAAATACAAGAACTTTTCGTGGTTCTTGTCAATTTTTGTTGGTTTTCATCTAATGAACTTATTTCAGTCAGCTGAATCTTTATCCTTCAAAGCAAAAAGATTTTATCTTCAACTACAAGAACTTTTCGTGGTTTTGATGGTTTTCAGCAAATGAACATATTTCAGCGAGCTGGAAGTTTTTTCCTTCATAGAGTAAGATTTTATCTTAAAATACAAGAACTTTTCGTGGTTCTTGTCAATTTTTGTTGGTTTTCATCTAATGAACTTATTTCAGTCAGCTAGATCTTTCTTCTTCAAAGCAAAAAGATTTTATCTTCAAATACAAGAACTTTTCGTGGTTTTGATGGTTTTCAGCAAATGAACAGATTTCAGCGAGCTGGAAGTTTTTTCTTTAATAGCCTAAGATTTTATCTTAAAATACAAGAACTTTTCGTGGTTCTTGTCAATTTTTGTTGGTTTTCATCTAATGAACTTATTTCAGTCAGCTGGATCTTTCTTCTTCAAAGCAAAAAGATTTTATCTTCAAATACAAGAACTTTTCGTGGTTTTGTTGGTTTTCAGCAAATTAACATATTTCAGCGAGCTGGGAGTTTTTTCTTTAATAGCGTAAGATTTTATCTTAAAATACAAGAACTTTTCGTGGTTCTTGTCAATTTTTGTTGGTTTTCATCTAATGAACTTATTTCAGTCAGCGAGATCTTTCTTCTTCAAAGAAAAAAGATTTTATCTTCAAATACAAGAACTTTTCGTGGTTTTGTTGGTTTTCAGCAAATGAACATATTTCAGCGAGCTGGGAGTTTTTTCTTTAACAGCGTAAGATTTTATCTTAAAATACAAGAACTTTTCGTGGTTCTTGTCAATTTTTGTTGGTTTTCATCTCATGAACCTATTTCAGTCAGCGAGATCTTTCTTCTTCAAAGCAAAAAGATTTTATCTTCAAATACAAGAACTTTTCGTGGTTTTGATGGTTTTCAGCAAATGAACATATTTCAGCGAGCTGGAAGTGTTTCCTGAATAGAGTAAGATTTTATCTTAAAATACAAGAACTTTTCATGGTTCTTGTCAATTTTTGTTGGTTTTCATCTAATGAACTGATTTCAGTCAGCTAAATCTTTCTTCTTCAAAGCAAAAAGATTTTATCTTCAAATACAAGAACTTTTCGTGGTTTTGTTGGTTTTAAGCAAATGAACATATTTCAGCGAGCTGGGAGTTTTTTCTTTAATAGCGTAAGATTTTATCTTAAAATACAAGAACTTTTCGTGGTTCTTGTCAATTTTTGTTGGTTTTCATCTAATGAACTTATTTCAGTCAGCTGGATCTTTCTTCTTCAAATCAAAAAGATTTTATCTTCAAATTCAAGAACTTTTCGTGGTTTTGATGGTTTTCAGCAAATGAACATATTTCAGCGAGCTGGAAGTTTTTTCCTGAATAGAGTAAGATTTTATCTTAAAATACAAGAACTTTTCGTGGTTCTTGTCAATTTTTGTTGGTTTTCATCTCATGAACTTATTTCAGTCAGCTAGATCTTTCTTCTTCAAAGCAAAAAGATTTTATCTTCAAATACAAGAACTTTTCGTGGTTTTGATGGTTTTCAGCAAATGAACAGATTTCAGCGAGCTGGATGTTTTTTCTTTAACAGCCTAAGATTTTATCTTAAAATACAAGAACTTTTCGTGGTTCTTGTCAATTTTTGTTGGTTTTCATCTAATGAACTTATTTCAGTCAGCTAGATCTTTCTTCTTCAAAGCAAAAAGATTTAATCTTCAAATACAAGAACTTTTCGTGGTTTTGATGGTTTTCAGCAAATGAACAGATTTCAGCGAGCTGGAAGTTTTTTCCTTCACAGAGTAAGATTTTATCTTAAAATACAAGAACTTTTCGTGGTTCTTGTCAATTTTTGTTGGTTTTCATCTAATGAACTTATTTCAGTCAGCTAGATCTTTCTTCTTCAAAGCAAAAAAATTTTATCTTCAAATACAAGAACTTTTCGTGGTTTTGTTGGTTTTCAGCAAATTAACATATTTCAGCGAGCTGGGAGTTTTTTCTTTAATAGCGTAAGATTTTATCTTAAAATACAAGAACTTTTCGTGGTTCTTGTCAATTTTTGTTGGTTTTCATCTAATGAACTTATTTCAGTCAGCTAGATCTTTCTTCGTCAAAGCAAAAAGATTTTATCTTGAAATACAAGAACTTTTCGTGGTTTTGCTGGTTTTCAGCAAATGAACAGATTTCAGCGAGCTGGAAGTTTTTTCCTTAATAGAGTAAGATTTTATCTTAAAATACAAGAACTTTTCGTGGTTCTTGTCAATTTTTGTTGGTTTTCATCTAATGAACTTATTTCAGTCAGCTGGCTCTTT
This sequence comes from Heptranchias perlo, assembly GCF_035084215.1. Classification (NCBI taxonomy): domain Eukaryota; kingdom Metazoa; phylum Chordata; class Chondrichthyes; order Hexanchiformes; family Hexanchidae; genus Heptranchias; species Heptranchias perlo. Next base: position 621,597 of record NW_027138753.1, read on the forward strand.
CTTCTTCAAAGAAAAAAGATTTTATCTTCAAATACAAGAACTTTTCGTGGTTTTGTTGGTTTTCAGCAAATTAACCTATTTCAGCGAGCTGGGAGTTTTTTCTTTAATAGCGGAAGATTTTATCTTAAAATACAAGAACTTTTCGTGGTTCTTGTCAATTTTTGTTGGTTTTCATCTAATGAACTTATTTCAGTCAGCGAGATCTTTCTTCTTCAAAGCAAAAAGATTTTATCTTCAAATACAAGAACTTTTCGTGGTTTTGATGGTTTTCATCTAATGAACTTATTTCAGTCAGCTAGATCTTTCTTCTTCAAAGCAAAAAGATTTTATCTTCAAATACAAGAACTTTTCGTGGTTTTGATGGTTTTCAGCAAATGAACATATTTCAGCGAGCTGGAAGTTTTTTACTTAATAGAGTAAGATTTTATGTTAAAATAGAAGAACTTTTCGTGGTTCTTGTCAATTTTTGTTGGTTTTCATCTAATGAACTTATTTCAGTCAGCCAGATCTTTCTTCTTCAAAGCAAAAAGATTTCATCTTCAAATACAAGAACTTTTCGTGGTTTTGATGGTTTTCAGCAATTGAACATATTTCAGCGAGCTGGAAGTTTTTTCTTTAATAGAGTAAGATTTTATCTTACAATACAAGAACTTTTCGTGGTTCTTGTCAATTTTTGTTGGTTTTCATCTAATGAACTTATTTCAGTCAGCTAGATCTTTCTTCTTCAATTTCAGTCAGCTAGATCTTTCTTCTTCAAAGCAAAAAGATTTTATCTTCAAATACAAGAACTTTTCGTTGTTTTGATGGTTTTCAGCAAATGAACATATTTCAGCGAGCCAGAAGTTTTTTCTTTAATAGCGTAAGATATTATCTTAAAATACAAGAACTTTTCGTGGTTCTTGTCAAATTTTGTTGGTTTTCATCCAATAAACTTATTTCAGCCAGCTAGATCTTTCTTCTTCAAAGCAAAAAGATTTTATCTTCAAATACAAGAACTTTTCGTGGTTTTGATGGTTTTCAGCAAATGAACATATTTTAGTGAGCTGGAAGTTTTTTTCCTTAACAGAGTAAGATTTTATCTTAAAATACAAGAACTTTTCGTGGTTGTTGTCAATTTTTGTTGGTTTTCATCTAATGAACTTATTTCAGTCAGCTAGATCTTTCTTCGTCAAAGCAAAAAGATTTTATCTTCAAATACAAGAACTTTTCGTGGTTTTGTTGGTTTTCAGCAAATGAACATATTTCAGCGAGCTGGAAGTTTTTTCCTTAATAGAGTAAGATTTTATCTTAAAATACAAGAACTTTTCGTGGTTCTTGTCAATTTTTGTTGGTTTTCATCTCATGAACTTATTTCAGTCAGCGAGATCTTTCTTCTTCAAAGCAAAAAGATTTTATCTTCAAATACAAGAACTTTTCGTGGTTTTGATGGTTTTCAGCAAATGAACAGATTTCAGCGAGCTGGAAGTTTTTTCTTTAATAGCCTAAGATTTTATCTTAAAATACAAGAACTTTTCGTGGTTCTTGTCAATTTTTGTTGGTTTTCATCTAATGAACTTATTTCAGTCAGCTGGATCTTTCTTCTTCAAAGCAAAAAGATTTTATCTTCAAATACAAGAACTTTTCGTGGTTTTGTTGGTTTTCAGCAAATGAACAGATTTCAGCGAGCTGGGAGTTTTTTCCTTAATAGAGTAAGATTTTATCTTAAAATACAAGAACTTTTCGTGGTTCTTGTCAATTTTTGTTGGTTTTCATCTCATGAACTTATTTCAGTCAGCTAGATCTTTCTTCTTCAAAGCAAAAAGATTTTATCTTCAAATACAAGAACTTTTTGTGGTTTTGATGGTTTTCAGCAAATGAACAGATTTCAGCGAGCTGGAAGTTTTTTCTTTAATAGCCTAAGATTTTATCTTAAAATACAAGAACTTTTCGTGGTTCTTGTCAATTTTTGTTGGTTTTCATCTAATGAACTTATTTCAGTCAGCTGGATCTTTCTTCTTCAAAGCAAAAAGATTTTATCTTCAAATACAAGAACTTTTCGTGGTTTTGTTGGTTTTCAGCAAATGAACAGATTTCAGCGAGCTGGGAGTTTTTTCCTTAATAGAGTAAGATTTTATCTTAAAATACAAGAACTTTTCGTGGTTCTTGTCAATTTTTGTTGGATTTCATCTAATGAACTTATTTCAGTCAGCTAGATCTTTCTTCTTCAAAGCAAAAAGATTTTATCTTCAAATACAAGAACTTTTCGTGGTTTTGATGGTTTTCAGCAAATGAACAGATTTCAGCGAGCTGGAAGTTTTTTCTTTAATAGCCTAAGATTTTATCTTAAAATACAAGAACTTTTCGTGGTTCTTGTCAATTTTTGTTGGATTTCATCTAATGAACTTATTTCAGTCAGCTGGATCTTTCTTCGTCAAAGCAAAAAGATTTTATCTTCAAATACAAGAACTTTTCGTGGTTTTGTTGGTTTTCAGCAAATGAACAGATTTCAGCGAGCTGGAAGTTTTTTCCTTAATAGAGTAAGATTTTATCTTAAAATACAAGAACTTTTCGTGGTTCTTGTCAATTTTTGTTGGTTTTCATCTAATGAACTTATTTCAGTCAGCCAGATCTTTCTTCTTCAAAGCAAAAAGATTTTATCTTCAAATACAAGAACTTTTCGTGGTTTTGATGGTTTTCAGCAAATGAACAGATTTCAGCGAGCTGGAAGTTTTTCCTTTAATAGCCTAAGATTTTATCTTAAAATACAAGAACTTTTCGTGGTTCTTGTCAATTTTTGTTGGATTTCATCTAATGAACTTATTTCAGTCAGCTAGATCTTTCTTCGTCAAAGCAAAAAGATTTTATCTTCAAATACAAGAACTTTTCGTGGTTTTGTTGGTTTTCAGCAAATGAACAGATTTCAGCGAGCTGGAAGTTTTTTCCTTAATAGAGTAAGATTTTATCTTAAAATACAAGAACTTTTCGTGGTTCTTGTCAATTTTTGTTGGTTTTCATCTAATGAACTTATTTCAGTCAGCCAGATCTTTCTTCTTCAAAGCAAAAAGATTTTATCTTCAAATACAAGAACTTTTCGTGGTTTTGATGGTTTTCAGCAAATGAACATATTTCAGCGAGCTGGATGTTTTTTCCTTAATAGCCTAAGATTTTATCTTAAAATACAAGAACTTTTCGTGGTTCTTGTCAATTTTTGTTGGTTTTCATCTCACGAACCAACAAAAATTGACAAGAACCACAAAAAGTTCTTGTATTTTAAGATAAAATCTTACTCTATTAAGGAAAAAACTTCCAGCTCGCTGAAATATGTTCATTTGCTGAAAACCATCAAAACCACGAAAAGTTCTTGTATTTGAAGATAAAATCTTTTTGCTTTGAAGAAGAAAGATCTAGCTGACTGAAATAAGTTCATTGGATGAAAACCAACAAAAATTGACAAGAACCATGAAAAGTTCTTGTATTTTAAGATAAAATCTTACTCTATTAAGGAAAAAACTTCCAGCTCGCTGAAATATGTTCATTTGCTGAAAACCATCAAAACCACGAAAAGTTCTTGTATTTGAAGATAAAATCTTTTTGCTTTGAAGAAGAAAGATCTAGCTGACTGAAATAAGTTCATTAGATGAAAACCAACAAAATTTGACAAGAACCACGAAAAGTTCTTGTATTTTAAGATAAAATCTTACTCTATTAAGGAAAAACTTCCAGCTCGCTGAAATATGTTCATTTGCTGAAAACCATCAAAACCTCGAAAAGTTCTTGAATTTGAAGATAAAATCTTTTTGCTTTGAAGAAGAAAGATCTAGCTGACTGAAATAAGTTCATCAGATGAAAACCAACAAAAATTGACAAGAACCACAAAAAATTCTTGTATTTTAAGATAAAATCTTACTCTATTAAGGAAAAAACTTCCAGCTCGCTGAAATATGTTCATTTGCTGAAAACCATCAAAACCACGAAAAGTTCTTGAATTTGAAGATAAAATCTTTTTGCTTTGAAGAAGAAAGATCTAGCTGACTGAAATAAGTTCATCAGATGAAAACCAACAAAAATTGACAAGAACCACAAAAAATTCTTGTATTTTAAGATAAAATCTTACTCTATTAAGGAAAAAACTTCCAGCTCGCTGAAATATGTTCATTTGCTGAAAACCATCAAAACCTCGAAAAGTTCTTGTATTTGAAGATAAAATCTTTTTGCTTTGAAGAAGAAAGATCTAGCTGACTGAAATAAGTTCATGAGATGAAAACCAACAAAAATTGACAAGAACCATGAAAAGTTCTTGTATTTTAAGATAAAATCTTACTCTATTCAGGAAAAAACTTCCAGCTCGCTGAAATATGTTCATTTGCTGAAAACCATCAAAACCACGAAAAGTTCTTGTATTTGAAGATAAAATCTTTTTGCTTTGAAGAAGAAAGATCTAGCTGACTGAAATAAGTTCAGTAGATGAAAACCAACAAAAATTGACAAGAACCACGAAAAGTTCTTGTATTTTAAGATAAAATCTTACGCTGTTAAAGAAAAAACTCCCAGCTCGCTGAAATATGTTCATTTGCTGAAAACCAACAAAACCACGAAAAGTTCTTGTATTTGAAGATAAAATCTTTTTTCTTTGAAGAAGAAAGATCTAGCTGACTGAAATAAGTTCATCAGATGAAAACCAACAAAAATTGACAAGAACCACGAAAAGTTCTTGTATTTTAAGATAAAATCTTACTCTATTAAGGAAAAAACTTCCAGCTCGCTGAAATATGTTCATTTGCTGAAAACCATCAAAACCACGAAAAGTTCTTGTATTTGAAGATAAAATCTTTTTGCTTTGAAGAAGAAAGATCTAGCTGACTGAAATAAGTTCATTAGATGAAAACCAACAAAAATTGACAAGAACCACGAAAAGTTCTTGTATTTTAACATAAAATCTTACTCTATTAAGGAAAAAACTTCCAGCTCGCTGAAATATGTTCATTTGCTGAAAACCATCAAAACCACGAAAAGTTCTTGTATTTGAAGATAAAATCTTTTTGCTTTGAAGAAGAAAGATCTAGCTGACTGAAATAAGTTCATGAGATGAAAACCAACAAAAATTGACAAGAACCATGAAAAGTTCTTGTATTTTAAGATAAAATCTTACTCTATTCAGGAAAAAACTTCCAGCTCGCTGAAATATGTTCATTTGCTGAAAACCATCAAAACCACGAAAAGTTCTTGTATTTGAAGATAAAATCTTTTTGCTTTGAAGAAGAAAGATCTAGCTGACTGAAATAAGTTCATTGGATGAAAACCAACAAAAATTGACAAGAACCACGAAAAGTTCTTGTATTTTAAGATAAAATCTTACGCTATTAAAGAAAAAACTCCCAGCTCGCTGAAATATGTTCATTTGCTGAAAACCAACAAAACCACGAAAAGTTCTTGTATTTGAAGATAAAATCTTTTTTCTTTGAAGAAGAAAGATCTAGCTGACTGAAATAAGTTCATTAGATGAAAACCAACAAAAATTGACAAGAACCACGAAAAGTTCTTGTATTTTAAGATAAAATCTTACTCTATTAAGGAAAAACTTCCAGCTCGCTGAAATATGTTCATTTGCTGAAAACCATCAAAACCACGAAAAGTTCTTGAATTTGAAGATAAAATCTTTTTGCTTTGAAGAAGAAAGATCTAGCTGACTGAAATAAGTTCATTGGATGAAAACCAACAAAAATTGACAAGAACCACAAAAAGTTCTTGTATTTTAAGATAAAATCTTACTCTATTCAGGAAAAAACTTCCAGCTCGCTGAAATATGTTCATTTGCTGAAAACCATCAAAACCACGAAAAGTTCTTGTATTTGAAGATAAAATCTTTTTGCTTTGAAGAAGAAAGATCTAGCTGACTGAAATAAGTTCATTAGATGAAAACCAACAAAAATTGACAAGAACCACGAAATGTTCTTGTATTTTAAGATAAAATCTTACGCTATGAAGGAAAAAACTTCCAGCTCGCTGAAATATGTTCATTTGCTGAAAACCATCAAAACCACGAAAAGTTCTTGTATTTGAAGATAAAATCTTTTTGCTTTGAAGAAGAAAGATCTAGCTGACTGAAATAAGTTCATTGGATGAAAACCAACAAAAATTGACAAGAACCACGAAAAGTTCTTGTATTTTAAGATAAAATCTTACTCTATTAAGGAAAAAACTTCCAGCTCGCTGAAATATGTTCATTTGCTGAAAACCATCAAAACCACGAAAAGTTCTTGTATTTGAAGATAAAATCTTTTTGCTTTGAAGAAGAAAGATCCAGCTGACTGAAATAAGTTCATTAGATGAAAACCAACAAAAATTGACAAGAACCACGAAAAGTTCTTGTATTTTAAGATAAAATCTTACTCTATTAAGGAAAAAACTTCCAGTTCGCTGAATTATGTTCATTTGCTGAAAACCATCAAAACCACGAAAAGTTCTTGTATTTGAAGATAAAATCTTTTTGCTTTGAAGAAGAAAGATCTAGCTGACTGAAATAAGTTCATGAGATGAAAACCAACAAAAATTGACAAGAACCACGAAAAGTTCTTGTATTTTAAGATAAAATCTTACTCTATTCAGGAAAAAACTTCCAGCTCGCTGAAATATGTTCATTTGCTGAAAACCATCAAAACCACGAAAAGTTCTTGTATTTGAAGATAAAATCTTTTTGCTTTGAAGAAGAAAGATCTAGCTGACTGAAATAAGTTCATGAGATGAAAACCAACAAAAATTGACAAGAACCACGAAAAGTTCTTGTATTTTAAGATAAAATCCTACTCTATTAAGGAAAAAACTTCCAGCTCGCTGAAATCTGTTCATTTGCTGAAAACCAACAAAACCACCAAAAGTTCTTGTATTTGAAGATAAAATCTTTTTGCTTTGACGAAGAAAGATCTAGCTGACTGAAATAAGTTCATTAGATGAAAACCAACAAAAATTGACAAGAACCACGAAAAGTTCTTGTGTTTTAAGATAAAATCTTCGGCTATTAAAGAAAAAACTTCCAGCTCGCTGAAATCTGTTCATTTGCTGAAAACCATCAAAACCACGAAAAGTTCTTGTATTTGAAGATAAAATCTTTTTGCTTTGAAGAAGAAAGATCCAGCTGACTGAAATAAGTTCATTAGATGAAAACCAACAAAAATTGACAAGAACCACGAAAAGTTCTTGTATTTTAAGATAAAATCTTACTCTATGAAGGAAAAAACTTCCAGCTCGCTGAAATATGTTCATTTGCTGAAAACCATCAAAACCATGAAAAGTTCTTGAATTTGAAGATAAAATCTTTTTGCTTTGAAGAAGAAAGATCTAGCTGACTGAAATAAGTTCATTGGATGAAAACCAACAAAAATTGACAAGAACCACGAAAAGTTCTTGTATTTTAAGATAAAATCTTACGCTATTAAAGAAAAAACTCCCAGCTCGCTGAAATATGTTCATTTGCTGAAAACCAACAAAACCACGAAAAGTTCTTGTATTTGAAGATAAAATCTTTTTTCTTTGAAGAAGAAAGATCTAGCTGACTGAAATAAGTTCATTAGATGAAAACCAACAAAAATTGACAAGAACCACGAAAAGTTCTTGTATTTTAAGATAAAATCTTACTCTATTAAGGAAAAACTTCCAGCTCGCTGAAATATGTTCATTTGCTGAAAACCATCAAAACCACGAAAAGTTCTTGAATTTGAAGATAAAATCTTTTTGCTTTGAAGAAGAAAGATCTAGCTGACTGAAATAAGTTCATTGGATGAAAACCAACAAAAATTGACAAGAACCACAAAAAGTTCTTGTATTTTAAGATAACATCTTACTCTATTAAGGAAAAAACTTCCAGCTCGCTGAAATATGTTCATTTGCTGAAAACCATCAAAACCACGAAAAGTTCTTGTATTTGAAGATAAAATCTTTTTGCTTTGAAGAAGAAAGATCTAGCTGACTGAAATAAGTTCATTAGATGAAAACCAACAAAAATTGACAAGAACCACGAAATGTTCTTGTATTTTAAGATAAAATCTTACGCTATTAAGGAAAAAACTTCCAGCTCGCTGAAATATGTTCATTTGCTGAAAACCATCAAAACCACGAAAAGTTCTTGTATTTGAAGATAAAATCTTTTTGCTTTGAAGAAGAAAGATCCAGCTGACTGAAATAAGTTCATTAGATGAAAACCAACAAAAATTGACAAGAACCACGAAAAGTTCTTGTATTTTAAGATAAAATCTTACTCTATTAAGGAAAAAACTTCCAGATCGCTGAATTATGTTCATTTGCTGAAAACCATCAAAACCACGAAAAGTTCTTGTATTTGAAGATAAAATCTTTTTGCTTTGAAGAAGAAAGATCTAGCTGACTGAAATAAGTTCATTAGATGAAAACCAACAAAAATTGACAAGAAGCACGAAAAGTTCTTGTATTTTAAGATAAAATCTTACTCTATTAAGGAAAAAACTTCCAGCTCGCTGAAATCTGTTCATTTGCTGAAAACCAACAAAACCACCAAAAGTTCTTGTATTTGAAGATAAAATCTTTTTGCTTTGACGGAGAAAGATCTAGCTGACTGAAATAAGTTCATTCGATGAAAACCAACAAAAATTGACAATAACCACGAAAAGTTCTTGTATTTTAAGATAAAATCTTAGGCTATTAAAGAAAAAACTTCCAGCTCGCTGAAATATGTTCATTTGCTGAAAACCATCAAAACCTCGAAAAGTTCTTGTATTTGAAGATAAAATCTTTTTGCTTTGAAGAAGAAAGATCTTGCTGACTGAAATAAGTTCATTAGATGAAAACCAACAAAAATTGACAAGAACCACGAAAAGTTCTTGTATTTTAAGATAAAATCTTACGCTGTTAAAGAAAAAACTCCCAGCTCGCTGAAATATGTTCATTTGCTGAAAACCAACAAAACCACGAAAAGTTCTTATATTTGAAGATAAAATCTTTTTTCTTTGAAGAAGAAAGATCTAGCTGACTGAAATAAGTTCATTAGATGAAAACCAACAAAAATTGACAAGAACCACGAAAAGTTCTTGTATTTTAAGATAAAATCTTACTCTATTCAGGAAAAAACTTCCAGCTCGCTGAAATATGTTCATTTGCTGAAAACCATCAAAACCACAAAAAGTTCTTGAATTTGAAGGTAAAATCTTTTTGCTTTGAAGAAGAAAGATCTAGCTGACTGAAATAAGTTCATTGGATGAAAACCAACAAAAATTGACAAGAACCACGAAAAGTTCTTGTATTTTAAGATAAAATCTTACGCTATTAAAGAAAAAACTCCCAGCTCGCTGAAATATGTTCATTTGCTGAAAACCAACAAAACCACGAAAAGTTCTTGTATTTGAAGATAAAATCTTTTTTCTTTGAAGAGGAAAGATCTAGCTGACTGAAATAAGTTCATTAGATGAAAACCAACAAAAATTGACAAGAACCACGAAAAGTTCTTGTATTTTAAGATAAAATCTTACTCTATTAAGGAAAAAACTTCCAGCTCGCTGAAATATGTTCATTTGCTGAAAACCATCAAAACCACGAAAAGTTCTTGTATTTGAAGATAAAATATTTTTGCTTTGAAGAAGAAAGATCTAGCTGACTGAAATAAGTTCATTAGATGAAAACCAACAAAAATTGACAAGAACCACGAAAAGTTCTTGTATTTTAAGATAAAATCTTACTCTATTAAGGAAAAAACTTCCAGCTCGCTGAAATATGTTCATTTGCTGAAAACCATCAAAACCACGAAAAGTTCTTGTATTTGAAGATAAAATCTTTTTGCTTTGAAGAAGAAAGATCTAGCTGACTGAAATAAGTTCATTAGATGAAAACCAACAAAAATTGACAAGAACCACGAAATGTTCTTGTATTTTAAGATAAAATCTTACTCTATTAAGGAAAAAACATCCAGCTCGCTGAAATCTGTTCATTTGCTGAAAACCATCAAAACCACGAAAAGTTCTTGTATTTGAAGATAAAATCTTTTTGCTTTGAAGAAGAAAGATCTAGCTGACTGAAATAAGTTCATTGGATGAAAACCAACAAAAATTGACAAGAACCACGAAAAGTTCTTGTATTTTAAGATAAAATCTTACTCTATTAAGGAAAAAACTTCCAGCTCGCTGAAATATGTTCATTTGCTGAAAACCATCAAAACCACGAAAAGTTCTTGTATTTGAAGATAAAATCTTTTTGCTTTGAAGAAGAAAGATCTAGCTGACTGAAATAAGTTCATTAGATGAAAACCAACAAAAATTGACAAGAACCACGAAAAGTTCTTGTATTTTAAGATAAAATCTTACTCTATTAAGGAAAAAACTTCCAGCTCGCTGAAATCTGTTCATTTGCTGAAAACCAACAAAACCACCAAAAGTTCTTGTATTTGAAGGTAAAATCTTTTTGCTTCGACTGAGAAAGATCGAGCTGACTGAAATAAGTTCATTCGATGAAAACCAACAAAAATTGACAATAACCACGAAAAGTTCTTGTATTTTAAGATAAAATCTTAGGCTATTAAAGAAAAAACTTCCAGCTCGCTGAAATATGTTCATTTGCTGAAAACCATCAAAACCTCGAAAAGTTCTTGTATTTGAAGATAAAATCTTTTTGCTTTGAAGAAGAAAGATCCAGCTGACTGAAATAAGTTCAGTAGATGAAAACCAACAAAAATTGACAAGAACCATGAAAAGTTCTTGTATTTTAAGATAAAATCTTACCCTATTCAGGAAAAAAACTTCCAGCTCGCTGAAATATGTTCATTTGCTGAAAACCATCAAAACCACGAAAAGTTCTTGTATTTGAAGATAAAATCTTTTTGCTTTGAAGAAGAAAGATCTAGCTGACTGAAATAAGTTCATTAGATGAAAACCAACAAAAATTGACAAGAACCACGAAAACTTCTTGTATTTTAAGATAAAATCTTACGCTGTTAAAGAAAAAACTCCCAGCTCGCTGAAATATGTTCATTTGCTGAAAACCAACAAAACCACGAAAAGTTCTTGTATTTGAAGATAAAATCTTTTTTCTTTGAAGAAGAAAGATCTAGCTGACTGAAATAAGTTCATTAGATGAAAACCAACAAAAATTGACAAGAACCACGAAAAGTTCTTGTATTTTAAGATAAAATCTTACTCTATTAAGGAAAAAACTTCCAGCTCGCTGAAATATGTTCATTTGCTGAAAACCATCAAAACCACGAAAAGTTCTTGTATTTGAAGATAAAATCTTTTTGCTTTGAAGAAGAAAGATCTAGCTGACTGAAATAAGTTCATTAGATGAAAACCAACAAAAATTGACAAGAACCACGAAAAGTTCTTGTATTTTAACATAAAATCTTACTCTATTAAGGAAAAAACTTCCAGCTCGCTGAAATATGTTCATTTGCTGAAAACCATCAAAACCACGAAAAGTTCTTGTATTTGAAGATAAAATCTTTTTGCTTTGAAGAAGAAAGATCTAGCTGACTGAAATAAGTTCATTGGATGAAAACCAACAAAATTTGACAAGAACCACGAAAAGTTCTTGTATTTTAAGATAAAATCTTACTCTATTGAGGAAAAACTTCCAGCTCGCTGAAATATGTTCATTTGCTGAAAACCATCAAAACCACGAAAAGTTCTTGTATTTGAAGATAAAATCTTTTTGCTTTGAAGAAGAAAGATCTAGCTGACTGAAATAAGTTCATTAGATGAAAACCAACAAAATTTGACAAGAACCACGAAAAGTTCTTGTATTTTAAGATAAAATCTTACTCTATTAAGGAAAAACTTCCAGCTCGCTGAAATATGTTCATTTGATGAAAACCATCAAAACCACGAAAAGTTCTTGAATTTGAAGATAAAATCTTTTTGCTTTGAAGAAGAAAGATCTAGCTGACTGAAATAAGTTCATCAGATGAAAACCAACAAAAATTGACAAGAACCACAAAAAGTTCTTGTATTTTAAGATAAAATCTTACTCTATTAAGGAAAAAACTTCCAGCTCGCTGAAATATGTTCATTTGCTGAAAACCATCAAAACCACGAAAAGTTCTTGTATTTGAAGATAAAATCTTTTTGCTTTGAAGAAGAAAGATCTAGCTGACTGAAATAAGTTCATGAGATGAAAACCAACAAAAATTGACAAGAACCACGAAAACTTCTTGTATTTTAAGATAAAATCTTACGCTGTTAAAGAAAAAACTCCCAGCTCGCTGAAATATGTTCATTTGCTGAAAACCAACAAAACCACGAAAAGTTCTTGTATTTGAAGATAAAATCTTTTTTCTTTGAAGAAGAAAGATCTAGCTGACTGAAATAAGTTCATTAGATGAAAACCAACAAAAATTGACAAGAACCACGAAAAGTTCTTGTATTTTAAGATAAAATCTTACTCTATTAAGGAAAAAACTTCCAGCTCGCTGAAATATGTTCATTTGCTGAAAACCATCAAAACCACGAAAAGTTCTTGTATTTGAAGATAAAATCTTTTTGCTTTGAAGAAGAAAGATCTAGCTGACTGAAATAAGTTCATCAGATGAAAACCAACAAAAATTGACAAGAACCACGAAAAGTTCTTGTACTTTAAGATAAAATCTTACTCTATTCAGGAAAAAACTTCCAGCTCGCTGAAATATGTTCATTTGCTGAAAACCATCAAAACCACGAAAAGTTCTTGTATTTGAAGATAAAATCTTTTTGCTTTGAAGAAGAAAGATCTAGCTGACTGAAATAAGTTCATTAGATGAAAACCAACAAAATTTGACAAGAACCACGAAAAGTTCTTGTATTTTAAGATAAAATCTTACTCTATTAAGGAAAAACTTCCAGCTCGCTGAAATATGTTCATTTGCTGAAAACCATCAAAACCACGAAAAGTTCTTGTATTTGAAGATAAAATCTTTTTGCTTTGAAGAAGAAAGATCTAGATGACTGAAATAAGTTCATCAGATGAAAACCAACAAAATTTGACAAGAACCACGAAAAGTTCTTGTATTTTAAGATAAAATCTTACTCTATTAAGGAAAAACTTCCAGCTCGCTGAAATATGTTCATTTGCTGAAAACCATCAAAACCACGAAAAGTTCTTGAATTTGAAGATAAAATCTTTTTGCTTTGAAGAAGAAAGATCTAGCTGACTGAAATAAGTTCATCAGATGAAAACCAACAAAAATTGACAAGAACCACAAAAAGTTCTTGTATTTTAAGATAAAATCTTACTCTATTAAGGAAAAAACTTCCAGCTCGCTGAAATATGTTCATTTGCTGAAAACCATCAAAACCACGAAAAGTTCTTGTATTTGAAGATAAAATCTTTTTGCTTTGAAGAAGAAAGATCTAGCTGACTGAAATAAGTTCATTGGATGAAAACCAACAAAAATTGACAAGAACCACGAAAAGTTCTTGTATTTTAACATAAAATCTTACTCTATTAAGGAAAAAACTTCCAGCTCGCTGAAATATGTTCATTTGCTGAAAACCATCAAAACCACGAAAAGTTCTTGTATTTGAAGATAAAATCTTTTTGCTTTGAAGAAGAAAGATCTAGCTGACTGAAATAAGTTCATTAGATGAAAACCAACAAAATTTGACAAGAACCACGAAAAGTTCTTGTATTTTAAGATAAAATCTTACTCTATTAAGGAAAAACTTCCAGCTCGCTGAAATATGTTCATTTGCTGAAAACCATCAAAACCACGAAAAGTTCTTGAATTTGAAGATAAAATCTTTTTGCTTTGAAGAAGTAAGATCTAGCTGACTGAAATAAGTTCATCAGATGAAAACCAACAAAAATTGACAAGAACCACAAAAAATTCTTGTATTTTAAGATAAAATCTTACTCTATTAAGGAAAAAACTTCCAGCTCGCTGAAATATGTTCATTTGCTGAAAACCATCAAAACCACGAAAAGTTCTTGAATTTGAAGATAAAATCTTTTTGCTTTGAAGAAGAAAGATCTAGCTGACTGAAATAAGTTCATCAGATGAAAACCAACAAAAATTGACAAGAACCACAAAAAATTCTTGTATTTTAAGATAAAATCTTACTCTATTAAGGAAAAAACTTCCAGCTCGCTGAAATATGTTCATTTGCTGAAAACCATCAAAACCTCGAAAAGTTCTTGTATTTGAAGATAAAATATTTTTGCTTTGAAGAAGAAAGATCTAGCTGACTGAAATAAGTTCATGAGATGAAAACCAACAAAAATTGACAAGAACCATGAAAAGTTCTTGTATTTTAAGATAAAATCTTACTCTATTCAGGAAAAAACTTCCAGCTCGCTGAAATATGTTCATTTGCTGAAAACCATCAAAACCACGAAAAGTTCTTGTATTTGAAGATAAAATCTTTTTGCTTTGAAGAAGAAAGATCTAGCTGACTGAAATAAGTTCAGTAGATGAAAACCAACAAAAATTGACAAGAACCACGAAAAGTTCTTGTATTTTAAGATAAAATCTTACGCTGTTAAAGACAAAACTCCCAGCTCGCTGAAATATGTTCATTTGCTGAAAACCAACAAAACCACGAAAAGTTCTTGTATTTGAAGATAAAATCTTTTTTCTTTGAAGAAGAAAGATCTAGCTGACTGAAATAAGTTCATTAGATGAAAACCAACAAAAATTGACAAGAACCACGAAAAGTTCTTGTATTTTAAGATAAAATCTTACTCTGTTAAGGAAAAAACTTTGAATTCGCTGAATTATGTTCATTTGCTGAAAACCATCAAAACCACGAAAAGTTCTTGTGTTTGAAGATAAAATCTTTTTGCTTTGAAGAAGAAAGATCTAGCTGACTGAAATAAGTTCATTATATGAAAACCAACAAAAATTGACAAGAACCACGAAAAGTTCTTGTATTTTAAGATAAAATCTTACTCTATTAAGGAAAAAACTTCCAGCTTGCTGAAATCTGTTCATTTGCTGAAAACCATCAAAACCACGAAAAGTTCTTGTATTTGAAGATAAAATCTTTTTGCTTTGAAGAAGAAAGATCTAGCTGACTGAAATAAGTTCATTAGATGAAAACCAACAAAATTTGACAAGAACCACGAAAACTTCTTGTATTTTAAGATAATATCTTACGCTATTAAAGAAAAAACTTCTGGCTCGCTGAAATATGTTCATTTGCTGAAAACCAACAAAACCACGAAAAGTTCTTGTATTTGAAGATAAAATCTTTTTGCTTTGAAGAAGAAAGATCCAGCTGACTGAAATAAGTTCATTGGATGAAAACCAACAAAAATTGACAAGAACCACGAAAAGTTCTTCTATTTTAAGATAAAATCTTACTCTATTAAGGAACAAACTTCCAGCTCGCTGAAATATGTTCATTTGCTGAAAACCATCAAAACCACGAAAAGTTCTTGTATTTGAAGATAAAATCTTTTTGCTTTGAAGAAGAAAGATCTCGCTGACTGAAATAAGTTCATCAGATGAAAACCAACAAAAATTGACAAGAACCACGAAAAGTTCTTGTATTTTAAGATAAAATCTTAGGCTATTAAAGAAAAAACTTCCAGCTCGCTGAAATATGTTCATTTGCTGAAAACCATCAAAACCACGAAAAGTTCTTGTATTTGAAGATAAAATCTTTTTGCTTTGAAGAAGAAAGATCCAGCTGACTGAAATAAGTTCATCAGATGAAAACCAACAAAAATTGACAAGAACCACGAAAAGTTCTTGTATTTTAAGATAAAATCTTACTCTATTAAGGAAAAAACTTCCAGCTCGCTGAAATCTGTTCATTTGCTGAAAACCAACAAAACCACGAAAAGTTCTTGTATTTGAAGATAAAATCTTTTTGCTTTGACGAAGAAAGATCCAGCTGACTGAAATAAGTTCATTAGATGAAAACCAACAAAAATTGACAAGAACCACGAAAAGTTCTTGTATTTTAAGATAAAATCTTAGGCTATTAAAGAAAAAACTTCCAGCTCGCTGAAATCTGTTCATTTGCTGAAAACCATCAAAACCACGAAAAGTTCTTGTATTTGAAGATAAAATCTTTTTGCTTTGAAGAAGAAAGATCTAGCTGACTGAAATAAGTTCATTAGATGAAAACCAACAAAAATTGACAAGAACCACAAAAAGTTCTTGTATTTTAAGATAAAATCTTACTCTATTAAGGAAAAAACTTCCAGCTCGCTGAAATATGTTCATTTGCTGAAAACCATCAAAACCACGAAAAGTTCTTGTATTTGAAGATAAAATCTTTTTGCTTTGAAGAAGAAAGATCTAGCTGACTGAAATAAGTTCATTAGATGAAAACCAACAAAAATTGACAAGAACCACGAAAAGTTCTTGTATTTTAAGATAAAATCTTACGCTGTTAAAGAAAAAACTCCCAGCTCGCTGAAATATGTTCATTTGCTGAAAACCAACAAAACCACGAAAAGTTCTTGTATTTGAAGATAAAATCTTTTTTCTTTGAAGAAGAAAGATCTAGCTGACTGAAATAAGTTCATTAGATGAAAACCAACAAAAATTGACAAGAACCACGAAAAGTTCTTGTATTTTAAGATAAAATCTTACTCTATTAAGGAAGAAACTTCCAGCTCGCTGAAATATGTTCATTTGCTGAAAACCATCAAAACCACGAAAAGTTCTTGTATTTGAAGATAAAATCTTTTTGCTTTGAAGAAGAAAGATCTAGCTGACTGAAATAAGTTCATTAGATGAAAACCAACAAAAATTGACAAGAACCACGAAAAGTTCTTGTATTTTAAGATAAAATCTTACTCTATTAAGGAAAAAACTTCCAGCTCGCTGAAATATGTTCATTTGCTGAAAACCATCAAAACCACGAAAAGTTATTGTATTTGAAGATAAAATCTTTTTGCTTTGAAGAAGAAAGATCTAGCTGACTGAAATAAGTTCATTGGATGAAAACCAACAAAAATTGACAAGAACCACGAAAAGTTCTTGTATTTTAAGATAAAATCTTACTCTATTAAGGAAAAAACTTCCAGCTCGCTGAAATATGTTCATTTGCTGAAAACCATCAAAACCACGAAAAGTTCTTGTATTTGAAGATAAAATCTTTTTGCTCTGAAGAAGAAAGATCCAGCTGACTGAAATAAGTTCATTAGATGAAAACCAACAAAAATTGACAAGAACCACGAAAAGTTCTTGTATTTTAAGATAAAATCTTACTCTATTAAGGAAAAAACTTTGAGTTCGCTGAATTATGTTCATTTGCTGAAAACCATCAAAACCACGAAAAGTTCTTGTGTTTGAAGATAAAATCTTTTTGCTTTGAAGAAGAAAGATCTAGCTGACTGAAATAAGTTCATTATATGAAAACCAACAAAAATTGACAAGAACCACGAAAAGTTCTTGTATTTTAAGATAAAATCTTACTCTATTAAGGAAAAAACTTCCAGCTTGCTGAAATCTGTTCATTTGCTGAAAACCATCAAAATCACGAAAAGTTCTTGTATTTGAAGATAAAATCTTTTTGCTTTGAAGAAGAAAGATCTAGCTGACTGAAATAAGTTCATTAGATGAAAACCAACAAAATTTGACAAGAACCACGAAAACTTCTTGTATTTTAAGATAATATCTTACGCTATTAAAGAAAAAACTTCTGGCTCGCTGAAATATGTTCATTTGCTGAAAACCAACAAAACCACGAAAAGTTCTTGTATTTGAAGATAAAATCTTTTTGCTTTGAAGAAGAAAGATCCAGCTAACTGAAATAAGTTCATTGGATGAAAACCAACAAAAATTGACAAGAACCACGAAAAGTTCTTCTATTTTAAGATAAAATCTTACTCTATTAAGGAACAAACTTCCAGCTCGCTGAAATATGTTCATTTGCTGAAAACCATCAAAACCACGAAAAGTTCTTGTATTTGAAGATAAAATCTTTTTGCTTTGAAGAAGAAAGATCTCGCTGACTGAAATAAGTTCATCAGATGAAAACCAACAAAAATTGACAAGAACCACGAAAAGTTCTTGTATTTTAAGATAAAATCTTAGGCTATTAAAGAAAAAACTTCCAGCTCGCTGAAATATGTTCATTTGCTGAAAACCATCAAAACCACGAAAAGTTCTTGTATTTGAAGATAAAATCTTTTTGCTTTGAAGAAGAAAGATCCAGCTGACTGAAATAAGTTCATCAGATGAAAACCAACAAAAATTGACAAGAACCACGAAAAGTTCTTGTATTTTAAGATAAAATCTTACTCTATTAAGGAAAAAACTTCCAGCTCGCTGAAATCTGTTCATTTGCTGAAAACCAACAAAACCACGAAAAGTTCTTGTATTTGAAGATAAAATCTTTTTGCTTTGACGAAGAAAGATCCAGCTGACTGAAATAAGTTCATTAGATGAAAACCAACAAAAATTGACAAGAACCACGAAAAGTTCTTGTATTTTAAGATAAAATCTTAGGCTATTAAAGAAAAAACTTCCAGCTCGCTGAAATCTGTTCATTTGCTGAAAACCATCAAAACCACGAAAAGTTCTTGTATTTGAAGATAAAATCTTTTTGCTTTGAAGAAGAAAGATCTAGCTGACTGAAATAAGTTCATGAGATGAAAACCAACAAAAATTGACAAGAACCACGAAAAGTTCTTGTATTTTAAGATAAAATCTTACGCTATTAAAGAAAAAACTCCCAGCTCGCTGAAATATGTTAATTTGCTGAAAACCAACAAAACCACGAAAAGCTCTTGTATTTGAAGATAAAATCTTTTTTCTTTGAAGAAGAAAGATCCAGCTGACTGAAATAAGTTCATTAGATGAAAACCAACAAAAATTGACAAGAACCACAAAAAGTTCTTGTATTTTAAGATAAAATCTTAGGCTATTAAAGAAAAAACATCCAGCTCGCTGAAATCTGTTCATTTGCTGAAAACCATCAAAACCACGAAAAGTTCTTGTATTTGAAGATAAAATCTTTTTGCTTTGAAGAAGAAAGATCTAGCTGACTGAAATAAGTTCATTAGATGAAAAACAACAAAAATTGACAAGAACCACGAAAAGTTCTTGTATTTTAAGATAAAATCTTACTCTATGAAGGAAAAAACTTCCAGCTCGCTGAAATATGTTCATTTGCTGAAAACCATCAAAACCACGAAAAGTTCTTGTATTTGAAGATAAAATCTTTTTGCTTTGAAGAAGAAAGATCCAGCTGACTGAAATAAGTTCATGAGATGAAAACCAACAAAAATTGACAAGAACCACGAAAAGTTCTTGTATTTTAAGATAAAATCTTACTCTATTCAGGAAAAAACTTCCAGCTCGCTGAAATATGTTCATTTGCTGAAAACCATCAAAACCACGAAAAGTTCTTGTATTTGAAGATAAAATCTTTTTACTTTGAAGAAGAAAGATCTAGCTGACTGAAATAAGTTCATTAGATGAAAACCAACAAAAATTGACAAGAACCACGAAAAGTTCTTGTATTTTAAGATAAAATCTTACTCTATGAAGGAAAAAACTTCCAGCTCGCTGAAATATGTTCATTTGCTGAAAACCATCAAAACCACGAAAAGTTCTTGTATTTGAAGATAAAATCTTTTTGCTTTGACGAAGAAAGATCTAGCTGACTGAAATAAGTTCATTAGATGAAAACCAACAAAAATTGACAAGAACCACGAAAAGTTCTTGTATTTTAAGATAAAATCTTACTCTGTTAAGGAAAAAACTTCCAGCTCACTGAAATATGTTCATTTGCTGAAAACCATCAAAACCACGAAAAGTTCTTGTATTTGAAGATAAAATCTTTTTGCTTTGAAGAAGAAAGATCTAGCTGACTGAAATAAGTTCATGAGATGAAAACCAACAAAAATTGACAAGAACCACGAAAAGTTCTTGTATTTTAAGATAAAATCTTACTCTATTCAGGAAAAAACTTCCAGCTCGCTGAAATATGTTCATTTGCTGAAAACGATCAAAACCACGAAAAGTTCTTGTATTTGAAGATAAAATCTTTTTGCTTTGAAGAAGAAAGATCTAGCTGACTGAAATAAGTTCATTAGATGAAAACCAACAAAAATTGACAAGAACCACGAAAAGTTCTTGAATTTTAAGATAAAATCTTACGCTGTTAAAGAAAAAACTCCCAGCTCGCTGAAATATGTTCATTTGCTGAAAACCATCAAAACCACGAAAAGTTCTTGTATTTTAACATAAAATCTTACTCTATTAAGGAAAAAACTTCCAGCTCGCTGAAATATGTTCATTTGCTGAAAACCATCAAAACCACGAAAAGTTCTTGAATTTGAAGATAAAATCTTTTTGCCTTGAAGAAGAAAGATCTAGCTGACTGAAATAAGTTCATCAGATGAAAACCAACAAAAATTGACAAGAACCACGAAAAGTTCTTGTATTTTAAGATAAAATCTTAGGCTATTAAAGAAAAAACATCCAGCTCGCTGAAATCTGTTCATTTGCTGAAAACCATCAAAACCACGAAAAGTTCTTGTATTTGAAGATAAAATCTTTTTGCTTTGAAGAAGAAAGATCTAGCTGACTGAAATAAGTTCATTAGATGAAAACCAACAAAAATTGACAAGAACCACGAAAAGTTCTTGTATTTTAACATAAAATCTTACTCTATGAAGGAAAAAACTTCCAGCTCGCTGAAATATGTTCATTTGCTGAAAACCATCAAAACCACGAAAAGTTCTTGTATTTGAAGATAAAATCTTTTTGCTTTGAAGAAGAAAGATCTAGCTGACTGAAATATGTTCATCAGATGAAAACCAACAAAAATTGACAAGAACCACGAAAAGTTCTTGTATTTTAAGATAAAATCTTACTCTGTTAAGGAAAAAACTTCCAGCTCACTGAAATATGTTCATTTGCTGAAAACCATCAAAACCACGAAAAGTTCTTGTATTTGAAGATAAAATCTTTTTGCTTTGAAGAAGAAAGATCCAGCTGACTGAAATAAGTTCATGAGATGAAAACCAACAAAAATTGACAAGAACCACGAAAAGTTCTTGTATTTTAAGATAAAATCTTACTCTATTCAGGAAAAAACTTCCAGCTCGCTGAAATATGTTCATTTGCTGAAAACCATCAAAACCACGAAAAGTTCTTGTATTTGAAGATAAAATCTTTTTGCTTTGAAGAAGAAAGATCTAGCTGACTGAAATAAGTTCATTAGATGAAAACCAACAAAAATTGACAAGAACCACGAAAGGTTCTTGTATTTTAAGATAAAATCTTACGCTATTAAAGAAAAAACTCCCAGCTCGCTGAAATATGTTAATTTGCTGAAAACCAACAAAACCACGAAAAGTTCTTGTATTTGAAGATAAAATCTTTTTTCTTTGAAGAAGAAAGATCCAGCTGACTGAAATAAGTTCATGAGATGAAAACCAACAAAAATTGACAAGAACCACGAAAAGTTCTTGTATTTTAAGATAAAATCTTTGGCTATTAAAGAAAAAACATCCAGCTCGCTGAAATCTGTTCATTTGCTGAAAACCATCAAAACCACGAAAAGTTCTTGTATTTGAAGATAAAATCTTTTTGCTTTGAAGAAGAAAGATGTAGCTGACTGAAATAAGTTCATTAGATGAAAACCAACAAAAATTGACAAGAACCACGAAAAGTTCTTGTATTTTAAGATAAAATCTTACTCTATGAAGGAAAAAACTTCCAGCTCGCTGAAATATGTTCATTTGCTGAAAACCATCAAAACCACGAAAAGTTCTTCTTTTTGAAGATAAAATCTTTTTGCTTTGACGAAGAAAGATCCAGCTGACTGAAATAAGTTCATTAGATGAAAACCAACAAAAATTGACAAGAACAACGAAAAGTTCTTGTATTTTAAGATAAAATCTTACTCTGTTAAGGAAAAAACTTCCAGCTCACTGAAATATGTTCATTTGCTGAAAACCATCAAAACCACGAAAAGTTCTGGTATTTGAAGATAAAATCTTTTTGCTTTGAAGAAGAAAGATCTAGCTGACTGAAATAAGTTCATGAGATGAAAACCTACAAAAATTGACAAGAACCACGAAAAGTTCTTGTATTTTAAGATAAAATCTTACTCTATGAAGGAAAAAACTTCCAGCTCGCTGAAATATGTTCATTTGCTGAAAACCATCAAAACCACGAAAAGTTCTTGTATTTGAAGATAAAATCTTTTTGCTTTGAAGAAGAAAGATCTAGCTGACTGAAATAAGTTCATTAGATGAAAACCAACAAAAATTGACAAGAACCACGAAAAGTTCTTGTATTTTAAGATAAAATCTTACGCTGTTAAAGAAAAAACTCCCAGCTCGCTGAAATATGTTCATTTGCTGAAAACCAACAAAACCACGAAAAGTTCTTGTATTTGAAGATAAAATCTTTTTTCTTTGAAGAAAGATCTAGCTGACTGAAATAAGTTCATTAGATGAAAACCAACAAAAATTGACAAGAACCACGAAAAGTTCTTGTATTTTAAGAAAAAATCTTACTCTATTAAGGAAAAAACTTCCAGCTCGCTGAAATATGTTCATTTGCTGAAAACCATCAAAACCACGAAAAGTTCTTGTATTTGAAGATAAAATCTTTTTGCTTTGAAGAAGAAAGATCGAGCTGACTGAAATAAGTTCATTGGATGAAAACCAACAAAAATTGACAAGAACCACGAAAAGTTCTTGTATTTTAACATAAAATCTTACTGTATTAAGGAAAAAACTTCCAGCTCGCTGAAATATGTTCATTTGCTGAAAACCATCAAAACCACGAAAAGTTCTTGTATTTGAAGATAAAATCTTTTTGCTTTGAAGAAGAAAGATCTAGCTGACTGAAATAAGTTCATTAGATGAAAACCAACAAAATTTGACAAGAACCACGAAAAGTTCTTGTATTTTAAGATAAAATCTTACTCTATTAAGGAAAAACTTCCAGCTCGCTGAAATATGTTCATTTGCTGAAAACCATCAAAACCACGAAAAGTTCTTGAATTTGAAGATAAAATCTTTTTGCCTTGAAGAAGAAAGATCTAGCTGACTGAAATAAGTTCATCAGATGAAAACCAACAAAAATTGACAAGAACCACGAAAAGTTCTTGTATTTTAAGATAAAATCTTAGGCTATGAAAGAAAAAACATCCAGCTCGCTGAAATCTGTTCATTTGCTGAAAACCATCAAAACCACGAAAAGTTCTTGTATTTGAAGATAAAATCTTTTTGCTTTGAAGAAGAAAGATCTAGCTGACTGAAATAAGTTCATTAGATGAAAACCAACAAAAATTGACAAGAACCACGAAAAGTTCTTGTATTTTAACATAAAATCTTGCTCTATGAAGGAAAAAACTTCCAGCTCGCTAAAATATGTTCATTTGCTGAAAACCATCAAAACCACGAAAAGTTCTTGTATTTGAAGATAAAATCTTTTTGCTTTGAAGAAGAAAGATCTAGCTGACTGAAATAAGTTCATCAGATGAAAACCAACAAAAATTGACAAGAACCACGAAAAGTTCTTGTATTTTAAGATAAAATCTTACTCTGTTAAGGAAAAAACTTCCAGCTCACTGAAATATGTTCATTTGCTGAAAACCATCAAAACCACGAAAAGTTCTTGTATTTGAAGATAAAATCTTTTTGCTTTGAAGAAGAAAGATCCAGCTGACTGAAATAAGTTCATGAGATGAAAACCAACAAAAATTGACAAGAACCACGAAAAGTTCTTGTATTTTAAGATAAAATCTTACTCTATTCAGGAATAAACTTCCAGCTCGCTGAAATATGTTCATTTGCTGAAAACCATCAAAACCACGAAAAGTTCTTGTATTTGAAGATAAAATCTTTTTGCTTTGAAGAAGAAAGATCTAGCTGACTGAAATAAGTTCATTAGATGAAAACCAACAAAAATTGACAAGAACCACGAAAAGTTCTTGTATTTTAAGATAAAATCTTACGCTATTAAAGAAAAAACTCCCAGCTCGCTGAAATATGTTAATTTGCTGAAAACCAACAAAACCACGAAAAGTTCTTGTATTTGAAGATAAAATCTTTTTTCTTTGAAGAAGAAAGATCCAGCTGACTGAAATAAGTTCATGAGATGAAAACCAACAAAAATTGACAAGAACCACGAAAAGTTCTTGTATTTTAAGATAAAATCTTTGGCTATTAAAGAAAAAACATCCAGCTCGCTGAAATCTGTTAATTTGCTGAAAACCATCAAAACCACGAAAAGTTCTTGTATTTGAAGATAAAATCTTTTTGCTTTGAAGAAGAAAGATCTAGCTGACTGAAATAAGTTCATTAGATGAAAACCAACAAAAATTGACAAGAACCACGAAAAGTTCTTGTATTTTAAGATAAAATCTTACTCTATGAAGGAAAAAACTTCCAGCTCGCTGAAATATGTTCATTTGCTGAAAACCATCAAAACCACGAAAAGTTCTTCTTTTTGAAGATAAAATCTTTTTGCTTTGACGAAGAAAGTTCTAGCTGACTGAAATAAGTTCATTAGATGAAAACCAACAAAAATTGACAAGAACAACGAAAAGTTCTTGTATTTTAAGATAAAATCTTACTCTGTTAACGAAAAAACTTCCAGCTCGCTGAAATATGTTCATTTGCTGAAAACCATCAAAACCATGAAAAGTTCTTGTATTTGAAGATAAAATCTTTTTGCTTTGAAGAAGAAAGATCTAGCTGACTGAAATAAGTTCATTAGATGAAAACCAACAAAAATTGACAAGAACCACGAAAAGTTCTTGTATTTTAAGATAAAATCTTACGCTGTTAAAGAAAAAACTCCCAGCTCGCTGAAATATGTTCATTTGCTGAAAACCAACAAAACCACGAAAAGTTCTTGTATTTGAAGATAAAATCTTTTTTCTTTGAAGAAGAAAGATCTAGCTGACTGAAATAAGTTCATTAGATGAAAACCAACAAAAATTGACAAGAACCACGAAATGTTCTTGTATTTTAAGATAAAATCTTACTCTATTAAGGAAAAAACTTCCAGCTCGCTGAAATATGTTCATTTGCTGAAAACCATCAAAACCACGAAAAGTTCTTGTATTTGAAGATAAAATCTTTTTGCTTTGAAGAAGAAAGATCTAGCTGACTGAAATAAGTTCATTCGATGAAAACCAACAAAAATTGACAAGAACCACGAAAAGTTCTTGTATTTTAACATAAAATCTTACTCTATTAAGGAAAAAACTTCCAGCTCGCTGAAATATGTTCATTTGCTGAAAACCATCAAAACCACGAAAAGTTCTTGTATTTGAAGATAAAATCTTTTTGCTTTGAAGAAGAAAGATCTAGCTGACTGAAATAAGTTCATTAGATGAAAACCAACAAAATTTGACAAGAACCACGAAAAGTTCTTGTATTTTAAGATAAAATCTTACTCTATTAAGGAAAAACTTCCAGCTCGCTGAAATATGTTCATTTGCTGAAAACCATCAAAACCACGAAAAGTTCTTGAATTAGAAGATAAAATCTTTTTGCCTTGAAGAAGAAAGATCTAGCTGACTGAAATAAGTTCATCAGATGAAAACCAACAAAAATTGACAAGAACCACAAAAAGTTCTTGTATTTTAAGATAAAATCTTGCTCTATTAAGGAAAAAACTTCCAGCTCGCTGAAATATGTTCATTTGCTGAAAACCATCAAAACCTCGAAAAGTTCTTGTATTTGAAGATAAAATCTTTTTGCTTTGAAGAAGAAAGATCTCGCTGACTGAAATAAGTTCATTAGATGAAAACCAACAAAAATTGACAAGAACCATGAAAAGTTCTTGTATTTTAAGATAAAATCTTACTCTATTCAGGAAAAAACTTCCAGCTCGCTGAAATATGTTCATTTGCTGAAAACCATCAAAACCACGAAAAGTTCTTGTATTTGAAGATAAAATCTTTTTGCTTTGAAGAAGAAAGATCTAGCTGACTGAAATAAGTTCATTAGATGAAAACCAACAAAAATTGACAAGAACCACGAAAAGTTCTTGTATTTTAAGATAAAATCTTACGCTGTTAAAGAAAAAACTCCCAGCTCGCTGAAATATGTTCATTTGCTGAAAACCAACAAAACCACGAAAAGTTCTTGTATTTGAAGATAAAATCTTTTTTCTTTGAAGAAGAAAGATCTAGCTGACTGAAATAAGTTCATTAGATGAAAACCAACAAAAATTGACAAGAACCACGAAAAGTTCTTGTATTTTAAGATAAAATCTTACTCTATTAAGGAAAAAACTTCCAGCTCGCTGAAATATGTTCATTTGCTGAAAACCATCAAAACCACGAAAAGTTCTTGTATTTGAAGATAAAATCTTTTTGCTTTGAAGAAGAAAGATCAAGCTGACTGAAATAAGTTCATTAGATGAAAACCAACAAAAATTGACAAGAACCACGAAAAGTTCTTGTATTTTAACATAAATTCTTACTCTATTAAGGAAAAACTTCCAGCTCGCTGAAATATGTTCATTTGCTGAAAACCATCAAAACCACGAAAAGTTCTTGAATTTGAAGATAAAATCTTTTTGCTTTGAAGAAGAAAGATCTAGCTGACTGAAATAAGTTCATTAGATGAAAACCAACAAAAATTGACAAGAACCACAAAAAGTTCTTGTATTTTAAGATAAAATCTTACTCTATTAAGGAAAAAACTTCCAGCTCGCTGAAATATGTTCATTTGCTGAAAACCATCAAAACCACGAAAAGTTCTTGTATTTGAAGATAAAATCTTTTTGCTTTGAAGAAGAAAGATCTAGCTGACTGAAATAAGTTCATTAGATGAAAACCAACAAAAATTGACAAGAACCACGAAAAGTTCCTGTATTTTAAGATAAAATCTTACTCTATTCAGGAAAAAACTTCCAGCTCGCTGAAATATGTTCATTTGCTGAAAACCATCAAAACCACGAAAAGTTCTTGTATTTGAAGATAAAATCTTTTTGCTTTGAAGAAGAAAGATCTAGCTGACTGAAATAAGTTCATTAGATGAAAACCAACAAAAATTGACAAGAACCACGAAAAGTTCTTGTATTTTAAGATAAAATCTTACGCTGTTAAAGAAAAAACTCCCAGCTCGCTGAAATATGTTCATTTGCTGAAAACCAACAAAACCACGAAAAGTTCTTGTATTTGAAGATAAAATATTTTTTCTTTGAAGAAGAAAGATCTAGCTGACTGAAATAAGTTCATTAGATGAAAACCAACAAAAATTGACAAGAACCACGAAAAGTTCTTGTATTTTAAGATAAAATCTGACTCTATTAAGGAAAAAACTTCCAGCTCGCTGAAATATGTTCATTTGCTGAAAACCATCAAAACCACGAAAAGTTCTTGTGTTTGAAGATAAAATCTTTTTGCTTTGAAGAAGAAAGATCTAGCTGACTGAAATAAGTTCATTAGATGAAAACCAACAAAAATTGACAAGAACCACGAAAAGTTCTTGTATTTTAAGATAAAATCTTACTCTATTAAGGAAAAAACTTCCAGCTCGCTGAAATATGTTCATTTGCTGAAAACCATCAAAACCACGAAAAGTTCTTGTATTTGAAGATAAAATCTTTTTGCTCTGAAGAAGAAAGATCCAGCTGACTGAAATAAGTTCATGAGATGAAAACCAACAAAAATTGACAAGAACCACGAAAAGTTCTTGTATTTTAAGATAAAATCTTACTCTATTAAGGAAAAAACTTTGAGTTCGCTGAATTATGTTCATTTGCTGAAAACCATTAAAACCACGAAAAGTTCTTGTGTTTGAAGATAAAATCTTTTTGCTTTGAAGAAGAAAGATCTAGCTGACTGAAATAAGTTCATGAGATGAAAACCAACATAAATTGACAAGAACCACGAAAAGTTCTTGTATTTTAAGATAAAATCTTACTCTATTAAGGAAAAAACTTCCAGCTTGCTGAAATCTGTTCATTTGCTGAAAACCATCAAAACCACGAAAAGTTCTTGTATTTGAAGATAAAATCTTTTTGCTTTGAAGAAGAAAGATCGAGCTGACTGAAATAAGTTCATTAGATGAAAACCAACAAAATTTGACAAGAACCACGAAAACTTCTTGTATTTTAAGATAATATCTTACGCTATTAATGAAAAAACTTCTGGCTCGCTGAAATATGTTCATTTGCTGAAAACCAACAAAACCACGAAAAGTTCTTGTATTTGAAGATAAAATCTTTTTGCTTTGAAGAAGAAAGATCTAGCTGACTGAAATAAGTTCATTAGATGAAAACCAACAAAAATTGACAAGAACCACGAAAAGTTCTTGTATTTTAACATAAAATCTTACTCTGTTAAGGAAAAAACTTCCAGCTCACTGAAATATGTTCATTTGCTGAAAACCATCAAAACCACGAAAAGTTCTTGTATTTGAAGATAAAATCTTTTTGCTTTGAAGAAGAAAGATCCAGCTGACTGAAATAAGTTCATGAGATGAAAACCAACAAAAATTGACAAGAACCACGAAAAGTTCTTGTATTTTAAGATAAAATCTTACTCTATTCAGGAAAAAACTTCCAGCTCGCTGAAATATGTTCATTTGCTGAAAACCATCAAAACCACGAAAAGTTCTTGTATTTGAAGATAAAATCTTTTTGCTTTGAAGAAGAAAGATCTAGCTGACTGAAATAAGTTCATTAGATGAAAACCAACAAAAATTGACAAGAACCACGAAAAGTTCTTGTATTTTAAGATAAAATCTTACGCTATTAAAGAAAAAACTCCCAGCTCGCTGAAATATGTTAATTTGCTGAAAACCAACAAAACCACGAAAAGTTCTTGTATTTGAAGATAAAATCTTTTTTCTTTGAAGAAGAAAGATCCAGCTGACTGAAATAAGTTCATGAGATGAAAACCAACAAAAATTGACAAGAACCACGAAAAGTTCTTGTATTTTAAGATAAAATCTTTGGCTATTAAAGAAAAAACATCCAGCTCGCTGAAATCTGTTCATTTGCTGAAAACCATCAAAACCACGAAAAGTTCTTGTATTTGAAGATAAAATCTTTTTGCTTTGAAGAAGAAAGATGTAGCTGACTGAAATAAGTTCATTAGATGAAAACCAACAAAAATTGACAAGAACCACGAAAAGTTCTTGTATTTTAAGATAAAATCTTACTCTATGAAGGAAAAAACTTCCAGCTCGCTGAAATATGTTCATTTGCTGAAAACCATCAAAACCACGAAAAGTTCTTCTTTTTGAAGATAAAATCTTTTTGCTTTGACGAAGAAAGATCTAGCTGACTGAAATAAGTTCATTAGATGAAAACCAACAAAAATTGACAAGAACAACGAAAAGTTCTTGTATTTTAAGATAAAATCTTACTCTGTTAAGGAAAAAACTTCCAGCTCACTGAAATATGTTCATTTGCTGAAAACCATCAAAACCACGAAAAGTTCTTGTATTTGAAGATAAAATCTTTTTGCTTTGAAGAAGAAAGATCTAGCTGACTGAAATAAGTTCATGAGATGAAAACCAACAAAAATTGACAAGAACCACGAAAAGTTCTTGTATTTTAAGATAAAATCTTACTCTATGAAGGAAAAAACTTCCAGCTCGCTGAAATATGTTCATTTGCTGAAAACCATCAAAACCACGAAAAGTTCTTGTATTTGAAGATAAAATCTTTTTGCTTTGAAGAAGAAAGATCTAGCTGACTGAAATAAGTTCATTAGATGAAAACCAACAAAAATTGACAAGAACCACGAAAAGTTCTTGTATTTTAAGATAAAATCTTACGCTGTTAAAGAAAAAACTCCCAGCTCGCTGAAATATGTTCATTTGCTGAAAACCAACAAAACCACGAAAAGTTCTTGTATTTGAAGATAAAATCTTTTTTCTTTGAAGAAAGATCTAGCTGACTGAAATAAGTTCATTAGATGAAAACCAACAAAAATTGACAAGAACCACGAAAAGTTCTTGTATTTTAAGAAAAAATCTTACTCTATTAAGGAAAAAACTTCCAGCTCGCTGAAATATGTTCATTTGCTGAAAACCATCAAAACCACGAAAAGTTCTTGTATTTGAAGATAAAATCTTTTTGCTTTGAAGAAGAAAGATCTAGCTGACTGAAATAAGTTCATTGGATGAAAACCAACAAAAATTGACAAGAACCACGAAAAGTTCTTGTATTTTAACATAAAATCTTACTCTATTAAGGAAAAAACTTCCAGCTCGCTGAAATATGTTCATTTGCTGAAAACCATCAAAACCACGAAAAGTTCTTGTATTTGAAGATAAAATCTTTTTGCTTTGAAGAAGAAAGATCTCGCTGACTGAAATAAGTTCATTAGATGAAAACCAACAAAATTTGACAAGAACCACGAAAAGTTCTTGTATTTTAAGATAAAATCTTACTCTATTAAGGAAAAACTTCCAGCTCGCTGAAATATGTTCATTTGCTGAAAACCATCAAAACCACGAAAAGTTCTTGAATTTGAAGATAAAATCTTTTTGCCTTGAAGAAGAAAGATCTAGCTGACTGAAATAAGTTCATCAGATGAAAACCAACAAAAATTGACAAGAACCACGAAAAGTTCTTGTATTTTAAGATAAAATCTGAGGCTATGAAAGAAAAAACATCCAGCTCGCTGAAATCTGTTCATTTGCTGAAAACCATCAAAACCACGAAAAGTTCTTGTATTTGAAGATAAAATCTTTTTGCTTTGAAGAAGAAAGATCTAGCTGACTGAAATAAGTTCATTAGATGAAAACCAACAAAAATTGACAAGAACCACGAAAAGTTCTTGTATTTTAACATAAAATCTTGCTCTATGAAGGAAAAAACTTCCAGCTCGCTGAAATATGTTCATTTGCTGAAAACCATCAAAACCACGAAAAGTTCTTGTATTTGAAGATAAAATCTTTTTGCTTTGAAGAAGAAAGATCTAGCTGACTGAAATAAGTTCATCAGATGAAAACCAACAAAAATTGACAAGAACCACGAAAAGTTCTTGTATTTTAAGATAAAATCTTACTCTATTCAGGAAAAAACTTCCAGCTCGC
Organism: Heptranchias perlo; assembly: GCF_035084215.1. Taxonomy (NCBI): domain Eukaryota; kingdom Metazoa; phylum Chordata; class Chondrichthyes; order Hexanchiformes; family Hexanchidae; genus Heptranchias; species Heptranchias perlo. Next base: position 652,503 of record NW_027138753.1, read on the forward strand.
TGAAATATGTTCATTTGCTGAAAACCATCAAAACCACGAAAAGTTCTTGTATTTGAAGATAAAATCTTTTTGCTTTGAAGAAGAAAGATCTAGCTGACTGAAATAAGTTCATTAGATGAAAACCAACAAAAATTGACAAGAACCACGAAAAGTTCTTGTATTTTAAGATAAAATCTTACGCTATTAAAGAAAAAACTCCCAGCTCGCTGAAATATGTTAATTTGCTGAAAACCAACAAAACCACGAAAAGTTCTTGTATTTGAAGATAAAATCTTTTTTCTTTGAAGAAGAAAGATCCAGCTGACTGAAATAAGTTCATGAGATGAAAACCAACAAAAATTGACAAGAACCACGAAAAGTTCTTGTATTTTAAGATAAAATCTTTGGCTATTAAAGAAAAAACATCCAGCTCGCTGAAATCTGTTAATTTGCTGAAAACCATCAAAACCACGAAAAGTTCTTGTATTTGAAGATAAAATCTTTTTGCTTTGAAGAAGAAAGATCTAGCTGACTGAAATAAGTTCATTAGATGAAAACCAACAAAAATTGACAAGAACCACGAAAAGTTCTTGTATTTTAAGATAAAATCTTACTCTATGAAGGAAAAAACTTCCAGCTCGCTGAAATATGTTCATTTGCTGAAAACCATCAAAACCACGAAAAGTTCTTCTTTTTCAAGATAAAATCTTTTTGCTTTGACGAAGAAAGTTCTAGCTGACTGAAATAAGTTCATTAGATGAAAACCAACAAAAATTGACAAGAACAACGAAAAGTTCTTGTATTTTAAGATAAAATCTTACTCTGTTAACGAAAAAACTTCCAGCTCGCTGAAATATGTTCATTTGCTGAAAACCATCAAAACCACGAAAAGTTCTTGTATTTGAAGATAAAATCTTTTTGCTTTGAAGAAGAAAGATCTAGCTGACTGAAATAAGTTCATTAGATGAAAACCAACAAAAATTGACAAGAACCACGAAAAGTTCTTGTATTTTAAGATAAAATCTTACGCTGTTAAAGAAAAAACTCCCAGCTCGCTGAAATATGTTCATTTGCTGAAAACCAACAAAACCACGAAAAGTTCTTGTATTTGAAGATAAAATCTTTTTTCTTTGAAGAAGAAAGATCTAGCTGACTGAAATAAGTTCATTAGATGAAAACCAACAAAAATTGACAAGAACCACGAAAAGTTCTTGTATTTTAAGATAAAATCTTACTCTATTAAGGAAAAAACTTCCAGCTCGCTGAAATATGTTCATTTGCTGAAAACCATCAAAACCACGAAAAGTTCTTGTATTTGAAGATAAAATCTTTTTGCTTTGAAGAAGAAAGATCTAGCTGACTGAAATAAGTTCATTCGATGAAAACCAACAAAAATTGACAAGAACCACGAAAAGTTCTTGTATTTTAACATAAAATCTTACTCTATTAAGGAAAAAACTTCCAGCTCGCTGAAATATGTTCATTTGCTGAAAACCATCAAAACCACGAAAAGTTCTTGTATTTGAAGATAAAATCTTTTTGCTTTGAAGAAGAAAGATCTAGCTGACTGAAATAAGTTCATTAGATGAAAACCAACAAAATTTGACAAGAACCACGAAAACTTCTTGTATTTTAAGATAATATCTTACGCTATTAAAGAAAAAACTTCTGGCTCGCTGAAATATGTTCATTTGCTGAAAACCAACAAAACCACGAAAAGTTCTTGTATTTGAAGATAAAATCTTTTTGCTTTGAAGAAGAAAGATCCAGCTGACTGAAATAAGTTCATGAGATGAAAACCAACAAAAATTGACAAGAACCACGAAAAGTTCTTGAATTTTAAGATAAAATCTTACGCTGTTAAAGAAAAAACTCCCAGCTCGCTGAAATATGTTCATTTGCTGAAAACCATCAAAACCACGAAAAGTTCTTGTATTTTAACATAAAATCTTACTCTATTAAGGAAAAAACTTCCAGCTCGCTGAAATATGTTCATTTGCTGAAAACCATCAAAACCACGAAAAGTTCTTGAATTTGAAGATAAAATCTTTTTGCCTTGAAGAAGAAAGATCTAGCTGACTGAAATAAGTTCATCAGATGAAAACCAACAAAAATTGACAAGAACCACGAAAAGTTCTTGTATTTTAAGATAAAATCTTAGGCTATTAAAGAAAAAACATCCAGCTCGCTGAAATCTGTTCATTTGCTGAAAACCATCAAAACCACGAAAAGTTCTTGTATTTGAAGATAAAATCTTTTTGCTTTGAAGAAGAAAGATCTAGCTGACTGAAATAAGTTCATTAGATGAAAACCAACAAAAATTGACAAGAACCACGAAAAGTTCTTGTATTTTAACATAAAATCTTACTCTATGAAGGAAAAAACTTCCAGCTCGCTGAAATATGTTCATTTGCTGAAAACCATCAAAACCACGAAAAGTTCTTGTATTTGAAGATAAAATCTTTTTGCTTTGAAGAAGAAAGATCTAGCTGACTGAAATATGTTCATCAGATGAAAACCAACAAAAATTGACAAGAACCACGAAAAGTTCTTGTATTTTAAGATAAAATCTTACTCTGTTAAGGAAAAAACTTCCAGCTCACTGAAATATGTTCATTTGCTGAAAACCATCAAAACCACGAAAAGTTCTTGTATTTGAAGATAAAATCTTTTTGCTTTGAAGAAGAAAGATCCAGCTGACTGAAATAAGTTCATGAGATGAAAACCAACAAAAATTGACAAGAACCACGAAAAGTTCTTGTATTTTAAGATAAAATCTTACTCTATTCAGGAAAAAACTTCCAGCTCGCTGAAATATGTTCATTTGCTGAAAACCATCAAAACCACGAAAAGTTCTTGTATTTGAAGATAAAATCTTTTTGCTTTGAAGAAGAAAGATCTAGCTGACTGAAATAAGTTCATTAGATGAAAACCAACAAAAATTGACAAGAACCACGAAAAGTTCTTGTATTTTAAGATAAAATCTTACGCTATTAAAGAAAAAACTCCCAGCTCGCTGAAATATGTTAATTTGCTGAAAACCAACAAAACCACGAAAAGTTCTTGTATTTGAAGATAAAATCTTTTTTCTTTGAAGAAGAAAGATCCAGCTGACTGAAATAAGTTCATGAGATGAAAACCAACAAAAATTGACAAGAACCACGAAAAGTTCTTGTATTTTAAGATAAAATCTTTGGCTATTAAAGAAAAAACATCCAGCTCGCTGAAATCTGTTCATTTGCTGAAAACCATCAAAACCACGAAAAGTTCTTGTATTTGAAGATAAAATCTTTTTGCTTTGAAGAAGAAAGATGTAGCTGACTGAAATAAGTTCATTAGATGAAAACCAACAAAAATTGACAAGAACCACGAAAAGTTCTTGTATTTTAAGATAAAATCTTACTCTATGAAGGAAAAAACTTCCAGCTCGCTGAAATATGTTCATTTGCTGAAAACCATCAAAACCACGAAAAGTTCTTCTTTTTGAAGATAAAATCTTTTTGCTTTGACGAAGAAAGATCTAGCTGACTGAAATAAGTTCATTAGATGAAAACCAACAAAAATTGACAAGAACAACGAAAAGTTCTTGTATTTTAAGATAAAATCTTACTCTGTTAAGGAAAAAACTTCCAGCTCACTGAAATATGTTCATTTGCTGAAAACCATCAAAACCACGAAAAGTTCTTGTATTTGAAGATAAAATCTTTTTGCTTTGAAGAAGAAAGATCTAGCTGACTGAAATAAGTTCATGAGATGAAAACCAACAAAAATTGACAAGAACCACGAAAAGTTCTTGTATTTTAAGATAAAATCTTACTCTATGAAGGAAAAAACTTCCAGCTCGCTGAAATATGTTCATTTGCTGAAAACCATCAAAACCACGAAAAGTTCTTGTATTTGAAGATAAAATCTTTTTGCTTTGAAGAAGAAAGATCTAGCTGACTGAAATAAGTTCATTAGATGAAAACCAACAAAAATTGACAAGAACCACGAAAAGTTCTTGTATTTTAAGATAAAATCTTACGCTGTTAAAGAAAAAACTCCCAGCTCGCTGAAATATGTTCATTTGCTGAAAACCAACAAAACCACGAAAAGTTCTTGTATTTGAAGATAAAATCTTTTTTCTTTGAAGAAAGATCTAGCTGACTGAAATAAGTTCATTAGATGAAAACCAACAAAAATTGACAAGAACCACGAAAAGTTCTTGTATTTTAAGAAAAAATCTTACTCTATTAAGGAAAAAACTTCCAGCTCGCTGAAATATGTTCATTTGCTGAAAACCATCAAAACCACGAAAAGTTCTTGTATTTGAAGATAAAATCTTTTTGCTTTGAAGAAGAAAGATCTAGCTGACTGAAATAAGTTCATTGGATGAAAACCAACAAAAATTGACAAGAACCACGAAAAGTTCTTGTATTTTAACATAAAATCTTACTCTATTAAGGAAAAAACTTCCAGCTCGCTGAAATATGTTCATTTGCTGAAAACCATCAAAACCACGAAAAGTTCTTGTATTTGAAGATAAAATCTTTTTGCTTTGAAGAAGAAAGATCTCGCTGACTGAAATAAGTTCATTAGATGAAAACCAACAAAACTTGACAAGAACCACGAAAAGTTCTTGTATTTTAAGATAAAATCTTACTCTATTAAGGAAAAACTTCCAGCTCGCTGAAATATGTTCATTTGCTGAAAACCATCAAAACCACGAAAAGTTCTTGAATTTGAAGATAAAATCTTTTTGCCTTGAAGAAGAAAGATCTAGCTGACTGAAATAAGTTCATCAGATGAAAACCAACAAAAATTGACAAGAACCACGAAAAGTTCTTGTATTTTAAGATAAAATCTTAGGCTATGAAAGAAAAAACATCCAGCTCGCTGAAATCTGTTCATTTGCTGAAAACCATCAAAACCACGAAAAGTTCTTGTATTTGAAGATAAAATCTTTTTGCTTTGAAGAAGAAAGATCTAGCTGACTGAAATAAGTTCATTAGATGAAAACCAACAAAAATTGACAAGAACCACGAAAAGTTCTTGTATTTTAACATAAAATCTTGCTCTATGAAGGAAAAAACTTCCAGCTCGCTGAAATATGTTCATTTGCTGAAAACCATCAAAACCACGAAAAGTTCTTGTATTTGAAGATAAAATCTTTTTGCTTTGAAGAAGAAAGATCTAGCTGACTGAAATAAGTTCATCAGATGAAAACCAACAAAAATTGACAAGAACCACGAAAAGTTCTTGTATTTTAAGATAAAATCTTACTCTGTTAAGGAAAAAACTTCCAGCTCACTGAAATATGTTCATTTGCTGAAAACCATCAAAACCACGAAAAGTTCTTGTATTTGAAGATAAAATCTTTTTGCTTTGAAGAAGAAAGATCCAGCTGACTGAAATAAGTTCATGAGATGAAAACCAACAAAAATTGACAAGAACCACGAAAAGTTCTTGTATTTTAAGATAAAATCTTACTCTATTCAGGAAAAAACTTCCAGCTCGCTGAAATATGTTCATTTGCTGAAAACCATCAAAACCACGAAAAGTTCTTGTATTTGAAGATAAAATCTTTTTGCTTTGAAGAAGAAAGATCTAGCTGACTGAAATAAGTTCATTAGATGAAAACCAACAAAAATTGACAAGAACCACGAAAAGTTCTTGTATTTTAAGATAAAATCTTACGCTATTAAAGAAAAAACTCCCAGCTCGCTGAAATATGTTAATTTGCTGAAAACCAACAAAACCACGAAAAGTTCTTGTATTTGAAGATAAAATCTTTTTTCTTTGAAGAAGAAAGATCCAGCTGACTGAAATAAGTTCATGAGATGAAAACCAACAAAAATTGACAAGAACCACGAAAAGTTCTTGTATTTTAAGATAAAATCTTTGGCTATTAAAGAAAAAACATCCAGCTCGCTGAAATCTGTTAATTTGCTGAAAACCATCAAAACCACGAAAAGTTCTTGTATTTGAAGATAAAATCTTTTTGCTTTGAAGAAGAAAGATCTAGCTGACTGAAATAAGTTCATTAGATGAAAACCAACAAAAATTGACAAGAACCACGAAAAGTTCTTGTATTTTAAGATAAAATCTTACTCTATGAAGGAAAAAACTTCCAGCTCGCTGAAATATGTTCATTTGCTGAAAACCATCAAAACCACGAAAAGTTCTTCTTTTTCAAGATAAAATCTTTTTGCTTTGACGAAGAAAGTTCTAGCTGACTGAAATAAGTTCATTAGATGAAAACCAACAAAAATTGACAAGAACAACGAAAAGTTCTTGTATTTTAAGATAAAATCTTACTCTGTTAACGAAAAAACTTCCAGCTCGCTGAAATATGTTCATTTGCTGAAAACCATCAAAACCACGAAAAGTTCTTGTATTTGAAGATAAAATCTTTTTGCCTTGAAGAAGAAAGATCTAGCTGACTGAAATAAGTTCATCAGATGAAAACCAACAAAAATTGACAAGAACCACAAAAAGTTCTTGTATTTTAAGATAAAATCTTGCTCTATTAAGGAAAAAACTTCCAGCTCGCTGAAATATGTTCATTTGCTGAAAACCATCAAAACCTCGAAAAGTTCTTGTATTTGAAGATAAAATCTTTTTGCTTTGAAGAAGAAAGATCTAGCTGACTGAAATAAGTTCATTAGATGAAAACCAACAAAAATTGACAAGAACCATGAAAAGTTCTTGTATTTTAAGATAAAATCTTACTCTATTCAGGAAAAAACTTCCAGCTCGCTGAAATATGTTCATTTGCTGAAAACCATCAAAACCACGAAAAGTTCTTGTATTTGAAGATAAAATCTTTTTGCTTTGAAGAAGAAAGATCTAGCTGACTGAAATAAGTTCATTAGATGAAAACCAACAAAAATTGACAAGAACCACGAAAAGTTCTTGTATTTTAAGATAAAATCTTACGCTGTTAAAGAAAAAACTCCCAGCTCGCTGAAATATGTTCATTTGCTGAAAACCAACAAAACCACGAAAAGTTCTTGTATTTGAAGATAAAATCTTTTTTCTTTGAAGAAGAAAGATCTAGCTGACTGAAATAAGTTCATTAGATGAAAACCAACAAAAATTGACAAGAACCACGAAAAGTTCTTGTATTTTAAGATAAAATCTTACTCTGTTAAGGAAAAAACTTCCAGCTCACTGAAATATGTTCATTTGCTGAAAACCATCAAAACCACGAAAAGTTCTTGTATTTGAAGATAAAATCTTTTTGCTTTGAAGAAGAAAGATCCAGCTGACTGAAATAAGTTCATGAGATGAAAACCAACAAAAATTGACAAGAACCACGAAAAGTTCTTGTATTTTAAGATAAAATCTTACTCTATTCAGGAAAAAACTTCCAGCTCGCTGAAATATGTTCATTTGCTGAAAACCATCAAAACCACGAAAAGTTCTTGTATTTGAAGATAAAATCTTTTTGCTTTGAAGAAGAAAGATCTAGCTGACTGAAATAAGTTCATTAGATGAAAACCAACAAAAATTGACAAGAACCACGAAAAGTTCTTGTATTTTAAGATAAAATCTTACGCTATTAAAGAAAAAACTCCCAGCTCGCTGAAATATGTTAATTTGCTGAAAACCAACAAAACCACGAAAAGTTCTTGTATTTGAAGATAAAATCTTTTTTCTTTGAAGAAGAAAGATCCAGCTGACTGAAATAAGTTCATGAGATGAAAACCAACAAAAATTGACAAGAACCACGAAAAGTTCTTGTATTTTAAGATAAAATCTTTGGCTATTAAAGAAAAAACATCCAGCTCGCTGAAATCTGTTCATTTGCTGAAAACCATCAAAACCACGAAAAGTTCTTGTATTTGAAGATAAAATCTTTTTGCTTTGAAGAAGAAAGATGTAGCTGACTGAAATAAGTTCATTAGATGAAAACCAACAAAAATTGACAAGAACCACGAAAAGTTCTTGTATTTTAAGATAAAATCTTACTCTATGAAGGAAAAAACTTCCAGCTCGCTGAAATATGTTCATTTGCTGAAAACCATCAAAACCACGAAAAGTTCTTCTTTTTGAAGATAAAATCTTTTTGCTTTGACGAAGAAAGATCTAGCTGACTGAAATAAGTTCATTAGATGAAAACCAACAAAAATTGACAAGAACAACGAAAAGTTCTTGTATTTTAAGATAAAATCTTACTCGTTAAGGAAAAAACTTCCAGCTCACTGAAATATGTTCATTTGCTGAAAACCATCAAAACCACGAAAAGTTCTTGTATTTGAAGATAAAATCTTTTTGCTTTGAAGAAGAAAGATCTAGCTGACTGAAATAAGTTCATGAGATGAAAACCAACAAAAATTGACAAGAACCACGAAAAGTTCTTGTATTTTAAGATAAAATCTTACTCTATGAAGGAAAAAACTTCCAGCTCGCTGAAATATGTTCATTTGCTGAAAACCATCAAAACCACGAAAAGTTCTTGTATTTGAAGATAAAATCTTTTTGCTTTGAAGAAGAAAGATCTAGCTGACTGAAATAAGTTCATTAGATGAAAACCAACAAAAATTGACAAGAACCACGAAAAGTTCTTGTATTTTAAGATAAAATCTTACGCTGTTAAAGAAAAAACTCCCAGCTCGCTGAAATATGTTCATTTGCTGAAAACCAACAAAACCACGAAAAGTTCTTGTATTTGAAGATAAAATCTTTTTTCTTTGAAGAAAGATCTAGCTGACTGAAATAAGTTCATTAGATGAAAACCAACAAAAATTGACAAGAACCACGAAAAGTTCTTGTATTTTAAGAAAAAATCTTACTCTATTAAGGAAAAAACTTCCAGCTCGCTGAAATATGTTCATTTGCTGAAAACCATCAAAACCACGAAAAGTTCTTGTATTTGAAGATAAAATCTTTTTGCTTTGAAGAAGAAAGATCTAGCTGACTGAAATAAGTTCATTGGATGAAAACCAACAAAAATTGACAAGAACCACGAAAAGTTCTTGTATTTTAACATAAAATCTTACTCTATTAAGGAAAAAACTTCCAGCTCGCTGAAATATGTTCATTTGCTGAAAACCATCAAAACCACGAAAAGTTCTTGTATTTGAAGATAAAATCTTTTTGCTTTGAAGAAGAAAGATCTCGCTGACTGAAATAAGTTCATTAGATGAAAACCAACAAAATTTGACAAGAACCACGAAAAGTTCTTGTATTTTAAGATAAAATCTTACTCTATTAAGGAAAAACTTCCAGCTCGCTGAAATATGTTCATTTGCTGAAAACCATCAAAACCACGAAAAGTTCTTGAATTTGAAGATAAAATCTTTTTGCCTTGAAGAAGAAAGATCTAGCTGACTGAAATAAGTTCATCAGATGAAAACCAACAAAAATTGACAAGAACCACGAAAAGTTCTTGTATTTTAAGATAAAATCTTAGGCTATGAAAGAAAAAACATCCAGCTCGCTGAAATCTGTTCATTTGCTGAAAACCATCAAAACCACGAAAAGTTCTTGTATTTGAAGATAAAATCTTTTTGCTTTGAAGAAGAAAGATCTAGCTGACTGAAATAAGTTCATTAGATGAAAACCAACAAAAATTGACAAGAACCACGAAAAGTTCTTGTATTTTAACATAAAATCTTGCTCTATGAAGGAAAAAACTTCCAGCTCGCTGAAATATGTTCATTTGCTGAAAACCATCAAAACCACGAAAAGTTCTTGTATTTGAAGATAAAATCTTTTTGCTTTGAAGAAGAAAGATCTAGCTGACTGAAATAAGTTCATCAGATGAAAACCAACAAAAATTGACAAGAACCACGAAAAGTTCTTGTATTTTAAGATAAAATCTTACTCTGTTAAGGAAAAAACTTCCAGCTCACTGAAATATGTTCATTTGCTGAAAACCATCAAAACCACGAAAAGTTCTTGTATTTGAAGATAAAATCTTTTTGCTTTGAAGAAGAAAGATCCAGCTGACTGAAATAAGTTCATTAGATGAAAACCAACAAAAATTGACAAGAACCACGAAAAGTTCTTGTATTTTAAGATAAAATCTTACGCTATTAAAGAAAAAACTCCCAGCTCGCTGAAATATGTTAATTTGCTGAAAACCAACCAAGCCACGAAAAGTTCTTGTATTTGAAGATAAAATCTTTTTTCTTTGAAGAAGAAAGATCCAGCTGACTGAAATAAGTTCATGAGATGAAAACCAACAAAAATTGACAAGAACCACGAAAAGTTCTTGTATTTTAAGATAAAATCTTTGGCTATTAAAGAAAAAACATCCAGCTCGCTGAAATCTGTTAATTTGCTGAAAACCATCAAAACCACGAAAAGTTCTTGTATTTGAAGATAAAATCTTTTTGCTTTGAAGAAGAAAGATCTAGCTGACTGAAATAAGTTCATTAGATGAAAACCAACAAAAATTGACAAGAACCACGAAAAGTTCTTGTATTTTAAGATAAAATCTTACTCTATGAAGGAAAAAACTTCCAGCTCGCTGAAATATGTTCATTTGCTGAAAACCATCAAAACCACGAAAAGTTCTTCTTTTTGAAGATAAAATCTTTTTGCTTTGACGAAGAAAGTTCTAGCTGACTGAAATAAGTTCATTAGATGAAAACCAACAAAAATTGACAAGAACAACGAAAAGTTCTTGTATTTTAAGATAAAATCTTACTCTGTTAACGAAAAAACTTCCAGCTCGCTGAAATATGTTCATTTGCTGAAAACCATCAAAACCACGAAAAGTTCTTGTATTTGAAGATAAAATCTTTTTGCTTTGAAGAAGAAAGTTCTAGCTGACTGAAATAAGTTCATTAGATGAAAACCAACAAAAATTGACAAGAACAACGAAAAGTTCTTGTATTTTAAGATAAAATCTTACTCTGTTAACGAAAAAACTTCCAGCTCGCTGAAATATGTTCATTTGCTGAAAACCATCAAAACCACGAAAAGTTCTTGTATTTGAAGATAAAATCTTTTTTCTTTGAAGAAGAAAGATCTAGCTGACTGAAATAAGTTCATTAGATGAAAACCAACAAAAATTGACAAGAACCACGAAAAGTTCTTGTATTTTAAGATAAAATCTTACTCTATTAAGGAAAAAACTTCCAGCTCGCTGAAATATGTTCATTTGCTGAAAACCATCAAAACCACGAAAAGTTCTTGTATTTGAAGATAAAATCTTTTTGCTTTGAAGAAGAAAGATCTAGCTGACTGAAATAAGTTCATTCGATGAAAACCAACAAAAATTGACAAGAACCACGAAAAGTTCTTGTATTTTAACATAAAATCTTACTCTATTAAGGAAAAAACTTCCAGCTCGCTGAAATATGTTCATTTGCTGAAAACCATCAAAACCACGAAAAGTTCTTGTATTTGAAGATAAAATCTTTTTGCTTTGAAGAAGAAAGATCTAGCTGACTGAAATAAGTTCATTAGATGAAAACCAACAAAATTTGACAAGAACCACGAAAAGTTCTTGTATTTTAAGATAAAATCTTACTCTATTAAGGAAAAACTTCCAGCTCGCTGAAATATGTTCATTTGCTGAAAACCATCAAAACCACGAAAAGTTCTTGAATTAGAAGATAAAATCTTTTTGCCTTGAAGAAGAAAGATCTAGCTGACTGAAATAAGTTCATCAGATGAAAACCAACAAAAATTGACAAGAACCACAAAAAGTTCTTGTATTTTAAGATAAAATCTTGCTCTATTAAGGAAAAAACTTCCAGCTCGCTGAAATATGTTCATTTGCTGAAAACCATCAAAACCTCGAAAAGTTCTTGTATTTGAAGATAAAATCTTTTTGCTTTGAAGAAGAAAGATCTAGCTGACTGAAATAAGTTCATTAGATGAAAACCAACAAAAATTGACAAGAACCATGAAAAGTTCTTGTATTTTAAGATAAAATCTTACTCTATTCAGGAAAAAACTTCCAGCTCGCTGAAATATGTTCATTTGCTGAAAACCATCAAAACCACGAAAAGTTCTTGTATTTGAAGATAAAATCTTTTTGCTTTGAAGAAGAAAGATCTAGCTGACTGAAATAAGTTCATTAGATGAAAACCAACAAAAATTGACAAGAACCACGAAAAGTTCTTGTATTTTAAGATAAAATCTTACGCTGTTAAAGAAAAAACTCCCAGCTCGCTGAAATATGTTCATTTGCTGAAAACCAACAAAACCACGAAAAGTTCTTGTATTTGAAGATAAAATCTTTTTTCTTTGAAGAAGAAAGATCTAGCTGACTGAAATAAGTTCATTAGATGAAAACCAACAAAAATTGACAAGAACCACGAAAAGTTCTTGTATTTTAAGATAAAATCTTACTCTATTAAGGAAAAAACTTCCAGCTCGCTGAAATATGTTCATTTGCTGAAAACCATCAAAACCACGAAAAGTTCTTGTATTTGAAGATAAAATCTTTTTGCTTTGAAGAAGAAAGATCTAGCTGACTGAAATAAGTTCATTAGATGAAAACCAACAAAAATTGACAAGAACCACGAAAAGTTCTTGTATTTTAAGATAAAATCTTACTCTATTAAGGAAAAAACTTCCAGCTCGCTGAAATATGTTCATTTGCTGAAAACCATCAAAACCACGAAAAGTTCTTGTATTTGAAGATAAAATCTTTTTGCTTTGAAGAAGAAAGATCAAGCTGACTGAAATAAGTTCATTAGATGAAAACCAACAAAAATTGACAAGAACCACGAAAAGTTCTTGTATTTTAACATAAATTCTTACTCTATTAAGGAAAAACTTCCAGCTCGCTGAAATATGTTCATTTGCTGAAAACCATCAAAACCACGAAAAGTTCTTGAATTTGAAGATAAAATCTTTTTGCTTTGAAGAAGAAAGATCTAGCTGACTGAAATAAGTTCATTAGATGAAAACCAACAAAAATTGACAAGAACCACAAAAAGTTCTTGTATTTTAAGATAAAATCTTACTCTATTAAGGAAAAAACTTCCAGCTCGCTGAAATATGTTCATTTGCTGAAAACCATCAAAACCACGAAAAGTTCTTGTATTTGAAGATAAAATCTTTTTGCTTTGAAGAAGAAAGATCCAGCTGACTGAAATAAGTTCATGAGATGAAAACCAACAAAAATTGACAAGAACCACGAAAAGTTCTTGAATTTTAAGATAAAATCTTACGCTGTTAAAGAAAAAACTCCCAGCTCGCTGAAATATGTTCATTTGCTGAAAACCATCAAAACCACGAAAAGTTCTTGTATTTTAACATAAAATCTTACTCTATTAAGGAAAAAACTTCCAGCTCGCTGAAATATGTTCATTTGCTGAAAACCATCAAAACCACGAAAAGTTCTTGAATTTGAAGATAAAATCTTTTTGCCTTGAAGAAGAAAGATCTGGCTGACTGAAATAAGTTCATCAGATGAAAACCAACAAAAATTGACAAGAACCACGAAAAGTTCTTGTATTTTAAGATAAAATCTTAGGCTATTAAAGAAAAAACATCCAGCTCGCTGAAATCTGTTCATTTGCTGAAAACCATCAAAACCACGAAAAGTTCTTGTATTTGAAGATAAAATCTTTTTGCTTTGAAGAAGAAAGATCTAGCTGACTGAAATAAGTTCATTAGATGAAAACCAACAAAAATTGACAAGAACCACGAAAAGTTCTTGTATTTTAACATAAAATCTTACTCTATGAAGGAAAAAACTTCCAGCTCGCTGAAATATGTTCATTTGCTGAAAACCATCAAAACCACGAAAAGTTCTTGTATTTGAAGATAAAATCTTTTTGCTTTGAAGAAGAAAGATCTAGCTGACTGAAATATGTTCATCAGATGAAAACCAACAAAAATTGACAAGAACCACGAAAAGTTCTTGTATTTTAAGATAAAATCTTACTCTGTTAAGGAAAAAACTTCCAGCTCACTGAAATATGTTCATTTGCTGAAAACCATCAAAACCACGAAAAGTTCTTGTATTTGAAGATAAAATCTTTTTGCTTTGAAGAAGAAAGATCCAGCTGACTGAAATAAGTTCATGAGATGAAAACCAACAAAAATTGACAAGAACCACGAAAAGTTCTTGTATTTTAAGATAAAATCTTACTCTATTCAGGAAAAAACTTCCAGCTCGCTGAAATATGTTCATTTGCTGAAAACCATCAAAACCACGAAAAGTTCTTGTATTTGAAGATAAAATCTTTTTGCTTTGAAGAAGAAAGATCTAGCTGACTGAAATAAGTTCATTAGATGAAAACCAACAAAAATTGACAAGAACCACGAAAAGTTCTTGTATTTTAAGATAAAATCTTACGCTATTAAAGAAAAAACTCCCAGCTCGCTGAAATATGTTAATTTGCTGAAAACCAACAAAACCACGAAAAGTTCTTGTATTTGAAGATAAAATCTTTTTTCTTTGAAGAAGAAAGATCCAGCTGACTGAAATAAGTTCATGAGATGAAAACCAACAAAAATTGACAAGAACCACGAAAAGTTCTTGTATTTTAAGATAAAATCTTTGGCTATTAAAGAAAAAACATCCAGCTCGCTGAAATCTGTTCATTTGCTGAAAACCATCAAAACCACGAAAAGTTATTGTATTTGAAGATAAAATCTTTTTGCTTTGAAGAAGAAAGATGTAGCTGACTGAAATAAGTTCATTAGATGAAAACCAACAAAAATTGACAAGAACCACGAAAAGTTCTTGTATTTTAAGATAAAATCTTACTCTATGAAGGAAAAAACTTCCAGCTCGCTGAAATATGTTCATTTGCTGAAAACCATCAAAACCACGAAAAGTTCTTCTTTTTGAAGATAAAATCTTTTTGCTTTGACGAAGAAAGATCTAGCTGACTGAAATAAGTTCATTAGATGAAAACCAACAAAAATTGACAAGAACAACGAAAAGTTCTTGTATTTTAAGATAAAATCTTACTCTGTTAAGGAAAAAACTTCCAGCTCACTGAAATATGTTCATTTGCTGAAAACCATCAAAACCACGAAAAGTTCTTGTATTTGAAGATAAAATCTTTTTGCTTTGAAGAAGAAAGATCTAGCTGACTGAAATAAGTTCATGAGATGAAAACCAACAAAAATTGACAAGAACCACGAAAAGTTCTTGTATTTTAAGATAAAATCTTACTCTATGAAGGAAAAAACTTCCAGCTCGCTGAAATATGTTCATTTGCTGAAAACCATCAAAACCACGAAAAGTTCTTGTATTTGAAGATAAAATCTTTTTGCTTTGAAGAAGAAAGATCTAGCTGACTGAAATAAGTTCATTAGATGAAAACCAACAAAAATTGACAAGAACCACGAAAAGTTCTTGTATTTTAAGATAAAATCTTACGCTGTTAAAGAAAAAACTCCCAGCTCGCTGAAATATGTTCATTTGCTGAAAACCAACAAAACCACGAAAAGTTCTTGTATTTGAAGATAAAATCTTTTTTCTTTGAAGAAAGATCTAGCTGACTGAAATAAGTTCATTAGATGAAAACCAACAAAAATTGACAAGAACCACGAAAAGTTCTTGTATTTTAAGAAAAAATCTTACTCTATTAAGGAAAAAACTTCCAGCTCGCTGAAATATGTTCATTTGCTGAAAACCATCAAAACCACGAAAAGTTCTTGTATTTGAAGATAAAATCTTTTTGCTTTGAAGAAGAAAGATCTAGCTGACTGAAATAAGTTCATTGGATGAAAACCAACAAAAATTGACAAGAACCACGAAAAGTTCTTGTATTTTAACATAAAATCTTACTCTATTAAGGAAAAAACTTCCAGCTCGCTGAAATATGTTCATTTGCTGAAAACCATCAAAACCACGAAAAGTTCTTGTATTTGAAGATAAAATCTTTTTGCTTTGAAGAAGAAAGATCTCGCTGACTGAAATAAGTTCATTAGATGAAAACCAACAAAATTTGACAAGAACCACGAAAAGTTCTTGTATTTTAAGATAAAATCTTACTCTATTAAGGAAAAACTTCCAGCTCGCTGAAATATGTTCATTTGCTGAAAACCATCAAAACCACGAAAAGTTCTTGAATTTGAAGATAAAATCTTTTTGCCTTGAAGAAGAAAGATCTAGCTGACTGAAATAAGTTCATCAGATGAAAACCAACAAAAATTGACAAGAACCACGAAAAGTTCTTGTATTTTAAGATAAAATCTTAGGCTATGAAAGAAAAAACATCCAGCTCGCTGAAATCTGTTCATTTGCTGAAAACCATCAAAACCACGAAAAGTTCTTGTATTTGAAGATAAAATCTTTTTGCTTTGAAGAAGAAAGATCTAGCTGACTGAAATAAGTTCATTAGATGAAAACCAACAAAAATTGACAAGAACCACGAAAAGTTCTTGTATTTTAACATAAAATCTTGCTCTATGAAGGAAAAAACTTCCAGCTCGCTGAAATATGTTCATTTGCTGAAAACCATCAAAACCACGAAAAGTTCTTGTATTTGAAGATAAAATCTTTTTGCTTTGAAGAAGAAAGATCTAGCTGACTGAAATAAGTTCATCAGATGAAAACCAACAAAAATTGACAAGAACCACGAAAAGTTCTTGTATTTTAAGATAAAATCTTACTCTGTTAAGGAAAAAACTTCCAGCTCACTGAAATATGTTCATTTGCTGAAAACCATCAAAACCACGAAAAGTTCTTGTATTTGAAGATAAAATCTTTTTGCTTTGAAGAAGAAAGATCCAGCTGACTGAAATAAGTTCATGAGATGAAAACCAACAAAAATTGACAAGAACCACGAAAAGTTCTTGTATTTTAAGATAAAATCTTACTCTATTCAGGAAAAAACTTCCAGCTCGCTGAAATATGTTCATTTGCTGAAAACCATCAAAACCACGAAAAGTTCTTGTATTTGAAGATAAAATCTTTTTGCTTTGAAGAAGAAAGATCTAGCTGACTGAAATAAGTTCATTAGATGAAAACCAACAAAAATTGACAAGAACCACGAAAAGTTCTTGTATTTTAAGATAAAATCTTACGCTATTAAAGAAAAAACTCCCAGCTCGCTGAAATATGTTAATTTGCTGAAAACCAACAAAACCACGAAAAGTTCTTGTATTTGAAGATAAAATCTTTTTTCTTTGAAGAAGAAAGATCCAGCTGACTGAAATAAGTTCATGAGATGAAAACCAACAAAAATTGACAAGAACCACGAAAAGTTCTTGTATTTTAAGATAAAATCTTTGGCTATTAAAGAAAAAACATCCAGCTCGCTGAAATCTGTTAATTTGCTGAAAACCATCAAAACCACGAAAAGTTCTTGTATTTGAAGATAAAATCTTTTTGCTTTGAAGAAGAAAGATCTAGCTGACTGAAATAAGTTCATTAGATGAAAACCAACAAAAATTGACAAGAACCACGAAAAGTTCTTGTATTTTAAGATAAAATCTTACTCTATGAAGGAAAAAACTTCCAGCTCGCTGAAATATGTTCATTTGCTGAAAACCATCAAAACCACGAAAAGTTCTTCTTTTTCAAGATAAAATCTTTTTGCTTTGACGAAGAAAGTTCTAGCTGACTGAAATAAGTTCATTAGATGAAAACCAACAAAAATTGACAAGAACAACGAAAAGTTCTTGTATTTTAAGATAAAATCTTACTCTGTTAACGAAAAAACTTCCAGCTCGCTGAAATATGTTCATTTGCTGAAAACCATCAAAACCACGAAAAGTTCTTGTATTTGAAGATAAAATCTTTTTGCTTTGAAGAAGAAAGATCTAGCTGACTGAAATAAGTTCATTAGATGAAAACCAACAAAAATTGACAAGAACCACGAAAAGTTCTTGTATTTTAAGATAAAATCTTACGCTGTTAAAGAAAAAACTCCCAGCTCGCTGAAATATGTTCATTTGCTGAAAACCAACAAAACCACGAAAAGTTCTTGTATTTGAAGATAAAATCTTTTTTCTTTGAAGAAGAAAGATCTAGCTGACTGAAATAAGTTCATTAGATGAAAACCAACAAAAATTGACAAGAACCACGAAAAGTTCTTGTATTTTAAGATAAAATCTTACTCTATTAAGGAAAAAACTTCCAGCTCGCTGAAATATGTTCATTTGCTGAAAACCATCAAAACCACGAAAAGTTCTTGTATTTGAAGATAAAATCTTTTTGCTTTGAAGAAGAAAGATCTAGCTGACTGAAATAAGTTCATTGGATGAAAACCAACAAAAATTGACAAGAACCACGAAAAGTTCTTGTATTTTAACATAAAATCTTACTCTATTAAGGAAAAAACTTCCAGCTCGCTGAAATATGTTCATTTGCTGAAAACCATCAAAACCACGAAAAGTTCTTGTATTTGAAGATAAAATCTTTTTGCTTTGAAGAAGAAAGATCTAGCTGACTGAAATAAGTTCATTAGATGAAAACCAACAAAATTTGACAAGAACCACGAAAAGTTCTTGTATTTTAAGATAAAATCTTACTCTATTAAGGAAAAACTTCCAGCTCGCTGAAATATGTTCATTTGCTGAAAACCATCAAAACCACGAAAAGTTCTTGAATTAGAAGATAAAATCTTTTTGCCTTGAAGAAGAAAGATCTAGCTGACTGAAATAAGTTCATCAGATGAAAACCAACAAAAATTGACAAGAACCACAAAAAGTTCTTGTATTTTAAGATAAAATCTTGCTCTATTAAGGAAAAAACTTCCAGCTCGCTGAAATATGTTCATTTGCTGAAAACCATCAAAACCTCGAAAAGTTCTTGTATTTGAAGATAAAATCTTTTTGCTTTGAAGAAGAAAGATCTAGCTGACTGAAATAAGTTCATTAGATGAAAACCAACAAAAATTGACAAGAACCATGAAAAGTTCTTGTATTTTAAGATAAAATCTTACTCTATTCAGGAAAAAACTTCCAGCTCGCTGAAATATGTTCATTTGCTGAAAACCATCAAAACCACGAAAAGTTCTTGTATTTGAAGATAAAATCTTTTTGCTTTGAAGAAGAAAGATCTAGCTGACTGAAATAAGTTCATTAGATGAAAACCAACAAAAATTGACAAGAACCACGAAAAGTTCTTGTATTTTAAGATAAAATCTTACGCTGTTAAAGAAAAAACTCCCAGCTCGCTGAAATATGTTCATTTGCTGAAAACCAACAAAACCACGAAAAGTTCTTGTATTTGAAGATAAAATCTTTTTTCTTTGAAGAAGAAAGATCTAGCTGACTGAAATAAGTTCATTAGATGAAAACCAACAAAAATTGACAAGAACCACGAAAAGTTCTTGTATTTTAAGATAAAATCTTACTCTGTTAAGGAAAAAACTTCCAGCTCACTGAAATATGTTCATTTGCTGAAAACCATCAAAACCACGAAAAGTTCTTGTATTTGAAGATAAAATCTTTTTGCTTTGAAGAAGAAAGATCCAGCTGACTGAAATAAGTTCATGAGATGAAAACCAACAAAAATTGACAAGAACCACGAAAAGTTCTTGTATTTTAAGATAAAATCTTACTCTATTCAGGAAAAAACTTCCAGCTCGCTGAAATATGTTCATTTGCTGAAAACCATCAAAACCACGAAAAGTTCTTGTATTTGAAGATAAAATCTTTTTGCTTTGAAGAAGAAAGATCTAGCTGACTGAAATAAGTTCATTAGATGAAAACCAACAAAAATTGACAAGAACCACGAAAAGTTCTTGTATTTTAAGATAAAATCTTACGCTATTAAAGAAAAAACTCCCAGCTCGCTGAAATATGTTAATTTGCTGAAAACCAACAAAACCACGAAAAGTTCTTGTATTTGAAGATAAAACTTTTTTCTTTGAAGAAGAAAGATCCAGCTGACTGAAATAAGTTCATGAGATGAAAACCAACAAAAATTGACAAGAACCACGAAAAGTTCTTGTATTTTAAGATAAAATCTTTGGCTATTAAAGAAAAAACATCCAGCTCGCTGAAATCTGTTCATTTGCTGAAAACCATCAAAACCACGAAAAGTTCTTGTATTTGAAGATAAAATCTTTTTGCTTTGAAGAAGAAAGATGTAGCTGACTGAAATAAGTTCATTAGATGAAAACCAACAAAAATTGACAAGAACCACGAAAAGTTCTTGTATTTTAAGATAAAATCTTACTCTATGAAGGAAAAAACTTCCAGCTCGCTGAAATATGTTCATTTGCTGAAAACCATCAAAACCACGAAAAGTTCTTCTTTTTGAAGATAAAATCTTTTTGCTTTGACGAAGAAAGATCTAGCTGACTGAAATAAGTTCATTAGATGAAAACCAACAAAAATTGACAAGAACAACGAAAAGTTCTTGTATTTTAAGATAAAATCTTACTCTGTTAAGGAAAAAACTTCCAGCTCACTGAAATATGTTCATTTGCTGAAAACCATCAAAACCACGAAAAGTTCTTGTATTTGAAGATAAAATCTTTTTGCTTTGAAGAAGAAAGATCTAGCTGACTGAAATAAGTTCATGAGATGAAAACCAACAAAAATTGACAAGAACCACGAAAAGTTCTTGTATTTTAAGATAAAATCTTACTCTATGAAGGAAAAAACTTCCAGCTCGCTGAAATATGTTCATTTGCTGAAAACCATCAAAACCACGAAAAGTTCTTGTATTTGAAGATAAAATCTTTTTGCTTTGAAGAAGAAAGATCTAGCTGACTGAAATAAGTTCATTAGATGAAAACCAACAAAAATTGACAAGAACCACGAAAAGTTCTTGTATTTTAAGATAAAATCTTACGCTGTTAAAGAAAAAACTCCCAGCTCGCTGAAATATGTTCATTTGCTGAAAACCAACAAAACCACGAAAAGTTCTTGTATTTGAAGATAAAATCTTTTTTCTTTGAAGAAAGATCTAGCTGACTGAAATAAGTTCATTAGATGAAAACCAACAAAAATTGACAAGAACCACGAAAAGTTCTTGTATTTTAAGAAAAAATCTTACTCTATTAAGGAAAAAACTTCCAGCTCGCTGAAATATGTTCATTTGCTGAAAACCATCAAAACCACGAAAAGTTCTTGTATTTGAAGATAAAATCTTTTTGCTTTGAAGAAGAAAGATCTAGCTGACTGAAATAAGTTCATTGGATGAAAACCAACAAAAATTGACAAGAACCACGAAAAGTTCTTGTATTTTAACATAAAATCTTACTCTATTAAGGAAAAAACTTCCAGCTCGCTGAAATATGTTCATTTGCTGAAAACCATCAAAACCACGAAAAGTTCTTGTATTTGAAGATAAAATCTTTTTGCTTTGAAGAAGAAAGATCTCGCTGACTGAAATAAGTTCATTAGATGAAAACCAACAAAATTTGACAAGAACCACGAAAAGTTCTTGTATTTTAAGATAAAATCTTACTCTATTAAGGAAAAACGTCCAGCTCGCTGAAATATGTTCATTTGCTGAAAACCATCAAAACCACGAAAAGTTCTTGAATTTGAAGATAAAATCTTTTTGCCTTGAAGAAGAAAGATCTAGCTGACTGAAATAAGTTCATCAGATGAAAACCAACAAAAATTGACAAGAACCACGAAAAGTTCTTGTATTTTAAGATAAAATCTTAGGCTATGAAAGAAAAAACATCCAGCTCGCTGAAATCTGTTCATTTGCTGAAAACCATCAAAACCACGAAAAGTTCTTGTATTTGAAGATAAAATCTTTTTGCTTTGAAGAAGAAAGATCTAGCTGACTGAAATAAGTTCATTAGATGAAAACCAACAAAAATTGACAAGAACCACGAAAAGTTCTTGTATTTTAACATAAAATCTTGCTCTATGAAGGAAAAAACTTCCAGCTCGCTGAAATATGTTCATTTGCTGAAAACCATCAAAACCACGAAAAGTTCTTGTATTTGAAGATAAAATCTTTTTGCTTTGAAGAAGAAAGATCTAGCTGACTGAAATAAGTTCATCAGATGAAAACCAACAAAAATTGACAAGAACCACGAAAAGTTCTTGTATTTTAAGATAAAATCTTACTCTGTTAAGGAAAAAACTTCCAGCTCACTGAAATATGTTCATTTGCTGAAAACCATCAAAACCACGAAAAGTTCTTGTATTTGAAGATAAAATCTTTTTGCTTTGAAGAAGAAAGATCCAGCTGACTGAAATAAGTTCATGAGATGAAAACCAACAAAAATTGACAAGAACCACGAAAAGTTCTTGTATTTTAAGATAAAATCTTACTCTATTCAGGAAAAAACTTCCAGCTCGCTGAAATATGTTCATTTGCTGAAAACCATCAAAACCACGAAAAGTTCTTGTATTTGAAGATAAAATCTTTTTGCTTTGAAGAAGAAAGATCTAGCTGACTGAAATAAGTTCATTAGATGAAAACCAACAAAAATTGACAAGAACCACGAAAAGTTCTTGTATTTTAAGATAAAATCTTACGCTATTAAAGAAAAAACTCCCAGCTCGCTGAAATATGTTAATTTGCTGAAAACCAACAAAACCACGAAAAGTTCTTGTATTTGAAGATAAAATCTTTTTTCTTTGAAGAAGAAAGATCCAGCTGACTGAAATAAGTTCATGAGATGAAAACCAACAAAAATTGACAAGAACCACGAAAAGTTCTTGTATTTTAAGATAAAATCTTTGGCTATTAAAGAAAAAACATCCAGCTCGCTGAAATCTGTTAATTTGCTGAAAACCATCAAAACCACGAAAAGTTCTTGTATTTGAAGATAAAATCTTTTTGCTTTGAAGAAGAAAGATCTAGCTGACTGAAATAAGTTCATTAGATGAAAACCAACAAAAATTGACAAGAACCACGAAAAGTTCTTGTATTTTAAGATAAAATCTTACTCTATGAAGGAAAAAACTTCCAGCTCGCTGAAATATGTTCATTTGCTGAAAACCATCAAAACCACGAAAAGTTCTTCTTTTTGAAGATAAAATCTTTTTGCTTTGACGAAGAAAGTTCTAGCTGACTGAAATAAGTTCATTAGATGAAAACCAACAAAAATTGACAAGAACAACGAAAAGTTCTTGTATTTTAAGATAAAATCTTACTCTGTTAACGAAAAAACTTCCAGCTCGCTGAAATATGTTCATTTGCTGAAAACCATCAAAACCACGAAAAGTTCTTGTATTTGAAGATAAAATCTTTTTGCTTTGAAGAAGAAAGATCTAGCTGACTGAAATAAGTTCATTAGATGAAAACCAACAAAAATTGACAAGAACCACGAAAAGTTCTTGTATTTTAAGATAAAATCTTACGCTGTTAAAGAAAAAACTCCCAGCTCGCTGAAATATGTTCATTTGCTGAAAACCAACAAAACCACGAAAAGTTCTTGTATTTGAAGATAAAATCTTTTTTCTTTGAAGAAGAAAGATCTAGCTGACTGAAATAAGTTCATTAGATGAAAACCAACAAAAATTGACAAGAACCACGAAAAGTTCTTGTATTTTAAGATAAAATCTTACTCTATTAAGGAAAAAACTTCCAGCTCGCTGAAATATGTTCATTTGCTGAAAACCATCAAAACCACGAAAAGTTCTTGTATTTGAAGATAAAATCTTTTTGCTTTGACGAAGAAAGATCTAGCTGACTGAAATAAGTTCATTAGATGAAAACCAACAAAAATTGACAAGAACAACGAAAAGTTCTTGTATTTTAAGATAAAATCTTACTCTGTTAAGGAAAAAACTTCCAGCTCACTGAAATATGTTCATTTGCTGAAAACCATCAAAACCACGAAAAGTTCTTGTATTTGAAGATAAAATCTTTTTGCTTTGAAGAAGAAAGATCTAGCTGACTGAAATAAGTTCATGAGATGAAAACCAACAAAAATTGACAAGAACCACGAAAAGTTCTTGTATTTTAAGATAAAATCTTACTCTATGAAGGAAAAAACTTCCAGCTCGCTGAAATATGTTCATTTGCTGAAAACCATCAAAACCACGAAAAGTTCTTGTATTTGAAGATAAAATCTTTTTGCTTTGAAGAAGAAAGATCTAGCTGACTGAAATAAGTTCATTAGATGAAAACCAACAAAAATTGACAAGAACCACGAAAAGTTCTTGTATTTTAAGATAAAATCTTACGCTGTTAAAGAAAAAACTCCCAGCTCGCTGAAATATGTTCATTTGCTGAAAACCAACAAAACCACGAAAAGTTCTTGTATTTGAAGATAAAATCTTTTTTCTTTGAAGAAAGATCTAGCTGACTGAAATAAGTTCATTAGATGAAAACCAACAAAAATTGACAAGAACCACGAAAAGTTCTTGTATTTTAAGAAAAAATCTTACTCTATTAAGGAAAAAACTTCCAGCTCGCTGAAATATGTTCATTTGCTGAAAACCATCAAAACCACGAAAAGTTCTTGTATTTGAAGATAAAATCTTTTTGCTTTGAAGAAGAAAGATCTAGCTGACTGAAATAAGTTCATTGGATGAAAACCAACAAAAATTGACAAGAACCACGAAAAGTTCTTGTATTTTAACATAAAATCTTACTCTATTAAGGAAAAAACTTCCAGCTCGCTGAAATATGTTCATTTGCTGAAAACCATCAAAACCACGAAAAGTTCTTGTATTTGAAGATAAAATCTTTTTGCTTTGAAGAAGAAAGATCTCGCTGACTGAAATAAGTTCATTAGATGAAAACCAACAAAATTTGACAAGAACCACGAAAAGTTCTTGTATTTTAAGATAAAATCTTACTCTATTAAGGAAAAACGTCCAGCTCGCTGAAATATGTTCATTTGCTGAAAACCATCAAAACCACGAAAAGTTCTTGAATTTGAAGATAAAATCTTTTTGCCTTGAAGAAGAAAGATCTAGCTGACTGAAATAAGTTCATCAGATGAAAACCAACAAAAATTGACAAGAACCACGAAAAGTTCTTGTATTTTAAGATAAAATCTTAGGCTATGAAAGAAAAAACATCCAGCTCGCTGAAATCTGTTCATTTGCTGAAAACCATCAAAACCACGAAAAGTTCTTGTATTTGAAGATAAAATCTTTTTGCTTTGAAGAAGAAAGATCTAGCTGACTGAAATAAGTTCATTAGATGAAAACCAACAAAAATTGACAAGAACCACGAAAAGTTCTTGTATTTTAACATAAAATCTTGCTCTATGAAGGAAAAAACTTCCAGCTCGCTGAAATATGTTCATTTGCTGAAAACCATCAAAACCACGAAAAGTTCTTGTATTTGAAGATAAAATCTTTTTGCTTTGAAGAAGAAAGATCTAGCTGACTGAAATAAGTTCATCAGATGAAAACCAACAAAAATTGACAAGAACCACGAAAAGTTCTTGTATTTTAAGATAAAATCTTACTCTGTTAAGGAAAAAACTTCCAGCTCACTGAAATATGTTCATTTGCTGAAAACCATCAAAACCACGAAAAGTTCTTGTATTTGAAGATAAAATCTTTTTGCTTTGAAGAAGAAAGATCCAGCTGACTGAAATAAGTTCATGAGATGAAAACCAACAAAAATTGACAAGAACCACGAAAAGTTCTTGTATTTTAAGATAAAATCTTACTCTATTCAGGAAAAAACTTCCAGCTCGCTGAAATATGTTCATTTGCTGAAAACCATCAAAACCACGAAAAGTTCTTGTATTTGAAGATAAAATCTTTTTGCTTTGAAGAAGAAAGATCTAGCTGACTGAAATAAGTTCATTAGATGAAAACCAACAAAAATTGACAAGAACCACGAAAAGTTCTTGTATTTTAAGATAAAATCTTACGCTATTAAAGAAAAAACTCCCAGCTCGCTGAAATATGTTAATTTGCTGAAAACCAACAAAACCACGAAAAGTTCTTGTATTTGAAGATAAAATCTTTTTTCTTTGAAGAAGAAAGATCCAGCTGACTGAAATAAGTTCATGAGATGAAAACCAACAAAAATTGACAAGAACCACGAAAAGTTCTTGTATTTTAAGATAAAATCTTTGGCTATTAAAGAAAAAACATCCAGCTCGCTGAAATCTGTTAATTTGCTGAAAACCATCAAAACCACGAAAAGTTCTTGTATTTGAAGATAAAATCTTTTTGCTTTGAAGAAGAAAGATCTAGCTGACTGAAATAAGTTCATTAGATGAAAACCAACAAAAATTGACAAGAACCACGAAAAGTTCTTGTATTTTAAGATAAAATCTTACTCTATGAAGGAAAAAACTTCCAGCTCGCTGAAATATGTTCATTTGCTGAAAACCATCAAAACCACGAAAAGTTCTTCTTTTTGAAGATAAAATCTTTTTGCTTTGACGAAGAAAGTTCTAGCTGACTGAAATAAGTTCATTAGATGAAAACCAACAAAAATTGACAAGAACAACGAAAAGTTCTTGTATTTTAAGATAAAATCTTACTCTGTTAACGAAAAAACTTCCAGCTCGCTGAAATATGTTCATTTGCTGAAAACCATCAAAACCACGAAAAGTTCTTGTATTTGAAGATAAAATCTTTTTGCTTTGAAGAAGAAAGATCTAGCTGACTGAAATAAGTTCATTAGATGAAAACCAACAAAAATTGACAAGAACCACGAAAAGTTCTTGTATTTTAAGATAAAATCTTACGCTGTTAAAGAAAAAACTCCCAGCTCGCTGAAATATGTTCATTTGCTGAAAACCAACAAAACCACGAAAAGTTCTTGTATTTGAAGATAAAATCTTTTTTCTTTGAAGAAGAAAGATCTAGCTGACTGAAATAAGTTCATTAGATGAAAACCAACAAAAATTGACAAGAACCACGAAAAGTTCTTGTATTTTAAGATAAAATCTTACTCTATTAAGGAAAAAACTTCCAGCTCGCTGAAATATGTTCATTTGCTGAAAACCATCAAAACCACGAAAAGTTCTTGTATTTGAAGATAAAATCTTTTTGCTTTGAAGAAGAAAGATCTAGCTGACTGAAATAAGTTCATTCGATGAAAACCAACAAAAATTGACAAGAACCACGAAAAGTTCTTGTATTTTAACATAAAATCTTACTCTATTAAGGAAAAAACTTCCAGCTCGCTGAAATATGTTCATTTGCTGAAAACCATCAAAACCACGAAAAGTTCTTGTATTTGAAGATAAAATCTTTTTGCTTTGAAGAAGAAAGATCTAGCTGACTGAAATAAGTTCATTAGATGAAAACCAACAAAATTTGACAAGAACCACGAAAAGTTCTTGTATTTTAAGATAAAATCTTACTCTATTAAGGAAAAACTTCCAGCTCGCTGAAATATGTTCATTTGCTGAAAACCATCAAAACCACGAAAAGTTCTTGAATTAGAAGATAAAATCTTTTTGCCTTGAAGAAGAAAGATCTAGCTGACTGAAATAAGTTCATCAGATGAAAACCAACAAAAATTGACAAGAACCACAAAAAGTTCTTGTATTTTAAGATAAAATCTTGCTCTATTAAGGAAAAAACTTCCAGCTCGCTGAAATATGTTCATTTGCTGAAAACCATCAAAA
This sequence comes from Heptranchias perlo, assembly GCF_035084215.1. Classification (NCBI taxonomy): domain Eukaryota; kingdom Metazoa; phylum Chordata; class Chondrichthyes; order Hexanchiformes; family Hexanchidae; genus Heptranchias; species Heptranchias perlo. The sequence continues at coordinate 679,823 of NW_027138753.1, forward strand.
CCTCGAAAAGTTCTTGTATTTGAAGATAAAATCTTTTTGCTTTGAAGAAGAAAGATCTAGCTGACTGAAATAAGTTCATTAGATGAAAACCAACAAAAATTGACAAGAACCATGAAAAGTTCTTGTATTTTAAGATAAAATCTTACTCTATTCAGGAAAAAACTTCCAGCTCGCTGAAATATGTTCATTTGCTGAAAACCATCAAAACCACGAAAAGTTCTTGTATTTGAAGATAAAATCTTTTTGCTTTGAAGAAGAAAGATCTAGCTGACTGAAATAAGTTCATTAGATGAAAACCAACAAAAATTGACAAGAACCACGAAAAGTTCTTGTATTTTAAGATAAAATCTTACGCTGTTAAAGAAAAAACTCCCAGCTCGCTGAAATATGTTCATTTGCTGAAAACCAACAAAACCACGAAAAGTTCTTGTATTTGAAGATAAAATCTTTTTTCTTTGAAGAAGAAAGATCTAGCTGACTGAAATAAGTTCATTAGATGAAAACCAACAAAAATTGACAAGAACCACGAAAAGTTCTTGTATTTTAAGATAAAATCTTACTCTATTAAGGAAAAAACTTCCAGCTCGCTGAAATATGTTCATTTGCTGAAAACCATCAAAACCACGAAAAGTTCTTGTATTTGAAGATAAAATCTTTTTGCTTTGAAGAAGAAAGATCTAGCTGACTGAAATAAGTTCATTAGATGAAAACCAACAAAAATTGACAAGAACCACGAAAAGTTCTTGTATTTTAAGATAAAATCTTACTCTATTAAGGAAAAAACTTCCAGCTCGCTGAAATATGTTCATTTGCTGAAAACCATCAAAACCACGAAAAGTTCTTGTATTTGAAGATAAAATCTTTTTGCTTTGAAGAAGAAAGATCAAGCTGACTGAAATAAGTTCATTAGATGAAAACCAACAAAAATTGACAAGAACCACGAAAAGTTCTTGTATTTTAACATAAATTCTTACTCTATTAAGGAAAAACTTCCAGCTCGCTGAAATATGTTCATTTGCTGAAAACCATCAAAACCACGAAAAGTTCTTGAATTTGAAGATAAAATCTTTTTGCTTTGAAGAAGAAAGATCTAGCTGACTGAAATAAGTTCATTAGATGAAAACCAACAAAAATTGACAAGAACCACAAAAAGTTCTTGTATTTTAAGATAAAATCTTACTCTATTAAGGAAAAAACTTCCAGCTCGCTGAAATATGTTCATTTGCTGAAAACCATCAAAACCACGAAAAGTTCTTGTATTTGAAGATAAAATCTTTTTGCTTTGAAGAAGAAAGATCTAGCTGACTGAAATAAGTTCATTAGATGAAAACCAACAAAAATTGACAAGAACCACGAAAAGTTCTTGTATTTTAAGATAAAATCTTACTCTATTAAGGAAAAAACTTCCAGCTCGCTGAAATATGTTCATTTGCTGAAAACCATCAAAACCACGAAAAGTTCTTGTATTTGAAGATAAAATCTTTTTGCTTTGAAGAAGAAAGATCTAGCTGACTGAAATAAGTTCATTGGATGAAAACCAACAAAAATTGACAAGAACCACGAAAAGTTCTTGTATTTTAAGATAAAATCTTACTCTATTAAGGAAAAAACTTCCAGCTCGCTGAAATATGTTCATTTGCTGAAAACCATCAAAACCACGAAAAGTTCTTGTATTTGAAGATAAAATCTTTTTGCTCTGAAGAAGAAAGATCCAGCTGACTGAAATAAGTTCATGAGATGAAAACCAACAAAAATTGACAAGAACCACGAAAAGTTCTTGTATTTTAAGATAAAATCTTACTCTATTAAGGAAAAAACTTTGAGTTCGCTGAATTATTTTCATTTGCTGAAAACCATCAAAACCACGAAAAGTTCTTGTGTTTGAAGATAAAATCTTTTTGCTTTGAAGAAGAAAGATCTAGCTGACTGAAATAAGTTCATGAGATGAAAACCAACATAAATTGACAAGAACCACGAAAAGTTCTTGTATTTTAAGATAAAATCTTACTCTATTAAGGAAAAAACTTCCAGCTTGCTGAAATCTGTTCATTTGCTGAAAACCATCAAAACCACGAAAAGTTCTTGTATTTGAAGATAAAATCTTTTTGCTTTGAAGAAGAAAGATCTAGCTGACTGAAATAAGTTCATTAGATGAAAACCAACAAAATTTGACAAGAACCACGAAAACTTCTTGTATTTTAAGATAATATCTTACGCTATTAAAGAAAAAACTTCTGGCTCGCTGAAATATGTTCATTTGCTGAAAACCAACAAAACCACGAAAAGTTCTTGTATTTGAAGATAAAATCTTTTTGCTTTGAAGAAGAAAGATCCAGCTGACTGAAATAAGTTCATTGGATGAAAACCAACAAAAATTGACAAGAACCAGGAAAAGTTCTTGTATTTTAAGATAAAATCTTACTCTATTAAGGAACAAACTTCCAGCTCGCTGAAATATGTTCATTTGCTGAAAACCATCAAAACCACGAAAAGTTCTTGTATTTGAAGATAAAATCTTTTTGCTTTGAAGAAGAAAGATCTAGCTGACTGAAATAAGTTCATCAGATGAAAACCAACAAAAATTGACAAGAACCACGAAAAGTTCTTGTATTTTAAGATAAAATCTTACGCTGTTAAAGAAAAAACTCCCAGCTCGCTGAAATATGTTCATTTGCTGAAAACCATCAAAACCACGAAAAGTTCTTGTGTTTGAAGATAAAATCTTTTTGCTTTGAAGAAGAAAGATCTAGCTGACTGAAATAAGTTCATTCGATGAAAACCAACATAAATTGACAAGAACCACGAAAAGTTCTTGTATTTTAAGATAAAATCTTACTCTATTAAGGAAAAAACTTCCAGCTTGCTGAAATCTGTTCATTTGCTGAAAACCATCAAAACCACGAAAAGTTCTTGTATTTGAAGATAAAATCTTTTTGCTTTGAAGAAGAAAGATCTAGCTGACTGAAATAAGTTCATTAGATGAAAACCAACAAAATTTGACAAGAACCACGAAAACTTCTTGTATTTTAAGATAATATCTTACGCTATTAAAGAAAAAACTTCTGGCTCGCTGAAATATGTTCATTTGCTGAAAACCAACAAAACCACGAAAAGTTCTTGTATTTGAAGATAAAATCTTTTTGCTTTGAAGAAGAAAGATCCAGCTGACTGAAATAAGTTCATTGGATGAAAACCAACAAAAATTGACAAGAACCACGAAAAGTTCTTGTATTTTAAGATAAAATCTTACTCTATTAAGGAACAAACTTCCAGCTCGCTGAAATATGTTCATTTGCTGAAAACCATCAAAACCACGAAAAGTTCTTGTATTTGAAGATAAAATCTTTTTGCTTTGAAGAAGAAAGATCTAGCTGACTGAAATAAGTTCATCAGATGAAAACCAACAAAAATTGACAAGAACCACGAAAAGTTCTTGTATTTTAAGATAAAATCTTAGGCTATTGAAGAAAAAACTTCCAGCTCGCTGAAATATGTTCATTTGCTGAAAACCATCAAAACCACGAAAAGTTCTTGTATTTGAAGATAAAATCTTTTTGCTCTGAAGAAGAAAGATCCAGCTGACTGAAATAAGTTCATTAGATGAAAACCAACAAAAATTGACAAGAACCACGAAAAGTTCTTGTATTTTAAGATAAAATCTTACGCTATTGAAGAAAAAACTCCCAGCTCGCTGAAATATGTTCATTTGCTGAAAACCAACAAAACCACGAAAAGTTCTTGTATCTGAAGATAAAATCTTTTTTCTTTGAAGAAGAAAGATCTAGCTGACTGAAATAAGTTCATTAGATGAAAACCAACAAAAATTGACAAGAACCACGAAAAGTTCTTGTATTTTAAAATAAAATCTTACTCTATTAAGGAAAAAACTTCCAGCTCGCTGAAATATGTTCATTTGCTGAAAACCATCAAAACCACGAAAAGTTCTTGTATTTGAAGATAAAATCTTTTTGCTTTGAAGAAGAAAGATCTAGCTGACTGAAATAAGTTCATTAGATGAAAACCAACAAAAATTGACAAGAACCACGAAAAGTTCTTGTATTTTAAGATAAAATCTTACTCTATTAAGGAAAAAACTTCCAGCTCGCTGAAATCTGTTCATTTGCTGAAAACCAACAAAACCACGAAAAGTTCTTGTATTTGAAGATAAAATCTTTTTGCTTTGACGAAGAAAGATCCAGCTGACTGAAATAAGTTCATTAGATGAAAACCAACAAAAATTGACAAGAACCACGAAAAGTTCTTGTATTTTAAGATAAAATCTTAGGCTATTAAAGAAAAAACTTCCAGCTCGCTGAAATCTGTTCATTTGCTGAAAACCATCAAAACCACTAAAAGTTCTTGTATTTGAAGATAAAATCTTTTTGCTTTGAAGAAGAAAGATCCAGCTGACTGAAATAAGTTCATCAGATGAAAACCAACAAAAATTGACAAGAACCACGAAAAGTTCTTGTATTTTAAGATAAAATCTTACGGTATTAAAGAAAAAACTCCCAGCTCGCTGAAATATGTTAATTTGCTGAAAACCAACAAAACCACGAAAAGTTCTTGTATTTGAAGATAAAATCTTTTTTCTTTGAAGAAGAAAGATCCAGCTGACTGAAATAAGTTCATTAGATGAAAACCAACAAAAATTGACAAGAACCACGAAAAGTTCTTGTATTTTAAGATAAAATCTTAGGCTATTAAAGAAAAAACATCCAGCTCGCTGAAATCTGTTCATTTGCTGAAAACCATCAAAACCACGAAATGTTCTTGTATTTGAAGATAAAATCTTTTTGCTTTGAAGAAGAAAGATCTAGCTGACTGAAATAAGTTCATTAGATGAAAACCAACAAAAATTGACAAGAACCACGAAAAGTTCTTGTATTTTAAGATAAAATCTTACTCTGTTAAGGAAAAAACTTCCAGCTCACTGAAATATGTTCATTTGCTGAAAACCATCAAAACCACGAAAAGTTCTTGTATTTGAAGATAAAATTTTTTGCTTTGAAGAAGAAAGATCTAGCTGACTGAAATAAGTTCATCAGATGAAAACCAACAAAAATTGACAAGAACCACGAAAAGTTCTTGTATTTTAAGATAAAATCTTACGGTATTAAAGAAAAAACTCCCAGCTCGCTGAAATATGTTAATTTGCTGAAAACCAACAAAACCACGAAAAGTTCTTGTATTTGAAGATAAAATCTTTTTTCTTTGAAGAAGAAAGATCCAGCTGACTGAAATAAGTTCATTAGATTAAAACCAACAAAAATTGACAAGAACCACGAAAGGTTCTTGTATTTTAAGATAAAATCTTAGGCTATTAAAGAAAAAACATCCAGCTCGCAGAAATCTGTTCATTTGCTGAAAACCATCAAAACCACGAAAAGTTCTTGTATTTGAAGATAAAATCTTTTTGCTTTGAAGAAGAAAGATCTAGCTGACTGAAATAAGTTCATTAGATGAAAACCAACAAAAATTGACAAGAACCACGAAAAGTTCTTGTATTTTAAGATAAAATCTTACTCTATGAAGGAAAAAACTTCCAGCTCGCTGAAATATGTTCATTTGCTGAAAACCATCAAAACCACGAAAAGTTCTTGTATTTGAAGATAAAATCTTTTTGCTTTGACGAAGAAAGATCTAGCTGACTGAAATAAGTTCATTAGATGAAAACCAACAAAAATTGACAAGAACCACGAAAAGTTCTTGTATTTTAAGATAAAATCTTACTCTGTTAAGGAAAAAACTTCCAGCTCACTGAAATATGTTCATTTGCTGAAAACCATCAAAACCACGAAAAGTTCTTGTATTTGAAGATAAAATCTTTTTGCTTTGAAGAAGAAAGATCTAGCTGACTGAAATAAGTTCATGAGATGAAAACCAACAAAAATTGACAAGAACCACGAAAAGTTCTTGTATTTTAAGATAAAATCTTACTCTATGAAGGAAAAAACTTCCAGCTCGCTGAAATATGTTCATTTGCTGAAAACGATCAAAACCACGAAAAGTTCTTGTGTTTGAAGATAAAATCTTTTTGCTTTGAAGAAGAAAGATCCAGCTGACTGAAATAAGTTCATTAGATGAAAACCAACAAAAATTGACAAGAACCACGAAAAGTTCTTGTATTTTAAGATAAAATCTTACGCTATTAAAGAAAAAACTCCCAGCTCGCTGAAATATGTTCATTTGCTGAAAACCAACAAAACCACCAAAAGTTCTTGTATTTGAAGATAAAATCTTTTTGCTTTGACGAAGAAAGATCTAGCTGACTGAAAAAAGTTCATTCGATGAAAACCAACAAAAATTGACAAGAACCACGAAAAGTTCTTGTATTTTAAGATAAAACCTTAGGCTATTAAAGAAAAAACTTCCAGCTCGCTGAAATCTGTTCATTTGCTGAAAACCATCAAAACCACGAAAAGTTCTTGTATTTGAAGATAAAATCTTTTTGCTTTGAAGAAGAAAGATCTCGCTGACTGAAATAAGTTCATTAGATGAAAACCAACAAAAATTGACAAGAACCACGAAAAGTTCTTGTATTTTAAGATAAAATCTTACTCTATTAAGGAAAAAACTTCCAGCTCGCTGAAATATGTTCATTTGCTGAAAACCATCAAAACCACGAAAAGTTCTTGTATTTGAAGATAAAATCTTTTTGCTTTGAAGAAGAAAGATCTAGCTGACTGAAATAAGTTCATTAGATGAAAACCAACAAAAATTGACAAGAACCATGAAAAGTTCCTGTATTTTAAGATAAAATCTTACTCTATTCAGGAAAAAACTTCCAGCTCGCTGAAATATGTTCATTTGCTGAAAACCATCAAAACCACGAAAAGTTCTTGTATTTGAAGATAAAATCTTTTTGCTTTGAAGAAGGAAGATCTAGCTGACTGAAATAAGTTCATTAGATGAAAACCAACAAAATTTGACAAGAACCACGAAAACATCTTGTATTTTAAGATAATATCTTACTCTATTAAGGAAAAAACTTCCAGCTCGCTGAAATATGTTCATTTGCTGAAAACCATCAAAACCACGAAAAGTTCTTGTATTTGAAGATAAAATCTTTTTGCTTTGAAGAAGAAAGATCTAGCTGACTGAAATAAGTTCATTAGATGAAAACCAACAAAAATTGACAAGAACCACGAAAAGTTCCTGTATTTTAAGATAAAATCTTACTCTATTAAGGAAAAAACTTCCAGCTCGCTGAAATATGTTCATTTGCTGAAAACCATCAAAACCACGAAAAGTTCTTGTATTTGAAGATAAAATCTTTTTGCTTTGAAGAAGAAAGATCTAGCTGACTGAAATAAGTTCATTCGATGAAAACCAACAAAAATTGACAAGAACCACGAAAAGTTCTTGTATTTTAAGATAAAATCTTACGCTGTTAAAGAAAAAACTCCCAGCTCGCTGAAATATGTTCATTTGCTGAAAACCAACAAAACCACGAAAAGTTCTTGTATTTGAAGATAAAATATTTTTTCTTTGAAGAAGAAAGATCTAGCTGACTGAAATAAGTTCATTGGATGAAAACCAACAAAAATTGACAAGAACCACGAAAAGTTCTTGTATTTTAAGATAAAATCTTACTCTATTAAGGAAAAAACTTCCAGCTCGCTGAAATATGTTCATTTGCTGAAAACCATCAAAAATTGACAAGAACCACGAAAAGTTCTTGTATTTGAAGATAAAATCTTTTTGCTCTGAAGAAGAAAGATCCAGCTGACTGAAATAAGTTCATTAGATGAAAACCAACAAAAATTGACAAGAACCACGAAAAGTTCTTGTATTTTAAGATAAAATCTTACTCTATTAAGGAAAAAACTTTGAGTTCGCTGAATTATGTTCATTTGCTGAAAACCATCAAAACCACGAAAAGTTCTTGTGTTTGAAGATAAAATCTTTTTGCTTTGAAGAAGAAAGATCTAGCTGACTGAAATAAGTTCATTAGATGAAAACCAACAAAAATTGACAAGAACCACGAAAAGTTCTTGTATTTTAAGATAAAATCTTACGCTATTAAAGAAAAAACTCCCAGCTCGCTGAAATATGTTCATTTGCTGAAAACCAACAAAACCACGAAAAGTTCTTGTATTTGAAGATAAAATCTTTTTTCTTTGAAGAAGAAAGATCCAGCTGACTGAAATAAGTTCATTAGATGAAAACCAACAAAAATTGACAAGAACCACGAAAAGTTCTTGTATTTTAAGATAAAATCTTAGGCTATTAAAGAAAAAACTTCCAGCTCGCTGAAATCTGTTCATTTGCTGAAAACCATCAAAACCACGAAAAGTTCTTGTATTTGAAGATAAAATCTTTTTGCTTTGAAGAAGAAAGATCTAGCTGACTGAAATAAGTTCATTAGATGAAAACCAACAAAAATTGACAAGAACCACGAAAAGTTCTTGTATTTTAAGATAAAATCTTACTCTATTAAGGAAAAAACGTCCAGCTCGCTGAAATCTGTTCATTTGCTGAAAACCAACAAAACCACCAAAAGTTCTTGTATTTGAAGATAAAATCTTTTTGCTTTGACGAAGAAAGATCTAGCTGACTGAAATAAGTTCATTCGATGAAAACCAACAAAAATTGACAAGAACCACGAAAAGTTCTTGTATTTTAAGATAAAACCTTAGGCTATTAAAGAAAAAACTTCCAGCTCGCTGAAATCTGTTCATTTGCTGAAAACCATCAAAACCACGAAAAGTTCTTGTATTTGAAGATAAAATCTTTTTGCTTTGAAGAAGAAAGATCTAGCTGACTGAAATAAGTTCATTAGATGAAAACCAACAAAAATTGACAAGAACCACGAAAAGTTCTTGTATTTTAAGATAAAATCTTACTCTATTAAGGAAAAAACTTCCAGCTCGCTGAAATATGTTCATTTGCTGAAAACCATCAAAACCACGAAAAGTTCTTGTATTTGAAGATAAAATCTTTTTGCTTTGAAGAAGAAAGATCTAGCTGACTGAAATAAGTTCATTAGATGAAAACCAACAAAAATTGACAAGAACCATGAAAAGTTCCTGTATTTTAAGATAAAATCTTACTCTATTCAGGAAAAAACTTCCAGCTCGCTGAAATATGTTCATTTGCTGAAAACCATCAAAACCACGAAAAGTTCTTGTATTTGAAGATAAAATCTTTTTGCTTTGAAGAAGAAAGATCTAGCTGACTGAAATAAGTTCATTAGATGAAAACCAACAAAAATTGACAAGAACCACGAAAAGTTCTTGTATTTTAAGATAAAATCTTACGCTGTTAAAGAAAAAACTCCCAGCTCGCTGAAATATGTTCATTTGCTGAAAACCAACAAAACCACGAAAAGTTCTTGTATTTGAAGATAAAATCTTTTTTCTTTGAAGAAGAAAGATCCAGCTGACTGAAATAAGTTCATTAGATGAAAACCAACAAAAATTGACAAGAACCACGAAAAGTTCTTGTATTTTAAGATAAAATCTTACTCTATTAAGGAAAAAACTTCCAGCTCGCTGAAATATGTTCATTTGCTGAAAACCATCAAAACCACGAAAAGTTCTTGTATTTGAAGATAAAATCTTTTTGCTTTGAAGAAGAAAGATCTCGCTGACTGAAATAAGTTCATTAGATGAAAACCAACAAAAATTGACAAGAACCACGAAAAGTTCTTGTATTTTAAGATAATATCTTACGCTATTAAAGAAAAAACTTCTGGCTCGCTGAAATATGTACATTTGCTGAAAACCAACAAAACCACGAAAAGTTCTTGTATTTGAAGATAAAATCTTTTTGCTTTGAAGAAGAAAGATCCAGCTGACTGAAATAAGTTCATTGGATGAAAACCAACAAAAATTGACAAGAACCACGAAAAGTTCTTGTATTTTAAGATAAAATCTTACTCTATTAAGGAAAAAACTTGCAGCTAGCTGAAATATGTTCATTTGCTGAAAACCATCAAAACCACGAAAAGTTATTGTATTTGAAGATAAAATCTTTTTGCTTTGATGAAGAAAGATCTAGCTGACTGAAATAAGTTCATTAGATGAAAACCAACAAAAATTGACAACAACCACGAAAAGTTCTTGTATTTTAAGATAAAATCTTAGGCTATTGAAGAAAAAACTTCCAGCTCGCTGAAATCTGTTCATTTGCTGAAAACCATCAAAACCACGAAAAGTTCTTGTATTTCAAGATAAAATCTTTTTGCTTTGAAGAAGAAAGGTCCAGCTGACTGAAATAAGTTCATTAGATGAAAACCAACAAAAATTGACAAGAACAAGAAAAGTTCTTGTATTTTAAGATAAAATCTTACTCTATTAAGGAAAAAACTTCCAGCTCGCTGAAATATGTTCATTTGCTGAAAACCATAAAAACCACGAAAATTTCTTGTATTTGAAGATAAAATCTTTTTTCTTTGAAGAAGAAAGATCTAGCTGACTGAAATAAGTTCATGAGATGAAAACCAACAAAAATTGACAAGAACCACGAAAAGTTCTTGTATTTTAAGATAAAATCTTACGCTATTAAAGAAAAAACTCCCAGCTCGCTGAAATCTGTTCATTTGCTGAAAACCATCAAAACCACGAAAAGTTCTTGTATTTGAAGATAAAATCTTTTTGCTTTGAAGAAGAAAGATCTAGCTGACTGAAATAAGTTCATTAGATGAAAACCAACAAAAATTGACAAGAACCACGAAAAGTTCTTGTATTTTAAGATAATATCTTACGCTATTAAAGAAAAAACTTCTGGCTCGCTGAAATATGTTCATTTGCTGAAAACCAACAAAACCACAAAAAGTTCTTGTATTTGAAGATAAAATCTTTTTGCTTTGAAGAAGAAAGATCCAGCTGACTGAAATAAGTTCATTGGATGAAAACCAACAAAAATTGACAAGAACCACGAAAAGTTCTTGTATTTTAAGATAAAATCTTACTCTATGAAGGAAAAAACTTCCAGCTCGCTGAAATCTGTTCATTTGCTGAAAACCATCAAAACCACGAAAAGTTCTTGTATTTCAAGATAAAATCTTTTTGCTTTGAAGAAGAAAGATCTAGCTGACTGAAATAAGTTCATTAGATGAAAACCAACAAAAATTGACAAGAACCACGAAAAGTTCTTGTATTTTAAGATAAAATCTTACTCTATTCAGGAAAAAACTTCCAGCTCGCTGAAATATGTTCATTTGCTGAAAACCATCAAAACCACGAAAAGTTCTTGTATTTGAAGATAAAATCTTTTTGCTTTGAAGAAGAAAGATCTAGCTGACTGAAATAAGTTCATGAGATGAAAACCAACAAAAATTGACAAGAACCACAAAAAGTTCTTGTATTTTAAGATAAAATCTTAGGCTATTAAAGAAAAAACTTCCAGCTCGCTGAAATCTGTTCATTTGCTGAAAACCATCAAAACCACGAAAAGTTCTTGTATTTGAAGATAAAATCTTTTTGCTTTGAAGAAGAAAGATCTAGCTGACTGAAATAAGTTCATGAGATTAAAACCAACAAAAATTGACAAGAACCACGAAAAGTTCTTGTATTTTAAGATAAAATCTTACGCTATTAAAGAAAAAACTCCCAGCTCGCTGAAATATGTTCATTTGCTGAAAACCAACAAAACCACGAAAAGTTCTTGTATTTGAAGATAAAATCTCTTTTCTTTGAAGAAGAAAGATCCAGCTGACTGAAATAAGTTCATTAGATGAAAACCAACAAAAATTGACAAGAACAAGAAAAGTTCTTGTATTTTAAGATAAAATCTTACTCTATTAAGGAAAAAACTTCCAGCTCGCTGAAATATGTTCATTTGCTGAAAACCATAAAAACCACGAAAATTTCTTGTATTTGAAGATAAAATCTTTTTTCTTTGAAGAAGAAAGATCCAGCTGACTGAAATAAGTTCATTAGATGAAAACCAACAAAAATTGACAAGAACCACGAAAAGTTCTTGTATTTTAAGATAAAATCTTACTCTGTTAAGGAAAAAACTTCCAGCTCGCTGAAATATGTTCATTTGCTGAAAACCATCAAAACCACGAAAAGTTCTTGAATTTGAAGATAAAATCTTTTTGCTTTGAAGAAGAAAGATCTAGCTGACTGAAATAAGTTCATTGGATGAAAACCAACAAAAATTGACAAGAACCACGAAAAGTTCTTGTATTTTAAGATAAAATCTTACGCTGTTAAAGAAAAAACTTCCAGCTCGCTGAAATATGTTCATTTGCTGAAAACCAACAAAACCATGAAAAGTTCTTGTATTTGAAGATAAAATCTTTTTTCTTTGAAGAAGAAAGATCTAGCTGACTGAAATAAGTTCATTAGATGAAAACCAACAAAAATTGACAAGAACCACAAAAAGTTCTTGTATTTTAAGATAAAATCTTACTCTATTAAGGAAAAAACTTCCAGCTCGCTGAAATATGTTCATTTGCTGAAAACCATCAAAACCACGAAAAGTTCTTGTATTTGAAGATAAAATCTTTTTGCTTTGAAGAAGAAAGATCTACCTGACTGAAATAAGTTCATTAGATGAAAACCAACAAAAATTGACAAGAACCACGAAAAGTTCTTGTATTTTAAGATAATATCTTACGCTATGAAAGAAAAAACTTCTGGCTCGCTGAAATATGTTCATTTGCTGAAAACCAACAAAACCACGAAAAGTTCTTGTATTTGAAGATAAAATCTTTTTGCTTTGAAGAAGAAAGATCCAGCTGACTGAAATAAGTTCATTGGATGAAAACCAACAAAAATTGACAAGAACCACGAAAAGTTCTTGTATTTTAAGATAAAATCTTACTCTATTAAGGAAAAAACTTCCAGCTCGCTGAAATCTGTTCATTTGCTGAAAACCATCAAAACCACGAAAAGTTCTTGTATTTGAAGATAAAATCTTTTTGCTTTGACGAAGAAAGATCTCGCTGACTGAAATAAGTTCATTAGATGAAAACCAACAAAAATTGACAAGAACCACGAAAAGTTCTTGTATTTTAAGATAAAATCTTAGGCTATTAAAGAAAAAACTTCCAGCTCGCTGAAATCTGTTCATTTGCTGAAAACCATCAAAACCACGAAAAGTTCTTGTATTTCAAGATAAAATCTTTTTGCTTTGAAGAAGAAAGATCTAGCTGACTGAAATAAGTTCATTAGATGAAAACCAACAAAAATTGACAAGAACCACGAAAAGTTCTTGTATTTTAAGATAAAATCTTAGGCTATTAAAGAAAAAACTTCCAGCTCGCTGAAATCTGTTCATTTGCTGAAAACCATCAAAACCACGAAAAGTTCTTGTATTTGAAGATAAAATCTCTTTTCTTTGAAGAAGAAAGATCCAGCTGACTGAAATAAGTTCATTAGATGAAAACCAACAAAAATTGACAAGAACAAGAAAAGTTCTTGTATTTTAAGATAAAATCTTACTCTATTAAGGAAAAAACTTCCAGCTCGCTGAAATATGTTCATTTGCTGAAAACCATAAAAACCACGAAAATTTCTTGTATTTGAAGATAAAATCTTTTTTCTTTGAAGAAGAAAGATCCAGCTGACTGAAATAAGTTCATTAGATGAAAACCAACAAAAATTGACAAGAACCACGAAAAGTTCTTGTATTTTAAGATAAAATCTTACTCTGTTAAGGAAAAAACTTCCAGCTCGCTGAAATATGTTCATTTGCTGAAAACCATCAAAACCACGAAAAGTTCTTGAATTTGAAGATAAAATCTTTTTGCTTTGAAGAAGAAAGATCTAGCTGACTGAAATAAGTTCATTGGATGAAAACCAACAAAAATTGACAAGAACCACGAAAAGTTCTTGTATTTTAAGATAAAATCTTACGCTGTTAAAGAAAAAACTTCCAGCTCGCTGAAATATGTTCATTTGCTGAAAACCAACAAAACCATGAAAAGTTCTTGTATTTGAAGATAAAATCTTTTTTCTTTGAAGAAGAAAGATCTAGCTGACTGAAATAAGTTCATTAGATGAAAACCAACAAAAATTGACAAGAACCACAAAAAGTTCTTGTATTTTAAGATAAAATCTTACTCTATTAAGGAAAAAACTTCCAGCTCGCTGAAATATGTTCATTTGCTGAAAACCATCAAAACCACGAAAAGTTCTTGTATTTGAAGATAAAATCTTTTTGCTTTGAAGAAGAAAGATCTACCTGACTGAAATAAGTTCATTAGATGAAAACCAACAAAAATTGACAAGAACCACGAAAAGTTCTTGTATTTTAAGATAATATCTTACGCTATGAAAGAAAAAACTTCTGGCTCGCTGAAATATGTTCATTTGCTGAAAACCAACAAAACCACGAAAAGTTCTTGTATTTGAAGATAAAATCTTTTTGCTTTGAAGAAGAAAGATCCAGCTGACTGAAATAAGTTCATTGGATGAAAACCAACAAAAATTGACAAGAACCACGAAAAGTTCTTGTATTTTAAGATAAAATCTTACTCTATTAAGGAAAAAACTTCCAGCTCGCTGAAATCTGTTCATTTGCTGAAAACCATCAAAACCACGAAAAGTTCTTGTATTTGAAGATAAAATCTTTTTGCTTTGACGAAGAAAGATCTCGCTGACTGAAATAAGTTCATTAGATGAAAACCAACAAAAATTGACAAGAACCACGAAAAGTTCTTGTATTTTAAGATAAAATCTTAGGCTATTAAAGAAAAAACTTCCAGCTCGCTGAAATCTGTTCATTTGCTGAAAACCATCAAAACCACGAAAAGTTCTTGTATTTCAAGATAAAATCTTTTTGCTTTGAAGAAGAAAGATCTAGCTGACTGAAATAAGTTCATTAGATGAAAACCAACAAAAATTGACAAGAACCACGAAAAGTTCTTGTATTTTAAGATAAAATCTTACTCTATTCAGGAAAAAACTTACAGCTCGCTGAAATATGTTCATTTGCTGAAAACCATCAAAACCACGAAAAGTTCTTGTATTTGAAGATAAAATCTTTTTGCTTTGAAGAAGAAAGATCTAGCTGACTGAAATAAGTTCATGAGATGAAAACCAACAAAAATTGACAAGAACCACGAAAAGTTCTTGTATTTTAAGATAAAATCTTACTCTATGAAGGAAAAAACTTCCAGCTCGCTGAAATCTGTTCATTTGCTGAAAACCATCAAAACCACGAAAAGTTCTTGTATTTGAAGATAAAATCTTTTTGCTTTGACGAAGAAAGATCTCGCTGACTGAAATAAGTTCATTAGATGAAAACCAACAAAAATTGACAAGAACCACGAAAAGTTCTTGTATTTTAAGATAAAATCTTAGGCTATTAAAGAAAAAACTTCCAGCTCGCTGAAATCTGTTCATTTGCTGAAAACCATCAAAACCACGAAAAGTTCTTGTATTTCAAGATAAAATCATTTTGCTTTGAAGAAGAAAGATCTAGCTGACTGAAATAAGTTCATTAGATGAAAACCAACAAAAATTGACAAGAACCACGAAAAGTTCTTGTATTTTAAGATAAAATCTTACTCTATTCAGGAAAAAACTTACAGCTCGCTGAAATATGTTCATTTGCTGAAAACCATCAAAACCACGAAAAGTTCTTGTATTTGAAGATAAAATCTTTTTGCTTTGAAGAAGAAAAATCTAGCTGACTGAAATAAGTTCATGAGATGAAAACCAACAAAAATTGACAAGAACCACGAAAAGTTCTTGTATTTTAAGATAAAATCTTACTCTATGAAGGAAAAAACTTCCAGCTCGCTGAAATATGTTCATTTGCTGAAAACCATCAAAACCACGAAAAGTTCTTGTATTTGAAGATAAAATCTTTTTGCTTTGACGAAGAAAGATCCAGCTGACTGAAATAAGTTCATTGGATGAAAACCAACAAAAATTGACAAGAACCACGAAAAGTTCTTGTATTTTAAGATAAAATCTTAGGCTATTAAAGAAAAAACTTCCAGCTCGCTGAAATCTGTTCATTTGCTGAAAACCATCAAAACCACGAAAAGTTCTTGTATTTGAAGATAAAATCTTTTTGCTTTGAAGAAGAAAGATCTAGCTGACTGAAATAAGTTCATGAGATTAAAACCAACAAAAATTGACAAGAACCACGAAAAGTTTTTGTATTTTAAGATAAAATCTTACTCTATTCAGGAAAAAACTTCCAGCTCGCTGAAATATGTTCATTTGCTGAAAACCATCAAAACCACGAAAAGTTCTTGTATTTGAAGATAAAATCTTTTTGCTTTGAAGAAGAAAGATCTAGCTGACTGAAATAAGTTCATTAGATGAAAACCAACAAAAATTGACAAGAACAAGAAAAGTTCTTGTATTTTAAGATAAAATCTTACTCTATTAAGGAAAAAACTTCCAGCTCGCTGAAATATGTTCATTTGCTGAAAACCATAAAAACCACGAAAATTTCTTGGATTTGAAGATAAAATCTTTTTTCTTTGAAGAAGAAAGATCTAGCTGACTGAAATAAGTTCATTAGATGAAAACCAACAAGAATTGACAAGAACCACGAAAAGTTCTTGTATTTTAAGATAAAATCTTACTCTATTCAGGAAAAAACTTCCAGCTCGCTGAAATATGTTCATTTGCTGAAAACCATCAAAACCACGAAAAGTTCTTGAATTTGAAGATAAAATCTTTTTGCTTTGAAGAAGAAAGATCTAGCTGACTGAAATAAGTTCATTGGATGAAAACCAGCAAAAATTGACAAGAACCACGAAAAGTTCTTGTATTTTAAGATAAAATCTTACGCCATTAAAGAAAAAACTCCCAGCTCGCTGAAATATGTTCATTTGCTGAAAACCAACAAAACCACGAAAAGTTCTTGTATTTGAAGATAAAATCTTTTTTCTTTGAAGAAGAAAGATCTCGCTGACTGAAATAAGTTCATTGGATGAAAACCAACAAAAATTGACAAGAACCACGAAAAGTTCTTGTATTTTAAGATAAAATCTTACTCTATTAAGGAAAAACTTCCAGCTCGCTGAAATATGTTCATTTGCTGAAAACCATCAAAACCACGAAAAGTTCTTGAATTTGAAGATAAAATCTTTTTGCTTTGAAGAAGAAAGATCTAGCTGACTGAAATAAGTTCATTAGATGAAAACCAACAAAAATTGACAAGAACCACAAAAAGTTCTTGTATTTTAAGATAAAATCTTCCTCTATTAAGGAAAAAACTTCCAGCTTGCTGAAATATGTTCATTTGCTGAAAACCATCAAAACCACGAAAAGTTCTTGTATTTGAAGATAAAATCTTTTTGCTTTGAAGAAGAAAGATCTAGCTGACTGAAATAAGTTCATTGGATGAAAACCAACAAAAATTGACAAGAACCACGAAAAGTTCTTGTATTTTAAGATAAAATCTTACTCTATTCAGGAAAAAACTTCCAGCTCGCTGAAATATGTTCATTTGCTGAAAACCATCAAAACCACGAAAAGTTCTTGTATTTGAAGATAAAATCTTTTTGCTTTGAAGAAGAAAGATCCAGCTGACTGAAATAAGTTCATTAGATGAAAACCAACAAAAATTGACAAGAACCACGAAAAGTTCTTGTATTTTAAGATAAAATCTTACTCTATTAAGGAAAAAACTTCCAGTTCGCTGAATTGTGTTCATTTGCTGAAAACCATCAAAACCACGAAAAGTTCTTGTATTTGAAGATAAAATCTTTTTGCTTTGAAGAAGAAAGATCTAGCTGACTGAAATAAGTTCATTAGATGAAAACCAACAAAAATTGACAAGAACCACGAAAAGTTCTTGTATTTTAAGATAAAATCTTACGCTGTTAAAGAAAAAACTCCCAGCTCGCTGAAATATGTTCATTTGCTGAAAACCAACAAAACCACGAAAAGTTCTTGTATTTGAAGATAAAATCTTTTTTCTTTGAAGAAGAAAGATCTAGCTGACTGAAATAAGTTCATTAGATGAAAACCAACAAAAATTGACAAGAACCACGAAAAGTTCTTGTATTTTAAGATAAAATCTTACTCTATTAAGGAAAAAACTTCCAGCTCGCTGAAATATGTTCATTTGCTGAAAACCATCAAAACCACGAAAAGTTCTTGTATTTGAAGATAAAATCTTTTTGCTTTGAAGAAGAAAGATCTAGCTGACTGAAATAAGTTCATTAGATGAAAACCAACAAAAATTGACAAGAACCACGAAAAGTTCTTGTATTTTAACATAAAATCTTACTCTATTAAGGAAAAAACTTCCAGCTCGCTGAAATATGTTCATTTGCTGAAAACCATCAAAACCACGAAAAGTTCTTGTATTTGAAGATAAAATCTTTTTGCTTTGAAGAAGAAAGATCTAGCTGACTGAAATAAGTTCATTAGATGAAAACCAACAAAATTTGACAAGAACCACGAAAACTTCTTGTATTTTAAGATAATATCTTACGCTATTAAAGAAAAAACTTCTGGCTCGCTGAAATATGTTCATTTGCTGAAAACCAACAAAACCACGAAAAGTTCTTGTATTTGAAGATAAAATCTTTTTGCTTTGAAGAAGAAAGATCTAGCTGACTGAAATAAGTTCATCAGATGAAAACCAACAAAAATTGACAAGAACCACGAAAAGTTCTTGTATTTTAAGATAAAATCTTACTCTGTTAAAGAAAAAACTCCCAGCTCGCTGAAATATGTTCATTTGCTGAAAACCAACAAAACCACGAAAAGTTCTTGTATTTGAAGATAAAATCTTTTTTCTTTGAAGAAGAAAGATCTAGCTGACTGAAATAAGTTCATTAGATGAAAACCAACAAAAATTGACAAGAACCACGAAAAGTTCTTGTATTTTAAGATAAAATCTTACTCTATTAAGGAAAAAACTTCCAGCTCGCTGAAATATGTTCATTTGCTGAAAACCATCAAAACCACGAAAAGTTCTTGTATTTGAAGATAAAATCTTTTTGCTTTGAAGAAGAAAGATCTAGCTGACTGAAATAAGTTCATAAGATGAAAACGAACAAAAATTGACAAGAACCACGAAAAGTTCTTGTATTTTAACATAAAATCTTACTCTATTAAGGAAAAAACTTCCAGCTCGCTGAAATATGTTCATTTGCTGAAAACCATCAAAACCACGAAAAGTTCTTGTATTTGAAGATAAAATCTTTTTGCTTTGAAGAAGAAAGATCTAGCTGACTGAAATAAGTTCATTAGATGAAAACCAACAAAATTTGACAAGAACCACGAAAACTTCTAGTATTTTAAGATAAAATCTTACGCTATTAAAGAAAAAACTCCCAGCTCGCTGAAATATGTTCATTTGCTGAAAACCAACAAAACCACGAAAAGTTCTTGTATTTGAAGATAAAATCTTTTTGCTTTGAAGAAGAAAGATCTGGCTGACTGAAATAAGTTCATTCGATGAAAACCAACAAAAATTGACAAGAACCACAAAAAGTTCTTGTATTTTAAGATAAAATCTTACTCTATTAAGGAAAAAACTTCCAGCTCGCTGAAATATGTTCATTTGCTGAAAACCATCAAAACCACGAAAAGTTCTTGTGTTTGAAGATAAAATCTTTTTGCTTTGAAGAAGAAAGATCTAGCTGACTGAAATAAGTTCATCAGATGAAAACCAACAAAAATTGACAAGAACCACGAAATGTTCTTGTATTTTAAGATAAAATCTTACTCTATTAAGGAAAAAACTTCCAGCTCGCTGAAATATGTTCATTTGCTGAAAACCATCAAAACCACGAAAAGTTCTTGTATTTGAAGATAAAATCTTTTTGCTTTGAAGAAGAAAGATCTAGCTGACTGAAATAAGTTCATTGGATGAAAACCAACAAAAATTGACAAGAACCACGAAAAGTTCTTGTATTTTAAGATAAAATCTTACTCTATTAAGGAAAAAACTTCCAGCTCGCTGAAATATGTTCATTTGCTGAAAACCATCAAAACCACGAAAAGTTCTTGTATTTGAAGATAAAATCTTTTTGCTTTGAAGAAGAAAGATCCAGCTGACTGAAATAAGTTCATTAGATGAAAACCAACAAAAATTGACAAGAACCACGAAAAGTTCTTGTATTTTAAGATAAAATCTTACTCTATTAAGGAAAAAACTTCCAGTTCGCTGAATTGTGTTCATTTGCTGAAAACCATCAAAACCACGAAAAGTTCTTGTATTTGAAGATAAAATCTTTTTGCTTTGAAGAAGAAAGATCTAGCTGACTGAAATAAGTTCATTAGATGAAAACCAACAAAAATTGACAAGAACCACGAAAAGTTCTTGTATTTTAAGATAAAATCTTACTCTATTCAGGAAAAAACTTCCAGCTCGCTGAAATATGTTCATTTGCTGAAAACCATCAAAACCACGAAAAGTTCTTGTATTTGAAGATAAAATCTTTTTGCTTTGAAGAAGAAAGATCTAGCTGACTGAAATAAGTTCATTAGATGAAAACCAACAAAAATTGACAAGAACCACGAAAAGTTCTTTTATTTTAAGATAAAATCTTACGCTGTTAAAGAAAAAACTCCCAGCTCGCTGAAATATGTTCATTTGCTGAAAACCAACAAAACCACGAAAAGTTCTTGTATTTGAAGATAAAATCTTTTTTCTTTGAAGAAGAAAGATCTAGCTGACTGAAATAAGTTCATTAGATGAAAACCAACAAAAATTGACAAGAACCACGAAAAGTTCTTGTATTTTAAGATAAAATCTTACTCTATTAAGGAAAAAACTTCCAGCTCGCTGAAATATGTTCATTTGCTGAAAACCATCAAAACCACGAAAAGTTCTTGTATTTGAAGATAAAATCTTTTTGCTTTGAAGAAGAAAGATCTAGCTGACTGAAATAAGTTCATTAGATGAAAACCAACAAAAATTGACAAGAACCACGAAAAGTTCTTGTATTTTAACATAAAATCTTACTCTATTAAGGAAAAAACTTCCAGCTCGCTGAAATATGTTCATTTGCTGAAAACCATCAAAACCACGAAAAGTTCTTGTATTTGAAGATAAAATCTTTTTGCTTTGAAGAAGAAAGATCTAGCTGACTGAAATAAGTTCATTAGATGAAAACCAACAAAATTTGACAAGAACCACGAAAACTTCTTGTATTTTAAGATAATATCTTACGCTATTAAAGAAAAAACTTCTGGCTCGCTGAAATATGTTCATTTGCTGAAAACCAACAAAACCACGAAAAGTTCTTGTATTTGAAGATAAAATCTTTTTGCTTTGAAGAAGAAAGATCCAGCTGACTGAAATAAGTTCATCAGATGAAAACCAACAAAAATTGACAAGAACCACGAAAAGTTCTTGTATTTTAAGATAAAATCTTACTCTGTTAAAGAAAAAACTCCCAGCTCGCTGAAATATGTTCATTTGCTGAAAAACAACAAAACCGCAAAAAGTTCTTGTATTTGAAGATAAAATCTTTTTGCTTTGAAGAAGAAAGATCTAGCTGTCTGAAATAAGTTCATTGGATGAAAACCAACAAAAATTGACAAGAACCACGAAAAGTTCTTGTATTTTAAGATAAAATCTTACGCTGTTAAAGAAAAAACTCCCAGCTCGCTGAAATATGTTCATTTGCTGAAAACCAACAAAACCACGAAAAGTTCTTGTATTTGAAGATAAAATCTTTTTTCTTTGAAGAAGAAAGATCTAGCTGACTGAAATAAGTTCATTCGATGAAAACCAACAAAAATTGACAAGAACCACGAAAAGTTCTTGTATTTTAAGATAAAATCTTACTCTATTAAGGAAAAAACTTCCAGCTCGCTGAAATATGTTCATTTGCTGAAAACCATCAAAACCACGAAAAGTTCTTGTATTTGAAGATAAAATCTTTTTGCTTTGAAGAAGAAAGATCTAGCTGACTGAAATAAGTTCATAAGATGAAAACGAACAAAAATTGACAAGAACCACGAAAAGTTCTTGTATTTTAACATAAAATCTTACTCTATTAAGGAAAAAACTTCCAGCTCGCTGAAATATGTTCATTTGCTGAAAACCATCAAAACCACGAAAAGTTCTTGTATTTGAAGATAAAATCTTTTTGCTTTGAAGAAGAAAGATCCAGCTGACTGAAATAAGTTCATTAGATGAAAACCAACAAAATTTGACAAGAACCACGAAAACTTCTTGTATTTTAAGATAAAATCTTACTCTGTTAAAGAAAAAACTCCAAGCTCGCTGAAATATGTTCATTTGCTGAAAAACAACAAAACCGCGAAAAGTTCTTGTATTTGAAGATAAAATCTTTTTGCTTTGAAGAAGAAAGATCTAGCTGACTGAAATAAGTTCATTGGATCTAAACCAACAAAAATTGACAAGAACCACGAAAAGTTCTTGTATTTTAAGATAAAATCTTACGCTATTAAAGAAAAAACTCCCAGCTCGCTGAAATATGTTCATTTGCTGAAAACCAACAAAACCACGAAAAGTTCTTGTATTTGAAGATAAAATCTTTTTTCTTTGAAGAAGAAAGATCTAGCTGACTGAAATAAGTTCATTCGATGAAAACCAACAAAAATTGACAAGAACCACGAAAAGTTCTTGTATTTTAAGATAAAATCTTACTCTATTAAGGAAAAACTTCCAGCTCGCTGAAATATGTTCTTTTGCTGAAAACCATCAAAACCACGAAAAGTTCTTGAATTTGAAGATAAAATCTTTTTGCTTTGAAGAAGAAAGATCTAGCTGACTGAAATAAGTTCATTCGATGAAAACCAACAAAAATTGACAAGAACCACAAAAAGTTCTTGTATTTTAAGATAAAATCTTACTCCATTAAGGAAAAAACTTCCAGCTCGCTGAAATATGTTCATTTGCTGAAAACCATCAAAACCACGAAAAGTTCTTGTATTTGAAGATAAAATCTTTTTGCTTTGAAGAAGAAAGATCCAGCTGACTGAAATAAGTTCATTAGATGAAAACCAACAAAAATTGACAAGAACCACGAAAAGTTCTTGTATTTTAAGATAAAATCTTACTCCATTAAGGAAAAAACTTCCAGCTCGCTGAAATATGTTCATTTGCTGAAAACCATCAAAACCACGAAAAGTTCTTGTATTTGAAGATAAAATCTTTTTGC
Source organism: Heptranchias perlo (assembly GCF_035084215.1). Lineage (NCBI taxonomy): Eukaryota > Metazoa > Chordata > Chondrichthyes > Hexanchiformes > Hexanchidae > Heptranchias > Heptranchias perlo. The sequence goes on from NW_027138753.1 coordinate 702,843, forward strand.
TTTGAAGAAGAAAGATCTAGCTGACTGAAATAAGATTCATTGGATGAAAACCAACAAAAATTGACAAGAACCACGAAAAGTTCTTGTATTTTAAGATAAAATAATATTCCATTAAGGAAAAAACTTCCAGCTCGCTGAAATATGTTAATTTGCTGAAAACCATCAAAACCACGAAAAGTTCTTGAATTTGAAGATAAAATCTTTTTGCTTTGAAGAAGAAAGATCCAGCTGACTGAAATAAGTTCATTAGATGAAAACCAACAAAAATTGACAAGAACCACGAAAAGTTCTTGCATTTTAAGATAAAATCTTACTCTATTAAAGAAAAAACTTCTGGCTCGCTGAAATATGTTCATTTGCTGAAAACCATCAAAACCACGAAAAGTTCTTGTGTTTGAAGATAAAATCTTTTTGCTTTGAAGAAGAAAGATCCAGCTGACTGAAATAAGTTCATTGGATGAAAACCAACAAAAATTGACAAGAACCACGAAAAGTTCTTGTATTTTAAGATAAAATCTTACTCTATGAAGGAAAAAACTTCCAGCTCGCTGAAATATGTTCATTTGCTGAAAACCATCAAAACCACGAAAAGTTCTTGTATTTGAAGATAAAATCTTTTTGCTTTGAAGAAGAAAGATCTAGCTGACTGAAATAAGTTCATCAGATGAAAACCAACAAAAATTGACAAGAACCACGAAAAGTTCTTGTATTTTAACATAAAATCTTACTCTATTCAGGAAAAAACTTCCAGCTCGCTGAAATATGTTCATTTGCTGAAAACCATCAAAACCACGAAAAGTTCTTGTATTTGAAGATAAAATCTTTTTTCTTTGAAGAAGAAAGATCAAGCTGACTGAAATAAGTTCATTCGATGAAAACCAACAAAAATTGACAAGAACCACGAAAAGTTCTTGTATTTTAAGATAAAATCTTACTCTATTAAGGAAAAAACTTCCAGCTCGCTGAAATATGTTCATTTGCTGAAAACCATCAAAACCACGAAAAGTTCTTGTATTTGAAGATAAAATCTTTTTGCTTTGAAGAAGAAAGATCTAGCTGACTGAAATAAGTTCATAAGATGAAAACGAACAAAAATTGACAAGAACCACGAAAAGTTCTTGTATTTTAACATAAAATCTTACTCTATTAAGGAAAAAACTTCCAGCTCGCTGAAATATGTTCATTTGCTGAAAAGCATCAAAACCACGAAAAGTTCTTGTATTTGAAGATAAAATCTTTTTGCTTTGAAGAAGAAAGATCTAGCTGACTGAAATAAGTTCATTAGATGAAAACCAACAAAATTTGACAAGAACCACGAAAACTTCTTGTATTTTAAGATAAAATCTTACTCTGTTAAAGAAAAAACTCCCAGCTCGCTGAAATATGTTCATTTGCTGAAAAACAACAAAACCGCGAAAAGTTCTTGTATTTGAAGATAAAATCTTTTTGCTTTGAAGAAGAAAGATCTAGCTGACTGAAATAAGTTCATTGGATGAAAACCAACAAAAATTGACAAGAACCACGAAAAGTTCTTGTATTTTAAGATAAAATCTTACGCTATTAAAGAAAAAACTCCCAGCTCGCTGAAATATGTTCATTTGCTGAAAACCAACAAAACCACGAAAAGTTCTTGTATTTGAAGATAAAATCTTTTTTCTTTGAAGAAGAAAGATCTAGCTGACTGAAATAAGTTCATTCGATGAAAACCAACAAAAATTGACAAGAACCACGAAAAGTTCTTGTATTTTAAGATAAAATCTTACTCTATTAAGGAAAAACTTCCAGCTCGCTGAAATATGTTCTTTTGCTGAAAACCATCAAAACCACGAAAAGTTCTTGAATTTGAAGATAAAATCTTTTTGCTTTGAAGAAGAAAGATCTAGCTGACTGAAATAAGTTCATTAGATGAAAACCAACAAAAATTGACAAGAACCACAAAAAGTTCTTGTATTTTAAGATAAAATCTTACTCCATTAAGGAAAAAACTTCCAGCTCGCTGAAATATGTTCATTTGCTGAAAACCATCAAAACCACGAAAAGTTCTTGTATTTGAAGATAAAATCTTTTTGCTTTGAAGAAGAAAGATCCAGCTGACTGAAATAAGTTCATCAGATGAAAACCAACAAAAATTGACAAGAACCACGAAAAGTTCTTGTATTTTAAGATAAAATCTTACTCTATGAAGGAAAAAACTTCCAGCTCGCTGAAATATGTTCATTTGCTGAAAACCATCAAAACCACGAAAAGTTCTTGTATTTGAAGATAAAATCTTTTTGCTTTGAAGAAGAAAGATCTAGCTGACTGAAATAAGTTCATCAGATGAAAACCAACAAAAATTGACAAGAACCACGAAAAGTTCTTGTATTTTAAGATAAAATCTTACTCTATTCAGGAAAAAACTTCCAGCTCGCTGAAATATGTTCATTTGCTGAAAACCATCAAAACCACGAAAAGTTCTTGTATTTGAAGATAAAATCCTTTTGCTTTGAAGAAGAAAGATCTAGCTGACTGAAATAAGTTCATTAGATGAAAACCAACAAAAATTGACAAGAACCACGAAAAGTTCTTGTATTTTAAGATAAAATCTTACTCTATTAAGGAAAAAACTTCCAGCTCGCTGAAATATGTTCATTTGCTGAAAACCATCAAAACCACGAAAAGTTCTTGTATTTGAAGATAAAATCTTTTTGCTTTGAAGAAGAAAGATCCAGCTGACTGAAATAAGTTCATTCGATGAAAACCAACAAAAATTGACAAGAACCACGAAAAGTTCTTGTATTTTAAGATAAAATCTTACTCTATTCAGGAAAAAACTTCCAGCTCGCTGAAATATGTTCATTTGCTGAAAACCATCAAAACCACGAAAAGTTCTTGTATTTGAAGATAAAATCCTTTTGCTTTGAAGAAGAAAGATCCAGCTGACTGAAATAAGTTCATCAGATGAAAACCAACAAAAATTGACAAGAACCACGAAAAGTTCTTGTATTTTAAGATAAAATCTTACTCTATTCAGGAAAAAACTTCCAGCTCGCTGAAATATGTTCATTTGCTGAAAACCATCAAAACCACGAAAAGTTCTTGTATTTGAAGATAAAATCTTTTTGCTTTGAAGAAGAAAGATCGAGCTGACTGAAATAAGTTCATTGGATGAAAACCAACAAAAATTGACAAGAACCACGAAAAGTTCTTGCATTTTAAGATAAAATCTTATTCCATTAAGGAAAAAACTTCCAGCTCGCTGAAATATGTTCATTTGCTGAAAACCATCAAAACCACGAAAAGTTCTTGAATTTGAAGATAAAATCTTTTTGCTTTGAAGAAGAAAGATCCAGCTGACTGAAATAAGTTCATTAGATGAAAACCAACAAAAATTGACAAGAACCACGAAAAGTTCTTGCATTTGAAGATAAAATCTTACTCTATTAAAGAAAAAACTTCTGGCTCGCTGAAATATGTTCATTTGCTGAAAACCATCAAAACCACGAAAAGTTCTTGTATTTGAAGATAAAATCTTTTTGCTTTGAAGAAGAAAGATCCAGCTGACTGAAATAAGTTCATTGGATGAAAACCAACAAAAATTGACAAGAACCACGAAAAGTTCTTGTATTTTAAGATAAAATCTTACTCTATGAAGGAAAAAACTTCCAGCTCGCTGAAATATGTTCATTTGCTGAAAACCATCAAAACCACGAAAAGTTCTTGTATTTGAAGATAAAATCTTTTTGCTTTGAAGAAGAAAGATCCAGCTGACTGAAATAAGTTCATCAGATGAAAACCAACAAAAATTGACAAGAACCACGAAAAGTTCTTGTATTTTAAGATAAAATCTTACTCTATGAAGGAAAAAACTTCCAGCTCGCTGAAATATGTTCATTTGCTGAAAACCATCAAAACCACGAAAAGTTCTTGTATTTGAAGATAAAATCTTTTTGCTTTGAAGAAGAAAGATCTAGCTGACTGAAATAAGTTCATCAGATGAAAACCAACAAAAATTGACAAGAACCACGAAAAGTTCTTGTATTTTAAGATAAAATCTTACTCTATTCAGGAAAAAACTTCCAGCTCGCTGAAATATGTTCATTTGCTGAAAACCATCAAAACCACGAAAAGTTCTTGTATTTGAAGATAAAATCCTTTTGCTTTGAAGAAGAAAGATCTAGCTGACTGAAATAAGTTCATTAGATGAAAACCAACAAAAATTGACAAGAACCACGAAAAGTTCTTGTATTTTAAGATAAAATCTTACTCTATTAAGGAAAAAACTTCCAGCTCGCTGAAATATGTTCATTTGCTGAAAACCATCAAAACCACGAAAAGTTCTTGTATTTGAAGATAAAATCTTTTTGCTTTGAAGAAGAAAGATCCAGCTGACTGAAATAAGTTCATTCGATGAAAACCAACAAAAATTGACAAGAACCACGAAAAGTTCTTGTATTTTAAGATAAAATCTTACTCTATTCAGGAAAAAACTTCCAGCTCGCTGAAATATGTTCATTTGCTGAAAACCATCAAAACCACGAAAAGTTCTTGTATTTGAAGATAAAATCCTTTTGCTTTGAAGAAGAAAGATCCAGCTGACTGAAATAAGTTCATCAGATGAAAACCAACAAAAATTGACAAGAACCACGAAAAGTTCTTGTATTTTAAGATAAAATCTTACTCTATTCAGGAAAAAACTTCCAGCTCGCTGAAATATGTTCATTTGCTGAAAACCATCAAAACCACGAAAAGTTCTTGTATTTGAAGATAAAATCTTTTTGCTTTGAAGAAGAAAGATCGAGCTGACTGAAATAAGTTCATTGGATGAAAACCAACAAAAATTGACAAGAACCACGAAAAGTTCTTGCATTTTAAGATAAAATCTTATTCCATTAAGGAAAAAACTTCCAGCTCGCTGAAATATGTTCATTTGCTGAAAACCATCAAAACCACGAAAAGTTCTTGAATTTGAAGATAAAATCTTTTTGCTTTGAAGAAGAAAGATCCAGCTGACTGAAATAAGTTCATTAGATGAAAACCAACAAAAATTGACAAGAACCACGAAAAGTTCTTGCATTTGAAGATAAAATCTTACTCTATTAAAGAAAAAACTTCTGGCTCGCTGAAATATGTTCATTTGCTGAAAACCATCAAAACCACGAAAAGTTCTTGTATTTGAAGATAAAATCTTTTTGCTTTGAAGAAGAAAGATCCAGCTGACTGAAATAAGTTCATTGGATGAAAACCAACAAAAATTGACAAGAACCACGAAAAGTTCTTGTATTTTAAGATAAAATCTTACTCTATGAAGGAAAAAACTTCCAGCTCGCTGAAATATGTTCATTTGCTGAAAACCATCAAAACCACGAAAAGTTCTTGTATTTGAAGATAAAATCTTTTTGCTTTGAAGAAGAAAGATCCAGCTGACTGAAATAAGTTCATCAGATGAAAACCAACAAAAATTGACAAGAACCACGAAAAGTTCTTTTATTTTAACATAAAATCTTACTCTATTCAGGAAAAAACTTCCAGCTCGCTGAAATATGTTCATTTGCTGAAAACCATCAAAACCACGAAAAGTTCTTGTATTTGAAGATAAAATCTTTTTGCTTTGAAGAAGAAAGATCTAGCTGACTGAAATAAGTTCATAAGATGAAAACGAACAAAAATTGACAAGAACCATGAAAAGTTCTTGTATTTTAACATAAAATCTTACTCTATTAAGGAAAAAACTTCCAGCTCGCTGAAATATGTTCATTTGCTGAAAACCATCAAAACCACGAAAAGTTCTTGTATTTGAAGATAAAATCTTTTTGCTTTGAAGAAGAAAGATCTAGCTGACTGAAATAAGTTCATGAGATGAAAACCAACAAAATTTGACAAGAACCACGAAAACTTCTTGTATTTTATGATAAAATCTTACTCTGTTAAAGAAAAAACTCCCAGCTCGCTGAAATATGTTCATTTGCTGAAAAACAACAAAACCGCGAAAAGTTCTTGTATTTGAAGATAAAATCTTTTTGCTTTGAAGAAGAAAGATCTAGCTGACTGAAATAAGTTCATTGGATGAAAACCAACAAAAATTGACAAGAACCACGAAAAGTTCTTGTATTTTAAGATAAAATCTTACGCTATTAAAGAAAAAACTCCCAGCTCGCTGAAATATGTTCATTTGCTGAAAACCAACAAAACCACGAAAAGTTCTTGTATTTGAAGATAAAATCTTTTTTCTTTGAAGAAGAAAGATCTAGCTGACTGAAATAAGTTCATTCGATGAAAACCAACAAAAATTGACAAGAACCACGAAAAGTTCTTGTATTTTAAGATAAAATCTTACTCTATTAAGGAAAAACTTCCAGCTCGCTGAAATATGTTCTTTTGCTGAAAACCATCAAAACCACGAAAAGTTCTTGAATTTGAAGATAAAATCTTTTTGCTTTGAAGAAGAAAGATCTAGCTGACTGAAATAAGTTCATTAGATGAAAACCAACAAAAATTGACAAGAACCACGAAAAGTTCTTGTATTTTAAGATAAAATCTTACTCTATGAAGGAAAAAACTTCCATCTCGCTGAAATATGTTCATTTGCTGAAAACCATCAAAACCACGAAAAGTTCTTGTATTTGAAGATAAAATCTTTTTGCTTTGAAGAAGAAAGATCTAGCTGACTGAAATAAGTTCATCAGATGAAAACCAACAAAAATTGACAAGAACCACGAAAAGTTCTTGTATTTTAAGATAAAATCTTACTCTATTCAGGAAAAAACTTCCAGCTCGCTGAAATATGTTCATTTGCTGAAAACCATCAAAACCACGAAAAGTTCTTGTATTTGAAGATAAAATCCTTTTGCTTTGAAGAAGAAAGATCCAGCTGACTGAAATAAGTTCATCAGATGAAAACCAACAAAAATTGACAAGAACCACGAAAAGTTCTTGTATTTTAAGATAAAATCTTACTCTATTCAGGAAAAAACTTCCAGCTCGCTGAAATATGTTCATTTGCTGAAAACCATCAAAACCACGAAAAGTTCTTGTATTTGAAGATAAAATCCTTTTGCTTTGAAGAAGAAAGATCTAGCTGACTGGAATAAGTTCATTAGATGAAAACCAACAAAAATTGACAAGAACCACGAAAAGTTCTTGTATTTTAAGATAAAATCTTACTCTATTAAGGAAAAAACTTCCAGCTCGCTGAAATATGTTCATTTGCTGAAAACCATCAAAACCACGAAAAGTTCTTGAATTTGAAGATAAAATCTTTATGCTTTGAAGAAGAAAGATCCAGCTGACTGAAATAAGTTCATTAGATGAAAACCAACAAAAATTGACAAGAACCACGAAAAGTTCTTGTATTTTAAGATAAAATCTTACTCTATTCAGGAAAAAACTTCCAGCTCGCTGAAATATGTTCATTTGCTGAAAACCATCAAAACCACGAAAAGTTCTAGTATTTGAAGATAAAATCCTTTTGCTTTGAAGAAGAAAGATCCAGCTGACTGAAATAAGTTCATCAGATGAAAACCAACAAAAATTGACAAGAACCACGAAAAGTTCTTGTATTTTAAGATAAAATCTTACTCTATTCAGGAAAAAACTTCCAGCTCGCTGAAATATGTTCATTTGCTGAAAACCATCAAAACCACGAAAAGTTCTTGTATTTGAAGATAAAATCCTTTTGCTTTGAAGAAGAAAGATCTAGCTGACTGAAATAAGTTCATGAGATGAAAACCAACAAAAATTGACAAGAACCACGAAAAGTTCTTGTATTTTAAGATAAAATCTTACTCTATTAAGGAAAAAACTTCCAGCTCGCTGAAATATGTTCATTTGCTGAAAACCATCAAAACCACGAAAAGTTCTTGTATTTGAAGATAAAATCTTTTTGCTTTGAAGAAGAAAGATCTAGCTGACTGAAATAAGTTCATTGGATGAAAACCAACAAAAATTGACAAGAACCACGAAAAGTTCTTGTATTTTAAGATAAAATCTTATTCCATTGAGGAAAAAACTTCCAGCTCGCTGAAATATGTTCATTTGCTGAAAACCATCAAAACCACGAAAATTTCTTGAATTTGAAGATAAAATCTTTTTGCTTTGAAGAAGAAAGATCCAGCTGACTGAAATAAGTTCATTAGATGAAAACCAACAAAAATTGACAAGAACCACGAAAAGTTCTTGTATTTTAAGATAAAATCTTACTCTATTAAGGAAAAATCTTCCAGTTCGCTGAATTATGTTCATTTGCTGAAAACCATCAAAACCACGAAAAGTTCTTGTATTTGAAGATAAAATCTTTTTGCTTTGAAGAAGAAAGATCTAGCTGACTGAAATAAGTTCATTAGATGAAAACCAACAAAAATTTACAAGAACCACGAAAAGTTCTTGTATTTTAACATAAAATCTTACTCTATTAAGGAAAAAACTTCCAGCTCGCTGAAATATGTTCATTTGCTGAAAACCATCAAAACCACGAAAAGTTCTTGTATTTGAAGATAAAATCCTTTTGCTTTGAAGAAGAAAGATCCAGCTGACTGAAATAAGTTCATCAGATGAAAACCAACAAAAATTGACAAGAACCACGAAAAGTTCTTGTATTTTAAGATAAAATCTTACTCTATTCAGGAAAAAACTTCCAGCTCGCTGAAATATGTTCATTTGCTGAAAACCATCAAAACCACGAAAAGTTCTTGTATTTGAAGATAAAATCCTTTTGCTTTGAAGAAGAAAGATCTAGCTGACTGAAATAAGTTCATGAGATGAAAACCAACAAAAATTGACAAGAACCACGAAAAGTTCTTGTATTTTAAGATAAAATCTTACTCTATTAAGGAAAAAACTTCCAGCTCGCTGAAATATGTTCATTTGCTGAAAACCATCAAAACCACGAAAAGTTCTTGTATTTGAAGATAAAATCTTTTTGCTTTGAAGAAGAAAGATCTAGCTGACTGAAATAAGTTCATTGGATGAAAACGAACAAAAATTGACAAGAACCACGAAAAGTTCTTGTATTTTAAGATAAAATCTTACGCTATTAAAGAAAAAACTCCCAGCTCGCTGAAATATGTTCATTTGCTGAAAACCAACAAAACCACGAAAAGTTCTTGTATTTGAAGATAAAATCTTTTTTCTTTGAAGAAGAAAGATCTAGCTGACTGAAATAAGTTCATTCGATGAAAACCAACAAAAATTGACAAGAACCACGAAAAGTTCTTGTATTTTAAGATAAAATCTTACTCTATTAAGGAAAAACTTCCAGCTCGCTGAAATATGTTCTTTTGCTGAAAACCATCAAAACCACGAAAAGTTCTTGTATTTGAAGATAAAATCTTTTTGCTTTGAAGAAGAAAGATCCAGCTGACTGAAATAAGTTCATTAGATGAAAACCAACAAAAATTGACAAGAACCACGAAAAGTTCTTGTATTTTAAGATAAAATCTTACTCTATGAAGGAAAAAACTTCCAGCTCGCTGAAATATGTTCATTTGCTGAAAACCATCAAAACCACGAAAAGTTCTTGTATTTGAAGATAAAATCTTTTTGCTTTGAAGAAGAAAGATCTAGCTGACTGAAATAAGTTCATCAGATGAAAACCAACAAAAATTGACAAGAACCACGAAAAGTTCTTGTATTTTAAGATAAAATCTTACTCTATTCAGGAAAAAACTTCCAGCTCGCTGAAATATGTTCATTTGCCGAAAACCATCAAAACCACGAAAAGTTCTTGTATTTGAAGATAAAATCCTTTTGCTTTGAAGAAGAAAGATCCAGCTGACTGAAATAAGTTCATCAGATGAAAACCAACAAAAATTGACAAGAACCACGAAAAGTTCTTGTATTTTAAGATAAAATCTTACTCTATTAAGGAAAAACTTCCAGCTCGCTGAAATATGTTCTTTTGCTGAAAACCATCAAAACCACGAAAAGTTCTTGAATTTGAAGATAAAATCTTTTTGCTTTGAAGAAGAAAGATCTAGCTGACTGAAATAAGTTCATTAGATGAAAACCAACAAAAATTGACAAGAACCACGAAAAGTTCTTGTATTTTAAGATAAAATCTTACTCTATGAAGGAAAAAACTTCCATCTCGCTGAAATATGTTCATTTGCTGAAAACCATCAAAACCACGAAAAGTTCTTGTATTTGAAGATAAAATCTTTTTGCTTTGAAGAAGAAAGATCTAGCTGACTGAAATAAGTTCATCAGATGAAAACCAACAAAAATTGACAAGAACCACGAAAAGTTCTTGTATTTTAAGATAAAATCTTACTCTATTCAGGAAAAAACTTCCAGCTCGCTGAAATATGTTCATTTGCTGAAAACCATCAAAACCACGAAAAGTTCTTGTATTTGAAGATAAAATCCTTTTGCTTTGAAGAAGAAAGATCCAGCTGACTGAAATAAGTTCATCAGATGAAAACCAACAAAAATTGACAAGAACCACGAAAAGTTCTTGTATTTTAAGATAAAATCTTACTCTATTCAGGAAAAAACTTCCAGCTCGCTGAAATATGTTCATTTGCTGAAAACCATCAAAACCACGAAAAGTTCTTGTATTTGAAGATAAAATCCTTTTGCTTTGAAGAAGAAAGATCTAGCTGACTGGAATAAGTTCATTAGATGAAAACCAACAAAAATTGACAAGAACCACGAAAAGTTCTTGTATTTTAAGATAAAATCTTACTCTATTAAGGAAAAAACTTCCAGCTCGCTGAAATATGTTCATTTGCTGAAAACCATCAAAACCACGAAAAGTTCTTGAATTTGAAGATAAAATCTTTATGCTTTGAAGAAGAAAGATCCAGCTGACTGAAATAAGTTCATTAGATGAAAACCAACAAAAATTGACAAGAACCACGAAAAGTTCTTGTATTTTAAGATAAAATCTTACTCTATTCAGGAAAAAACTTCCAGCTCGCTGAAATATGTTCATTTGCTGAAAACCATCAAAACCACGAAAAGTTCTAGTATTTGAAGATAAAATCCTTTTGCTTTGAAGAAGAAAGATCCAGCTGACTGAAATAAGTTCATCAGATGAAAACCAACAAAAATTGACAAGAACCACGAAAAGTTCTTGTATTTTAAGATAAAATCTTACTCTATTCAGGAAAAAACTTCCAGCTCGCTGAAATATGTTCATTTGCTGAAAACCATCAAAACCACGAAAAGTTCTTGTATTTGAAGATAAAATCCTTTTGCTTTGAAGAAGAAAGATCTAGCTGACTGAAATAAGTTCATGAGATGAAAACCAACAAAAATTGACAAGAACCACGAAAAGTTCTTGTATTTTAAGATAAAATCTTACTCTATTAAGGAAAAAACTTCCAGCTCGCTGAAATATGTTCATTTGCTGAAAACCATCAAAACCACGAAAAGTTCTTGTATTTGAAGATAAAATCTTTTTGCTTTGAAGAAGAAAGATCTAGCTGACTGAAATAAGTTCATTGGATGAAAACCAACAAAAATTGACAAGAACCACGAAAAGTTCTTGTATTTTAAGATAAAATCTTATTCCATTGAGGAAAAAACTTCCAGCTCGCTGAAATATGTTCATTTGCTGAAAACCATCAAAACCACGAAAATTTCTTGAATTTGAAGATAAAATCTTTTTGCTTTGAAGAAGAAAGATCCAGCTGACTGAAATAAGTTCATTAGATGAAAACCAACAAAAATTGACAAGAACCACGAAAAGTTCTTGTATTTTAAGATAAAATCTTACTCTATTAAGGAAAAATCTTCCAGTTCGCTGAATTATGTTCATTTGCTGAAAACCATCAAAACCACGAAAAGTTCTTGTATTTGAAGATAAAATCTTTTTGCTTTGAAGAAGAAAGATCTAGCTGACTGAAATAAGTTCATTAGATGAAAACCAACAAAAATTTACAAGAACCACGAAAAGTTCTTGTATTTTAACATAAAATCTTACTCTATTAAGGAAAAAACTTCCAGCTCGCTGAAATATGTTCATTTGCTGAAAACCATCAAAACCACGAAAAGTTCTTGTATTTGAAGATAAAATCCTTTTGCTTTGAAGAAGAAAGATCCAGCTGACTGAAATAAGTTCATCAGATGAAAACCAACAAAAATTGACAAGAACCACGAAAAGTTCTTGTATTTTAAGATAAAATCTTACTCTATTCAGGAAAAAACTTCCAGCTCGCTGAAATATGTTCATTTGCTGAAAACCATCAAAACCACGAAAAGTTCTTGTATTTGAAGATAAAATCCTTTTGCTTTGAAGAAGAAAGATCTAGCTGACTGAAATAAGTTCATGAGATGAAAACCAACAAAAATTGACAAGAACCACGAAAAGTTCTTGTATTTTAAGATAAAATCTTACTCTATTAAGGAAAAAACTTCCAGCTCGCTGAAATATGTTCATTTGCTGAAAACCATCAAAACCACGAAAAGTTCTTGTATTTGAAGATAAAATCTTTTTGCTTTGAAGAAGAAAGATCTAGCTGACTGAAATAAGTTCATTGGATGAAAACGAACAAAAATTGACAAGAACCACGAAAAGTTCTTGTATTTTAAGATAAAATCTTACGCTATTAAAGAAAAAACTCCCAGCTCGCTGAAATATGTTCATTTGCTGAAAACCAACAAAACCACGAAAAGTTCTTGTATTTGAAGATAAAATCTTTTTTCTTTGAAGAAGAAAGATCTAGCTGACTGAAATAAGTTCATTCGATGAAAACCAACAAAAATTGACAAGAACCACGAAAAGTTCTTGTATTTTAAGATAAAATCTTACTCTATTAAGGAAAAACTTCCAGCTCGCTGAAATATGTTCTTTTGCTGAAAACCATCAAAACCACGAAAAGTTCTTGTATTTGAAGATAAAATCTTTTTGCTTTGAAGAAGAAAGATCCAGCTGACTGAAATAAGTTCATTAGATGAAAACCAACAAAAATTGACAAGAACCACGAAAAGTTCTTGTATTTTAAGATAAAATCTTACTCTATGAAGGAAAAAACTTCCAGCTCGCTGAAATATGTTCATTTGCTGAAAACCATCAAAACCACGAAAAGTTCTTGTATTTGAAGATAAAATCTTTTTGCTTTGAAGAAGAAAGATCTAGCTGACTGAAATAAGTTCATCAGATGAAAACCAACAAAAATTGACAAGAACCACGAAAAGTTCTTGTATTTTAAGATAAAATCTTACTCTATTCAGGAAAAAACTTCCAGCTCGCTGAAATATGTTCATTTGCTGAAAACCATCAAAACCACGAAAAGTTCTTGTATTTGAAGATAAAATCCTTTTGCTTTGAAGAAGAAAGATCCAGCTGACTGAAATAAGTTCATCAGATGAAAACCAACAAAAATTGACAAGAACCACGAAAAGTTCTTGTATTTTAAGATAAAATCTTACTCTATTCAGGAAAAAACTTCCAGCTCGCTGAAATATGTTCATTTGCTGAAAACCATCAAAACCACGAAAAGTTCTTGTATTTGAAGATAAAATCCTTTTGCTTTGAAGAAGAAAGATCTAGCTGACTGGAATAAGTTCATTAGATGAAAACCAACAAAAATTGACAAGAACCACGAAAAGTTCTTGTATTTTAAGATAAAATCTTACTCTATTAAGGAAAAAACTTCCAGCTCGCTGAAATATGTTCATTTGCTGAAAACCATCAAAACCACGAAAAGTTCTTGTATTTGAAGATAAAATCTTTTTGCTTTGAAGAAGAAAGATCTAGCTGACTGAAATAAGTTCATTGGATGAAAACCAACAAAAATTGACAAGAACCACGAAAAGTTCTTGTATTTTAAGATAAAATCTTATTCCATTGAGGAAAAAACTTCCAGCTCGCTGAAATATGTTCATTTGCTGAAAACCATCAAAACCACGAAAAGTTCTTGAATTTGAAGATAAAATCTTTATGCTTTGAAGAAGAAAGATCCAGCTGACTGAAATAAGTTCATTAGATGAAAACCAACAAAAATTGACAAGAACCACGAAAAGTTCTTGTATTTTAAGATAAAATCTTACTCTATGAAGGAAAAAACTTCCAGCTCGCTGAAATATGTTCATTTGCTGAAAACCATCAAAACCACGAAAAGTTCTTGTATTTGAAGATAAAATCTTTTTGCTTTGAAGAAGAAAGATCTAGCTGACTGAAATAAGTTCATCAGATGAAAACCAACAAAAATTGACAAGAACCACGAAAAGTTCTTGTATTTTAAGATAAAATCTTACTCTATTCAGGAAAAAACTTCCAGCTCGCTGAAATATGTTCATTTGCTGAAAACCATCAAAACCACGAAAAGTTCTTGTATTTGAAGATAAAATCCTTTTGCTTTGAAGAAGAAAGATCTAGCTGACTGAAATAAGTTCATTAGATGAAAACCAACAAAAATTGACAAGAACCACGAAAAGTTCTTGTATTTTAAGATAAAATCTTACTCTATTAAGGAAAAAACTTCCAGCTCGCTGAAATATGTTCATTTGCTGAAAACCATCAAAACCACGAAAAGTTCTTGTATTTGAAGATAAAATCTTTTTGCTTTGAAGAAGAAAGATCCAGCTGACTGAAATAAGTTCATTCGATGAAAACCAACAAAAATTGACAAGAACCACGAAAAGTTCTTGTATTTTAAGATAAAATCTTACTCTATTCAGGAAAAAACTTCCAGCTCGCTGAAATATGTTCATTTGCTGAAAACCATCAAAACCACGAAAAGTTCTTGTATTTGAAGATAAAATCCTTTTGCTTTGAAGAAGAAAGATCCAGCTGACTGAAATAAGTTCATCAGATGAAAACCAACAAAAATTGACAAGAACCACGAAAAGTTCTTGTATTTTAAGATAAAATCTTACTCTATTCAGGAAAAAACTTCCAGCTCGCTGAAATATGTTCATTTGCTGAAAACCATCAAAACCACGAAAAGTTCTTGTATTTGAAGATAAAATCTTTTTGCTTTGAAGAAGAAAGATCGAGCTGACTGAAATAAGTTCATTGGATGAAAACCAACAAAAATTGACAAGAACCACGAAAAGTTCTTGCATTTTAAGATAAAATCTTATTCCATTAAGGAAAAAACTTCCAGCTCGCTGAAATATGTTCATTTGCTGAAAACCATCAAAACCACGAAAAGTTCTTGAATTTGAAGATAAAATCTTTTTGCTTTGAAGAAGAAAGATCCAGCTGACTGAAATAAGTTCATTAGATGAAAACCAACAAAAATTGACAAGAACCACGAAAAGTTCTTGCATTTGAAGATAAAATCTTACTCTATTAAAGAAAAAACTTCTGGCTCGCTGAAATATGTTCATTTGCTGAAAACCATCAAAACCACGAAAAGTTCTTGTATTTGAAGATAAAATCTTTTTGCTTTGAAGAAGAAAGATCCAGCTGACTGAAATAAGTTCATTGGATGAAAACCAACAAAAATTGACAAGAACCACGAAAAGTTCTTGTATTTTAAGATAAAATCTTACTCTATGAAGGAAAAAACTTCCAGCTCGCTGAAATATGTTCATTTGCTGAAAACCATCAAAACCACGAAAAGTTCTTGTATTTGAAGATAAAATCTTTTTGCTTTGAAGAAGAAAGATCCAGCTGACTGAAATAAGTTCATCAGATGAAAACCAACAAAAATTGACAAGAACCACGAAAAGTTCTTTTATTTTAACATAAAATCTTACTCTATTCAGGAAAAAACTTCCAGCTCGCTGAAATATGTTCATTTGCTGAAAACCATCAAAACCACGAAAAGTTCTTGTATTTGAAGATAAAATCTTTTTGCTTTGAAGAAGAAAGATCTAGCTGACTGAAATAAGTTCATAAGATGAAAACGAACAAAAATTGACAAGAACCATGAAAAGTTCTTGTATTTTAACATAAAATCTTACTCTATTAAGGAAAAAACTTCCAGCTCGCTGAAATATGTTCATTTGCTGAAAACCATCAAAACCACGAAAAGTTCTTGTATTTGAAGATAAAATCTTTTTGCTTTGAAGAAGAAAGATCTAGCTGACTGAAATAAGTTCATGAGATGAAAACCAACAAAATTTGACAAGAACCACGAAAACTTCTTGTATTTTATGATAAAATCTTACTCTGTTAAAGAAAAAACTCCCAGCTCGCTGAAATATGTTCATTTGCTGAAAAACAACAAAACCGCGAAAAGTTCTTGTATTTGAAGATAAAATCTTTTTGCTTTGAAGAAGAAAGATCTAGCTGACTGAAATAAGTTCATTGGATGAAAACCAACAAAAATTGACAAGAACCACGAAAAGTTCTTGTATTTTAAGATAAAATCTTACGCTATTAAAGAAAAAACTCCCAGCTCGCTGAAATATGTTCATTTGCTGAAAACCAACAAAACCACGAAAAGTTCTTGTATTTGAAGATAAAATCTTTTTTCTTTGAAGAAGAAAGATCTAGCTGACTGAAATAAGTTCATTCGATGAAAACCAACAAAAATTGACAAGAACCACGAAAAGTTCTTGTATTTTAAGATAAAATCTTACTCTATTAAGGAAAAACTTCCAGCTCGCTGAAATATGTTCTTTTGCTGAAAACCATCAAAACCACGAAAAGTTCTTGAATTTGAAGATAAAATCTTTTTGCTTTGAAGAAGAAAGATCTAGCTGACTGAAATAAGTTCATTAGATGAAAACCAACAAAAATTGACAAGAACCACGAAAAGTTCTTGTATTTTAAGATAAAATCTTACTCTATGAAGGAAAAAACTTCCATCTCGCTGAAATATGTTCATTTGCTGAAAACCATCAAAACCACGAAAAGTTCTTGTATTTGAAGATAAAATCTTTTTGCTTTGAAGAAGAAAGATCTAGCTGACTGAAATAAGTTCATCAGATGAAAACCAACAAAAATTGACAAGAACCACGAAAAGTTCTTGTATTTTAAGATAAAATCTTACTCTATTCAGGAAAAAACTTCCAGCTCGCTGAAATATGTTCATTTGCTGAAAACCATCAAAACCACGAAAAGTTCTTGTATTTGAAGATAAAATCCTTTTGCTTTGAAGAAGAAAGATCCAGCTGACTGAAATAAGTTCATCAGATGAAAACCAACAAAAATTGACAAGAACCACGAAAAGTTCTTGTATTTTAAGATAAAATCTTACTCTATTCAGGAAAAAACTTCCAGCTCGCTGAAATATGTTCATTTGCTGAAAACCATCAAAACCACGAAAAGTTCTTGTATTTGAAGATAAAATCCTTTTGCTTTGAAGAAGAAAGATCTAGCTGACTGGAATAAGTTCATTAGATGAAAACCAACAAAAATTGACAAGAACCACGAAAAGTTCTTGTATTTTAAGATAAAATCTTACTCTATTAAGGAAAAAACTTCCAGCTCGCTGAAATATGTTCATTTGCTGAAAACCATCAAAACCACGAAAAGTTCTTGAATTTGAAGATAAAATCTTTATGCTTTGAAGAAGAAAGATCCAGCTGACTGAAATAAGTTCATTAGATGAAAACCAACAAAAATTGACAAGAACCACGAAAAGTTCTTGTATTTTAAGATAAAATCTTACTCTATTCAGGAAAAAACTTCCAGCTCGCTGAAATATGTTCATTTGCTGAAAACCATCAAAACCACGAAAAGTTCTAGTATTTGAAGATAAAATCCTTTTGCTTTGAAGAAGAAAGATCCAGCTGACTGAAATAAGTTCATCAGATGAAAACCAACAAAAATTGACAAGAACCACGAAAAGTTCTTGTATTTTAAGATAAAATCTTACTCTATTCAGGAAAAAACTTCCAGCTCGCTGAAATATGTTCATTTGCTGAAAACCATCAAAACCACGAAAAGTTCTTGTATTTGAAGATAAAATCCTTTTGCTTTGAAGAAGAAAGATCTAGCTGACTGAAATAAGTTCATGAGATGAAAACCAACAAAAATTGACAAGAACCACGAAAAGTTCTTGTATTTTAAGATAAAATCTTACTCTATTAAGGAAAAAACTTCCAGCTCGCTGAAATATGTTCATTTGCTGAAAACCATCAAAACCACGAAAAGTTCTTGTATTTGAAGATAAAATCTTTTTGCTTTGAAGAAGAAAGATCTAGCTGACTGAAATAAGTTCATTCGATGAAAACCAACAAAAATTGACAAGAACCACGAAAAGTTCTTGTATTTTAAGATAAAATCTTATTCCATTGAGGAAAAAACTTCCAGCTCGCTGAAATATGTTCATTTGCTGAAAACCATCAAAACCACGAAAATTTCTTGAATTTGAAGATAAAATCTTTTTGCTTTGAAGAAGAAAGATCCAGCTGACTGAAATAAGTTCATTAGATGAAAACCAACAAAAATTGACAAGAACCACGAAAAGTTCTTGTATTTTAAGATAAAATCTTACTCTATTAAGGAAAAATCTTCCAGTTCGCTGAATTATGTTCATTTGCTGAAAACCATCAAAACCACGAAAAGTTCTTGTATTTGAAGATAAAATCCTTTTGCTTTGAAGAAGAAAGATCTAGCTGACTGAAATAAGTTCATTAGATGAAAACCAACAAAAATTTACAAGAACCACGAAAAGTTCTTGTATTTTAACATAAAATCTTACTCTATTAAGGAAAAAACTTCCAGCTCGCTGAAATATGTTCATTTGCTGAAAACCATCAAAACCACGAAAAGTTCTTGTATTTGAAGATAAAATCCTTTTGCTTTGAAGAAGAAAGATCCAGCTGACTGAAATAAGTTCATCAGATGAAAACCAACAAAAATTGACAAGAACCACGAAAAGTTCTTGTATTTTAAGATAAAATCTTACTCTATTCAGGAAAAAACTTCCAGCTCGCTGAAATATGTTCATTTGCTGAAAACCATCAAAACCACGAAAAGTTCTTGTATTTGAAGATAAAATCCTTTTGCTTTGAAGAAGAAAGATCTAGCTGACTGAAATAAGTTCATGAGATGAAAACCAACAAAAATTGACAAGAACCACGAAAAGTTCTTGTATTTTAAGATAAAATCTTACTCTATTAAGGAAAAAACTTCCAGCTCGCTGAAATATGTTCATTTGCTGAAAACCATCAAAACCACGAAAAGTTCTTGTATTTGAAGATAAAATCTTTTTGCTTTGAAGAAGAAAGATCTAGCTGACTGAAATAAGTTCATTGGATGAAAACGAACAAAAATTGACAAGAACCACGAAAAGTTCTTGTATTTTAAGATAAAATCTTACGCTATTAAAGAAAAAACTCCCAGCTCGCTGAAATATGTTCATTTGCTGAAAACCAACAAAACCACGAAAAGTTCTTGTATTTGAAGATAAAATCTTTTTTCTTTGAAGAAGAAAGATCTAGCTGACTGAAATAAGTTCATTCGATGAAAACCAACAAAAATTGACAAGAACCACGAAAAGTTCTTGTATTTTAAGATAAAATCTTACTCTATTAAGGAAAAACTTCCAGCTCGCTGAAATATGTTCTTTTGCTGAAAACCATCAAAACCACGAAAAGTTCTTGTATTTGAAGATAAAATCTTTTTGCTTTGAAGAAGAAAGATCCAGCTGACTGAAATAAGTTCATTAGATGAAAACCAACAAAAATTGACAAGAACCACGAAAAGTTCTTGTATTTTAAGATAAAATCTTACTCTATGAAGGAAAAAACTTCCAGCTCGCTGAAATATGTTCATTTGCTGAAAACCATCAAAACCACGAAAAGTTCTTGTATTTGAAGATAAAATCTTTTTGCTTTGAAGAAGAAAGATCTAGCTGACTGAAATAAGTTCATCAGATGAAAACCAACAAAAATTGACAAGAACCACGAAAAGTTCTTGTATTTTAAGATAAAATCTTACTCTATTCAGGAAAAAACTTCCAGCTCGCTGAAATATGTTCATTTGCTGAAAACCATCAAAACCACGAAAAGTTCTTGTATTTGAAGATAAAATCCTTTTGCTTTGAAGAAGAAAGATCCAGCTGACTGAAATAAGTTCATCAGATGAAAACCAACAAAAATTGACAAGAACCACGAAAAGTTCTTGTATTTTAAGATAAAATCTTACTCTATTCAGGAAAAAACTTCCAGCTCGCTGAAATATGTTCATTTGCTGAAAACCATCAAAACCACGAAAAGTTCTTGTATTTGAAGATAAAATCCTTTTGCTTTGAAGAAGAAAGATCTAGCTGACTGGAATAAGTTCATTAGATGAAAACCAACAAAAATTGACAAGAACCACGAAAAGTTCTTGTATTTTAAGATAAAATCTTACTCTATTAAGGAAAAAACTTCCAGCTCGCTGAAATATGTTCATTTGCTGAAAACCATCAAAACCACGAAAAGTTCTTGTATTTGAAGATAAAATCTTTTTGCTTTGAAGAAGAAAGATCTAGCTGACTGAAATAAGTTCATTGGATGAAAACCAACAAAAATTGACAAGAACCACGAAAAGTTCTTGTATTTTAAGATAAAATCTTATTCCATTGAGGAAAAAACTTCCAGCTCGCTGAAATATGTTCATTTGCTGAAAACCATCAAAACCACGAAAAGTTCTTGAATTTGAAGATAAAATCTTTATGCTTTGAAGAAGAAAGATCCAGCTGACTGAAATAAGTTCATTAGATGAAAACCAACAAAAATTGACAAGAACCACGAAAAGTTCTTGTATTTTAAGATAAAATCTTACTCTATTCAGGAAAAAACTTCCAGCTCGCTGAAATATGTTCATTTGCTGAAAACCATCAAAACCACGAAAAGTTCTTGTATTTGAAGATAAAATCCTTTTGCTTTGAAGAAGAAAGATCCAGCTGACTGAAATAAGTTCATCAGATGAAAACCAACAAAAATTGACAAGAACCACGAAAAGTTCTTGTATTTTAAGATAAAATCTTACTCTATTCAGGAAAAAACTTCCAGCTCGCTGAAATATGTTCATTTGCTGAAAACCATCAAAACCACGAAAAGTTCTTGTATTTGAAGATAAAATCCTTTTGCTTTGAAGAAGAAAGATCTAGCTGACTGAAATAAGTTCATGAGATGAAAACCAACAAAAATTGACAAGAACCACGAAAAGTTCTTGTATTTTAAGATAAAATCTTACTCTATTAAGGAAAAAACTTCCAGCTCGCTGAAATATGTTCATTTGCTGAAAACCATCAAAACCACGAAAAGTTCTTGTATTTGAAGATAAAATCTTTTTGCTTTGAAGAAGAAAGATCTAGCTGACTGAAATAAGTTCATTGGATGAAAACCAACAAAAATTGACAAGAACCACGAAAAGTTCTTGTATTTTAAGATAAAATCTTATTCCATTGAGGAAAAAACTTCCAGCTCGCTGAAATATGTTCATTTGCTGAAAACCATCAAAACCACGAAAATTTCTTGAATTTGAAGATAAAATCTTTTTGCTTTGAAGAAGAAAGATCCAGCTGACTGAAATAAGTTCATTAGATGAAAACCAACAAAAATTGACAAGAACCACGAAAAGTTCTTGTATTTTAAGATAAAATCTTACTCTATTAAGGAAAAATCTTCCAGTTCGCTGAATTATGTTCATTTGCTGAAAACCATCAAAACCACGAAAAGTTCTTGTATTTGAAGATAAAATCTTTTTGCTTTGAAGAAGAAAGATCTAGCTGACTGAAATAAGTTCATTAGATGAAAACCAACAAAAATTTACAAGAACCACGAAAAGTTCTTGTATTTTAACATAAAATCTTACTCTATTAAGGAAAAAACTTCCAGCTCGCTGAAATATGTTCATTTGCTGAAAACCATCAAAACCACGAAAAGTTCTTGTATTTGAAGATAAAATCCTTTTGCTTTGAAGAAGAAAGATCCAGCTGACTGAAATAAGTTCATCAGATGAAAACCAACAAAAATTGACAAGAACCACGAAAAGTTCTTGTATTTTAAGATAAAATCTTACTCTATTCAGGAAAAAACTTCCAGCTCGCTGAAATATGTTCATTTGCTGAAAACCATCAAAACCACGAAAAGTTCTTGTATTTGAAGATAAAATCCTTTTGCTTTGAAGAAGAAAGATCTAGCTGACTGAAATAAGTTCATGAGATGAAAACCAACAAAAATTGACAAGAACCACGAAAAGTTCTTGTATTTTAAGATAAAATCTTACTCTATTAAGGAAAAAACTTCCAGCTCGCTGAAATATGTTCATTTGCTGAAAACCATCAAAACCACGAAAAGTTCTTGTATTTGAAGATAAAATCTTTTTGCTTTGAAGAAGAAAGATCTAGCTGACTGAAATAAGTTCATTGGATGAAAACCAACAAAAATTGACAAGAACCACGAAAAGTTCTTGTATTTTAAGATAAAATCTTATTCCATTGAGGAAAAAACTTCCAGCTCGCTGAAATATGTTCATTTGCTGAAAACCATCAAAACCACGAAAATTTCTTGAATTTGAAGATAAAATCTTTTTGCTTTGAAGAAGAAAGATCCAGCTGACTGAAATAAGTTCATTAGATGAAAACCAACAAAAATTGACAAGAACCACGAAAAGTTCTTGTATTTTAAGATAAAATCTTACTCTATTAAGGAAAAATCTTCCAGTTCGCTGAATTATGTTCATTTGCTGAAAACCATCAAAACCACGAAAAGTTCTTGTATTTGAAGATAAAATCTTTTTGCTTTGAAGAAGAAAGATCTAGCTGACTTAAATAAGTTCATTAGATGAAAACCAACAAAAATTTACAAGAACCACGAAAAGTTCTTGTATTTTAACATAAAATCTTACTCTATTAAGGAAAAAACTTCCAGCTCGCTGAAATATGTTCATTTGCTGAAAACCATCAAAACCACGAAAAGTTCTTGTATTTGAAGATAAAATCTTTTTGCTTTGAAGAAGGAAGATCGAGCTGACTGAAATAAGTTTATCAGATGAAAACCAACAAAATTTGACAAGAACCACGAAAACTTCTTGTATTTTAAGATAATATCTTACGCTATTAAAGAAAAAACTTCTGGCTCGCTGAAATATGTTCATTTGCTGAAAACCAGCAAAACCACGAAAAGTTCTTGTATTTGAAGATAAAATCTTTTTGCTTTGAAGAAGAAAGATCCAGCTGACTGAAATAAGTTCATTGGATGAAAACCAACAAAAATTGACAAGAACCACGAAAAGTTCTTGTATTTTAAGATAAAATCTTACTCTATGAAGGAAAAAACTTCCAGCTCGCTGAAATATGTTCATTTGCTGAAAACCATCAAAACCACGAAAAGTTCTTGTATTTGAAGATAAAATCTTTTTGCTTTGAAGAAGAAAGATCTAGCTGACTGAAATAAGTTCATCAGATGAAAACCAACAAAAATTGACAAGAACCACGAAAAGTTCTTGTATTTTAAGATAAAATCTTACTCTATTCAGGAAAAAACTTCCAGCTCGCTGAAATATGTTCATTTGCTGAAAACCATCAAAACCACGAAAAGTTCTTGTATTTGAAGATAAAATCCTTTTGCTTTGAAGAAGAAAGATCTAGCTGACTGAAATAAGTTCATCAGAACGAAACCAACAAAAATTGACAAGAACCACGAAAAGTTCTTGTATTTTAACATAAAATCTTACTCTATTCAGGAAAAAACTTCCAGCTCGCTGAAATATTTTCATTTGCTGAAAACCATCAAAACCACGAAAAGTTCTTGTATTTGAAGATAAAATCCTTTTGCTTTGAAGAAGAAAGATCTAGCTGACTGAAATAAGTTCATCAGATGAAAACCAACAAAAATTGACAAGAACCACGAAAAGTTATTGTATTTTAAGATAAAATCTTACTCTGTTAAGGAAAAAACATCCAGCTCACTGAAATATGTTCATTTGCTGAAAACCATCAAAACCACGAAAAGTTCTTGTATTTGATGATAAAATCTTTTTGCTTTGAAGAAGAAAGATCTAGCTGACTGAAATAAGTTCATTAGATGAAAACCAACAAAAATTGACAAGAACCACGAAAAGTTCTTGTATTTTAAGATAAAATCTTACTCTATTAAGGAAAAAACTTCCAGCTCGCTGAAATATGTTCATTTGCTGAAAACCATCAAAACCACGAAAAGTTCTTGTATTTCAAGATAAAATCGTTTTGCTTTGAAGAAGAAAGATCTAGCTGACTGAAATAAGTTTATTTGATGAAAACCAACAAAATTTGACAAGAACCACGAAAACTTCTTGTATTTTAAGATAATATCTTACGCTGTTAAAGAAAAAACTTCTATCTCACTGAAATATGTTCATTTGCTGAAAACCAACAAAACCACGAAAAGTTCTTCTATTTGAAGATAAAATCTTTTTGCTTTGAAGAAGAAAGATCCAGCTGACTGAAATAAGTTCATTGGATGAAAACCAACACAAATTGACAAGAACCACGAAAAGTTCTTGTATTTTAAGATAAAATCTTACTCTATTAAGGAAAAAACTTCCAGCTCGCTGAAATATGTTCATTTGCTGAAAACCATCAAAACCACGAAAAGTTCTTGTATTTGAAGATAAAATCTTTTTGCTTTGAAGAAGAAAGATCTAGCTGACTGAAATAAGTTCATCAGATGAAAACCAACAAAAATTGACAAGAACCACGAAAAGTTCTTGTATTTTAAGATAAAATCTTAGGCTATTAAAGAGTAAGATTTTATCTTAAAAGACAAGAACTTTTCGTGGTTCTTGTCAATTTTTGTTGGTTTTCATCTAATGAACTTATTTCAGTCAGCTGGATCTTTCTTCTTCAAAGCAAAAAGATTTTATCTTCAAATACAAGAACTTTTCGTGGTTTTGATGGTTTTCAGCAAATGAACATATTTCAGCGAGCTGGAAGTTTTTACCTTAATAGAGTAAGATTTTATCTGAAAATACAAGAACTTTTCGTGGTTCTTGTCAATTTTTGTTGGTTTTCATCTAATGAACTTATTTCAGTCAGCTGGATCTTTCTTCTTCAAAGCAAAAAGATTTTATCTTCAAATACAAGAACTTTTCGTGGTTTTGATGGTTTTCAGCAAATGAACATATTTCAGCGAGCTGGAAGTTTTTTCCTTAATAGAGTAAGATTTTATCTTAAAATACAAGAACTTTTCGTGGTTCTTGTCAATTTTTGTTGGTTTTCATCTAATGAACTTATTTCAGTCAGCTTGATCTTTCTTCTTCAAAGCAAAAAGATTTTATCTTCAAATACAAGAACTTTTCGTGGTTTTGTTGGTTTTCAGCAAATGAACATATTTCAGCGAGCTGGAAGTTTTTTCTTTAATAGCCTAAGATTTTATCTTAAAATACAAGAACTTTTCGTGGTTCTTGTCAATTTTTGTTGGTTTCCATCTCATGAACTTATTTCAGTCAGCTGGATCTTTCTTCGTCAAAGCAAAAAGATTTTATCTTCAAATACAAGAACTTTTCGTGGTTTTGTTGGTTTTCAGCAAATGAACAGATTTCAGCGAGCTGGAAGTTTTTTCCTTAATAGAGTAAGATTTTATCTTAAAATACAAGAACTTTTCGTGGTTCTTGTCAATTTTAGTTGGTTTTCATCTGATGAACTTATTTCAGTCAGCTAGATCTTTCTTCTTCAAAGCAAAAAGATTTTATCTTCAAATACAGGAACTTTTCGTGGTTTTGATGGTTTTCAGCAAATGAACATATTTCAGCGAGCTGGAAGTTTTTTCTTTAATAGCCGAAGATTTTATCTTAAAATACAAGAACTTTTCGTGGTTCTTGTCAAATTTTGTTGGTTTTCATCCAATAAACTTATTTCAGTCAGCTAGATCTTTCTTCTTCAAAGCAAAAAGATTTTATCTTCAAATACAAGAACTTTTCGTGGTTTTGATGGTTTTCAGCAAATGAACATATTTCAGCGAGCTGGAAGTTTTTTCTTTAATAGCCTAAGATTTTATCTTAAAATACAAGAACTTTTCGTGGTTCTTGTCAATTTTTGTTGGTTTCCATCTAATGAACTTATTTCAGTCAGCTGGATCTTTCTTCGTCAAAGCAAAAAGATTTTATCTTCAAATACAAGAACTTTTCGTGGTTTTGTTGGTTTTCAGCAAATGAACAGATTTCAGCGAGCTGGAAGTTTTTTCCTTAATACAGTAAGATTTTATCTTAAAATACAAGAACTTTTCGTGGTTCTTGTCAATTTTAGTTGGTTTTCATCTGATGAACTTATTTCAGTCAGCCAGATCTTTCTTCTTCAAAGCAAAAAGATTTTATCTTCAAATACAAGAACTTTTCGTGGTTTTGATGGTTTTCAGCAAATGAACATATTTCAGCGAGCTGGAAGTTTTTTCTTTAATAGCCTAAGATTTTATCTTAAAATACAAGAACTTTTCGTGGTTCTTGTCAATTTTTGTTGGTTTTCATCGAATGAACTTATTTCAGTCAGCTAGATCTTTCTTCTTCAAAGCAAAAAGATTTTATCTTCAAATACAAGAACTTTTCGTGGTTTTGATGGTTTTCAGCAAATGAACAGATTTCAGCGAGCTGGTAGTTTTTTCTTTAATAGCCTAAGATTTTATCTTAAAATACAAGAACTTTTCGTGGTTCTTGTCAATTTTTGTTGGTTTTCATCTAATGAACTTATTTCAGTCAGCTAGATCTTTCTTCTTCAAAGCAAAAAGATTTTATCTTCAAATACAAGAACTTTTCGTTGTTTTGATGGTTTTCAGCAAATGAACATATGTCAGCGAGCCAGAAGTTTTTTCTTTCATAGCGTAAGATATTATCTTAAAATACAAGAACTTTTCGTGGTTCATGTCAAATTTTGTTGGTTTTCATCGAATAAACTTATTTCAGTCAGCTAGATCTTTCTTCTTCAAAGCAAAAAGATTTTATCTTCAAATACAAGAACTTTTCGTGGTTTTGATGGTTTTCAGCAAATGAACATATTTCAGTGAGCTGGAAGTTTTTTCCTTAACAGAGTAAGATTTTATCTTAAAATACAAGAACTTTTCGTGGTTCTTGTCAATTTTTGTTGGTTTTCATCGAATGAACTTATTTCAGTCAGCTGGATCTTTCTTCTTCAAAGCAAAAAGATTTTATCTTCAAATACAAGAACTTTTCGTGGTTTTGATGGTTTTCAGCAAATGAACATATTTCAGCGAGCTGGAAGTTTTTTCCTTAATAGAGTAAGATTTTATCTTAAAATACAAGAACTTTTCGTGGTTCTTGTCAATTTTTGTTGGTTTTCATCCAATGAACTTATTTCAGTCAGCTGGATCTTTCTTCTTCAAAGCAAAAAGATTTTATCTTCAAATACAAGAACTTTTCGTGGTTTTGATGGTTTTCAGCAAATGAACATATTTCAGCGAGCTGGAAGTTTTTTCCTGAATAGAGTAAGATTTTATCTTAAAATACAAGAACTTTTCGTGGTTCTTGTCAATTTTTGTTGGTTTTCATCTAATGAACTTATTTCAGTCAGCTTGATCTTTCTTCTTCAAAGCAAAAAGATTTTATCTTCAAATACAAGAACTTTTCGTGGTTTTGTTGGTTTTCAGCAAATGAACATATTTCAGCGAGCTGGAAGTTTTTGCTTTAATAGCCTAAGATTTTATCTTAAAATACAAGAACTTTTCGTGGTTCTTGTCAATTTTTGTTGGTTTCCATCTCATGAACTTATTTCAGTCAGCTGGATCTTTCTTCGTCAAAGCAAAAAGATTTTATCTTCAAATACAAGAACTTTTCGTGGTTTTGTTGGTTTTCAGCAAATGAACAGATTTCAGCGAGCTGGAAGTTTTTTCCTTAATAGAGTAAGATTTTATCTTAAAATACAAGAACTTTTCGTGGTTCTTGTCAATTTTAGTTGGTTTTCATCTGATGAACTTATTTCAGTCAGCTAGATCTTTCTTCTTCAAAGCAAAAAGATTTTATCTTCAAATACAGGAACTTTTCGTGGTTTTGATGGTTTTCAGCAAATGAACATATTTCAGCGAGCTGGAAGTTTTTTCTTTAATAGCCGAAGATTTTATCTTAAAATACAAGAACTTTTCGTGGTTCTTGTCAAATTTTGTTGGTTTTCATCCAATAAACTTATTTCAGTCAGCTAGATCTTTCTTCTTCAAAGCAAAAAGATTTTATCTTCAAATACAAGAACTTTTCGTGGTTTTGATGGTTTTCAGCAAATGAACATATTTCAGCGAGCTGGAAGTTTTTTCTTTAATAGCCTAAGATTTTATCTTAAAATACAAGAACTTTTCGTGGTTCTTGTCAATTTTTGTTGGTTTCCATCTAATGAACTTATTTCAGTCAGCTGGATCTTTCTTCGTCAAAGCAAAAAGATTTTATCTTCAAATACAAGAACTTTTCGTGGTTTTGTTGGTTTTCAGCAAATGAACAGATTTCAGCGAGCTGGAAGTTTTTTCCTTAATACAGTAAGATTTTATCTTAAAATACAAGAACTTTTCGTGGTTCTTGTCAATTTTAGTTGGTTTTCATCTGATGAACTTATTTCAGTCAGCCAGATCTTTCTTCTTCAAAGCAAAAAGATTTTATCTTCAAATACAAGAACTTTTCGTGGTTTTGATGGTTTTCAGCAAATGAACATATTTCAGCGAGCTGGAAGTTTTTTCTTTAATAGCCTAAGATTTTATCTTAAAATACAAGAACTTTTCGTGGTTCTTGTCAATTTTTGTTGGTTTTCATCGAATGAACTTATTTCAGTCAGCTAGATCTTTCTTCTTCAAAGCAAAAAGATTTTATCTTCAAATACAAGAACTTTTCGTGGTTTTGATGGTTTTCAGCAAATGAACAGATTTCAGCGAGCTGGTAGTTTTTTCTTTAATAGCCTAAGATTTTATCTTAAAATACAAGAACTTTTCGTGGTTCTTGTCAATTTTTGTTGGTTTTCATCTAATGAACTTATTTCAGTCAGCTAGATCTTTCTTCTTCAAAGCAAAAAGATTTTATCTTCAAATACAAGAACTTTTCGTTGTTTTGATGGTTTTCAGCAAATGAACATATGTCAGCGAGCCAGAAGTTTTTTCTTTCATAGCGTAAGATATTATCTTAAAATACAAGAACTTTTCGTGGTTCATGTCAAATTTTGTTGGTTTTCATCGAATAAACTTATTTCAGTCAGCTAGATCTTTCTTCTTCAAAGCAAAAAGATTTTATCTTCAAATACAAGAACTTTTCGTGGTTTTGATGGTTTTCAGCAAATGAACATATTTCAGTGAGCTGGAAGTTTTTTCCTTAACAGAGTAAGATTTTATCTTAAAATACAAGAACTTTTCGTGGTTCTTGTCAATTTTTGTTGGTTTTCATCTAATGAACTTATTTCAGTCAGCTGGATCTTTCTTCTTCAAAGCAAAAAGATTTTATCTTCAAATACAAGAACTTTACGTGGTTTTGATGGTTTTCAGCAAATGAACATATTTCAGCGAGCTGGAAGTTTTTTCCTTAATAGAGTAAGATTTTATCTTAAAATACAAGAACTTTTCGTGGTTCTTGTCAATTTTTGTTGGTTTTCATCCAATGAACTTATTTCAGTCAGCTGGATCTTTCTTCTTCAAAGCAAAAAGATTTTATCTTCAAATACAAGAACTTTTCGTGGTTTTGATGGTTTTCAGCAAATGAACATATTTCAGCGAGCTGGAAGTTTTTTCCTGAATAGAGTAAGATTTTATCTTAAAATACAAGAACTTTTCGTGGTTCTTGTCAATTTTTGTTGGTTTTCATCTAATGAACTTATTTCAGTCAGCTAGATCTTTCTTCTTCAAAGCAAAAAGATTTTATCTTCAAATACAAGAACTTTTCGTGGTTTTGATGGTTTTCAGCAAATGAACAGATTTCAGCGAGCTGGTAGTTTTTTCTTTAATAGCCTAAGATTTTATCTTAAAATACAAGAACTTTTCGTGGTTCTTGTCAATTTTTGTTGGTTTTCATCTAATGAACTTATTTCAGTCAGCTAGATCTTTCTTCTTCAAAGCAAAAAGATTTTATCTTCAAATACAAGAACTTTTCGTGGTTTTGATGGTTTTCAGCAAATGAACATATTTCAGCGAGCCAGAAGTTTTTTCTTTCATAGCGTAAGATATTATCTTAAAATACAAGAACTTTTCGTGGTTCATGTCAAATTTTGTTGGTTTTCATCGAATAAACTTATTTCAGTCAGCTAGATCTTTCTTCTTCAAAGCAAAAAGATTTTATCTTCAAATACAAGAACTTTTCGTGGTTTTGATGGTTTTCAGCAAATGAACATATTTCAGTGAGCTGGAAGTTTTTTCCTTAACAGAGTAAGATTTTATCTTAAAATACAAGAACTTTTCGTGGTTCTTGTCAATTTTTGTTGGTTTTCATCTAATGAACTTATTTCAGTCAGCTAGATCTTTCTTCTTCAAAGCAAAAAGATTTTATCTTCAAATACAAGAACTTTTCGTGGTTTTGATGGTTTTCAGCAAATGAACAGATTTCAGCGAGCTGGAAGTTTTTTCTTTAATAGCCTAAGATTTTATCTTAAAATACAAGAACTTTTCGTGGTTCTTGTCAATTTTTGTTGGTTTTCATCGAATGAACTTATTTCAGTCAGCGAGATCTTTCTTCGTCAAAGCAAAAAGATTTTATCTTCAAATACAAGAACTTTTCGTGGTTTTGTTGGTTTTCAGCAAATGAACAGATTTCAGCGAGCTGGAAGTTTTTTCCTTAATAGAGTAAGATTTTATCTTAAAATACAAGAACTTTTCGTGGTTCTTGTCAATTTTTGTTGGTTTTCATCTGATGAACTTATTTCAGTCAGCTAGATGTTTCTTCTTCAAAGCAAAAAGATTTTATCTTCAAATACAAGAACTTTTCGTGGTTTTGATGGTTTTCAGCAAATGAACATATTTCAGCGAGGTGGAAGTTTTTTCTTTAATAGCCTAAGATTTTATCTTAAAATACAAGAACTTTTCGTGGTTCTTGTCAATTTTTGTTGGTTTTCATCTGATGAACTTATTTCAGTCAGCTAGATCTTTCTTCTTCAAAGCAAAAAGATTTTATCTTCAAATACAAGAACTTTTCGTGGTTTTGATGGTTTTCAGCAAATGAACATATTTCACCGAGCT
Organism: Heptranchias perlo; assembly: GCF_035084215.1. NCBI lineage: Eukaryota > Metazoa > Chordata > Chondrichthyes > Hexanchiformes > Hexanchidae > Heptranchias > Heptranchias perlo. The sequence continues at coordinate 733,776 of NW_027138753.1, forward strand.
GGAAGTTTTTTCCTTAATAGAGTAAGATTTTATCTTAAAATACAAGAACTTTTCGTGGTTCTTGTCAATTTTTGTTGGTTTTCATCGAATGAACTTATTTCAGTCAGCTAGATCTTTCTTCTTCAAAGCAAAAAGATTTTATCTTCAAATACAAGAACTTTTCGTGGTTTTGATGGTTTTCAGCAAATGAACAGATTTCAGCGAGCTGGTAGTTTTTTCTTTAATAGCCTAAGATTTTATCTTAAAATACAAGAACTTTTCGTGGTTCTTGTCAATTTTTGTTGGTTTTCATCTAATGAACTTATTTCAGTCAGCTAGATCTTTCTTCTTCAAAGCAAAAAGATTTTATCTTCAAATACAAGAACTTTTCGTTGTTTTGATGGTTTTCAGCAAATGAACATATGTCAGCGAGCCAGAAGTTTTTTCTTTCATAGCGTAAGATATTATCTTAAAATACAAGAACTTTTCGTGGTTCATGTCAAATTTTGTTGGTTTTCATCGAATAAACTTATTTCAGTCAGCTAGATCTTTCTTCTTCAAAGCAAAAAGATTTTATCTTCAAATACAAGAACTTTTCGTGGTTTTGATGGTTTTCAGCAAATGAACATATTTCAGTGAGCTGGAAGTTTTTTCCTTAACAGAGTAAGATTTTATCTTAAAATACAAGAACTTTTCGTGGTTCTTGTCAATTTTTGTTGGTTTTCATCTAATGAACTTATTTCAGTCAGCTAGATCTTTCTTCTTCAAAGCAAAAAGATTTTATCTTCAAATACAAGAACTTTTCGTGGTTTTGATGGTTTTCAGCAAATGAACAGATTTCAGCGAGCTGGAAGTTTTCTCTTTAATAGCCTAAGATTTTATCTTAAAATACAAGAACTTTTCGTGGTTCTTGTCAATTTTTGTTGGTTTTCATCTAATGAACTTATTTCAGTCAGCGAGATCTTTCTTCGTCAAAGCAAAAATATTTTATCTTCAAATACAAGAACTTTTCGTGGTTTTGTTGGTTTTCAGCAAATGAACAGATTTCAGCGAGCTGGAAGTTTTTTCCTGAATAGAGTAAGATTTTATCTTAAAATACAAGAACTTTTCGTGGTTCTTGTCAATTTTTGTTGGTTTTCATCTGATGAACTTATTTCAGTCAGCTAGATGTTTCTTCTTCAAAGCAAAAAGATTTTATCTTCAAATACAAGAACTTTTCGTGGTTTTGATGGTTTTCAGCAAATGAACATATTTCACCGAGCTGGAAGTTTTTTCCTTAATAGAGTAAGATTTTATCTTAAAATACAAGAACTTTTCGTGGTTCTTGTCAATTTTTGTTGGTTTTCATCGAATGAACTTATTTCAGTCAGCTAGATCTTTCTTCTTCAAAGCAAAAAGATTTTATCTTCAAATACAAGAACTTTTCGTGGTTTTGATGGTTTTCAGCAAATGAACAGATTTCAGCGAGCTGGTAGTTTTTTCTTTAATAGCCTAAGATTTTATCTTAAAATACAAGAACTTTTCGTGGTTCTTGTCAATTTTTGTTGGTTTTCATCTAATGAACTTATTTCAGTCAGCTAGATCTTTCTTCTTCAAAGCAAAAAGATTTTATCTTCAAATACAAGAACTTTTCGTTGTTTTGATGGTTTTCAGCAAATGAACATATGTCAGCGAGCCAGAAGTTTTTTCTTTCATAGCGTAAGATATTATCTTAAAATACAAGAACTTTTCGTGGTTCATGTCAAATTTTGTTGGTTTTCATCGAATAAACTTATTTCAGTCAGCTAGATCTTTCTTCTTCAAAGCAAAAAGATTTTATCTTCAAATACAAGAACTTTTCGTGGTTTTGATGGTTTTCAGCAAATGAACATATTTCAGTGAGCTGGAAGTTTTTTCCTTAACAGAGTAAGATTTTATCTTAAAATACAAGAACTTTTCGTGGTTCTTGTCAATTTTTGTTGGTTTTCATCTAATGAACTTATTTCAGTCAGCTAGATCTTTCTTCTTCAAAGCAAAAAGATTTTATCTTCAAATACAAGAACTTTTCGTGGTTTTGATGGTTTTCAGCAAATGAACAGATTTCAGCGAGCTGGAAGTTTTCTCTTTAATAGCCTAAGATTTTATCTTAAAATACAAGAACTTTTCGTGGTTCTTGTCAATTTTTGTTGGTTTTCATCTAATGAACTTATTTCAGTCAGCGAGATCTTTCTTCGTCAAAGCAAAAAGATTTTATCTTCAAATACAAGAACTTTTCGTGGTTTTGTTGGTTTTCAGCAAATGAACAGATTTCAGCGAGCTGGAAGTTTTTTCCTGAATAGAGTAAGATTTTATCTTAAAATACAAGAACTTTTCGTGGTTCTTGTCAATTTTTGTTGGTTTTCATCTGATGAACTTATTTCAGTCAGCTAGATGTTTCTTCTTCAAAGCAAAAAGATTTTATCTTCAAATACAAGAACTTTTCGTGGTTTTGATGGTTTTCAGCAAATGAACATATTTCAGCGAGGTGGAAGTTTTTTCTTTAATAGCCTACGATTTTATCTTAAAATACAAGAACTTTTCGTGGTTCTTGTCAATTTTTGTTGGTTTTCATCTGATGAACTTATTTCAGTCAGCTAGATCTTTCTTCTTCAAAGCAAAAAGATTTTATCTTCAAATACAAGAACTTTTCGTGGTTTTGATGGTTTTCAGCAAATGAACATATTTCACCGAGCTGGAAGTTTTTTCCTTAATAGAGTAAGATTTTATCTTAAAATACAAGAACTTTTCGTGGTTCTTGTCAATTTTTGTTGGTTTTCATCCAATGAACTTATTTCAGTCAGCTGGATCTTTCTTCTTCAAAGCAAAAAGATTTTATCTTCAAATGCAAGAACTTTTCGTGGTTTTGTTGGTTTTCAGCAAATGAACATATTTCAGCGAGCCAGAAGTTTTTTTCTTTAATAGCGTAAGATATTATCTTAAAATACAAGAAGTTTTCGTGGTTCTTGTCAAATTTTGTTGGTTTTCATCGAATGAACTTATTTCAGTCAGCTAGATCTTTCTTCTTCAAAGCAAAAAGATTTTATCTTCAAATACAAGAACTTTTCGTGGTTTTGATGGTTTTCAGCAAATTAACATAATTCAGCGAACTGGAAGTTTTTTCCTTAATAGAGCAAGATTTTATCTTAAAATACAAGAACTTTTCGTGGTTCTTGTCAATTTTTGTTGGTTTTCATCTAATGAACTTATTTCAGTCAGCTGGATCTTTCTTCTTCAAAGCAAAAAGATTTTATCTTCAAATACAAGAACTTTTCGTGGTTTTGATGGTTTTCAGCAAATGAACATATTTCAGCGAGCTGGAAGTTTTTTCCTTAATAGAGTAAGATTTTATCTTAAAATACAAGAACTTTTCGTGGTTCTTCTCAATTTTTGTTGGTTTTCATCCAATGAACTTATTTCAGTCAGCGAGATCTTTCTTCTTCAAAGCAAAAAGATTTTATCTTCAAATACAAGAACTTTTCGTGGTTTTGATGGTTTTCAGCAAATGAACATATTTCAGTGAGCTGGAAGTTTTTTCCTTAATAGAGTAAGATTTTATGTTAAAATACAAGAACTTTTCGTGGTTCTTGTCAATTTTTGTTGGTTTTCATCCAATGAACTTATTTCAGTCAGCTAGATCTTTCTTCTTCAAAGCAAAAAGATTTTATCTTCAAATACAAGAACTTTTCGTGGTTCTGATGGTTTTCAGCAAATGAACATATTTCAGCGAGCTGGAAGTTTTTTCCTTAATAGAGTAAGATTTTATCTTAAAATACAAGAACTTTTTGTGGTTCTTGTCAATTTTTGTTGGTTTTCATCTAATGAACTTATTTCAGTCAGCTAGATCTTTCTTCTTCAAAGCAAAAAGATTTTATCTTCAAATACAAGAACTTTTCGCGGTTTTGTTGGTTTTCAGCAAATGAACATATTTCAGCGAGCTGGGAGTTTTTTCTTTAACAGCGTAAGATTTTATCTTAAAATACAAGAACTTTTCGTGGTTATTGTCAATTTTTGTTGGTTTTCATCGAATGAACTTATTTCAGTCAGCTAGATCTTTCTCCGTCAAAGCAAAAAGATTTTATCTTCAAATACAAGAACTTTTGGTGGTTTTGTTGGTTTTCAGCAAATGAACAGATTTCAGCGAGCTGGAAGTTTTTTCCTTAATAGAGTAAGATTTTATCTTAAAATACAAGAACTTTTCGTGGTTCTTGTCAATTTTTGTTGGTTTTCATCTAATGAACTTATTTCAGTCAGCTAGATCTTTCTTCTTCAAAGCAAAAAGATTTTATCTTCAAATACAAGAACTTTTCGTGGTTTTGATGGTTTTCAGCAAATGAACATATTTCAGTGAGCTGGAAGTTTTTTCCTTAATAGAGTAAGATTTTATGTTAAAATACAAGAACTTTTCGTGGTTCTTGTCAATTTTTGTTGGTTTTCATCCAATGAACTTATTTCAGTCAGCTAGATCTTTCTTCTTCAAAGCAAAAAGATTTTATCTTCAAATACAAGAACTTTTCGTGGTTCTGATGGTTTTCAGCAAATGAACATATTTCAGCGAGCTGGAAGTTTTTTCCTTAATAGAGTAAGATTTTATCTTAAAATACAAGAACTTTTTGTGGTTCTTGTCAATTTTTGTTGGTTTTCATCTAATGAACTTATTTCAGTCAGCTAGATCTTTCTTCTTCAAAGCAAAAAGATTTTATCTTCAAATACAAGAACTTTTCGCGGTTTTGTTGGTTTTCAGCAAATGAACATATTTCAGCGAGCTGGGAGTTTTTTCTTTAACAGCGTAAGATTTTATCTTAAAATACAAGAACTTTTCGTGGTTATTGTCAATTTTTGTTGGTTTTCATCGAATGAACTTATTTCAGTCAGCTAGATCTTTCTCCGTCAAAGCAAAAAGATTTTATCTTCAAATACAAGAACTTTTGGTGGTTTTGTTGGTTTTCAGCAAATGAACAGATTTCAGCGAGCTGGAAGTTTTTTCCTTAATAGAGTAAGATTTTATCTTAAAATACAAGAACTTTTCGTGGTTCTTGTCAATTTTTGTTGGTTTTCATCTAATGAACTTATTTCAGTCAGCTAGATCTTTCTTCTTCAAAGCAAAAAGATTTTATCTTCAAATACAAGAACTTTTCGTGGTTTTGATGGTTTTCAGCAAATTAACATAATTCAGCGAACTGGAAGTTTTTTCCTCAATAGAGTAAGATTTTATCTTAAAATACAAGAACTTTTCGTGGTTCTTGTCAATTTTTGTTGGTTTTCATCTAATGAACTTATTTCAGTCAGCTGGATCTTTCTTCTTCAAAGCAAAAAGATTTTATCTTCAAATACAAGAACTTTTCGTGGTTTTGATGGTTTTCAGCAAATGAACATATTTCAGCGAGCTGGAAGTTTTTTCCTTAATAGAGTAAGATTTTATCTTAAAATACAAGAACTTTTCGTGGTTCTTCTCAATTTTTGTTGGTTTTCATCCAATGAACTTATTTCAGTCAGCTCGATCTTTCTTCTTCAAAGCAAAAAGATTTTATCTTCAAATACAAGAACTTTTCGTGGTTTTGATGGTTTTCAGCAAATGAACATATTTCAGTGAGCTGGAAGTTTTTTCCTGAATAGAGTAAGATTTTATGTTAAAATACAAGAACTTTTCGTGGTTCTTGTCAATTTTTGTTGGTTTTCATCTACTGAACTTATTTCAGTCAGCTAGATCTTTCTTCTTCAAAGCAAAAAGATTTTATCTTCAAATACAAGAACTTTTCGTGGTTTTGATGGTTTTCAGCAAATGAACATATTTCAGCGAGCTGGAAGTTTTTTCCTTAATAGAGTAAGATTTTCTCTTAAAATACAAGAACTTTTCGTGGTTCTTGTCAATTTTTGTTGGTTTTCATCTAATGAACTTATTTCAGTCAGCTAGATCTTTCTTCTTCAAAGCAAAAAGATTTTATCTTCAAATACAAGAACTTTTCGTGGTTTTGATGGTTTTCAGCAAATGAACAGATTTCAGCGAGCTGGTAGTTTTTTCTTTAATAGCCTAAGATTTTATCTTAAAATACAAGAACTTTTCGTGGTTCTTGTCAATTTGTGTTGGTTTTCATCTAATGAACTTATTTCAGTCAGCTAGATCTTTCTTCTTCAAAGCAAAAAGATTTTATCTTCAAATACAAGAACTTTTCGTTGTTTTGATGGTTTTCAGCAAATGAACATATGTCAGCGAGCCAGAAGTTTTTTCTTTCATAGCGTAAGATATTATCTTAAAATACAAGAACTTTTCGTGGTTCATGTCAAATTTTGTTGGTTTTCATCGAATAAACTTATTTCAGTCAGCTAGATCTTTCTTCGTCAAAGCAAAAAGATTTTATCTTCAAATACAAGAACTTTTCGTGGTTTTGTTGGTTTTCAGCAAATGAACAGATTTCAGCGAGCTGGAAGTTTTTTCCTGAATAGAGTAAGATTTTATCTTAAAATACAAGAACTTTTCGTGGTTCTTGTCAATTTTTGTTGGTTTTCATCTGATGAACTTATTTCAGTCAGCTAGATGTTTCTTCTTCAAAGCAAAAAGATTTTATCTTCAAATACAAGAACTTTTCGTGGTTTTGATGGTTTTCAGCAAATGAACATATTTCAGCGAGGTGGAAGTTTTTTCTTTAATAGCCTAAGATTTTATCTTAAAATACAAGAACTTTTCGTGGTTCTTGTCAATTTTTGTTGGTTTTCATCTGATGAACTTATTTCAGTCAGCTAGATCTTTCTTCTTCAAAGCAAAAAGATTTTATCTTCAAATACAAGAACTTTTCGTGGTTTTGATGGTTTTCAGCAAATGAACATATTTCAGCGAGCTGGAAGTTTTTTCCTTAATAGAGTAAGATTTTATCTTAAAATACAAGAACTTTTCGTGGTTCTTGTCAATTTTTGTTGGTTTTCATCCAATGAACTTATTTCAGTCAGCTGGATCTTTCTTCTTCAAAGCAAAAAGATTTTATCTTCAAATGCAAGAACTTTTCGTGGTTTTGTTGGTTTTCAGCAAATGAACATATTTCAGCGAGCCAGAAGTTTTTTTCTTTAATAGCGTAAGATATTATCTTAAAATACAAGAAGTTTTCGTGGTTCTTGTCAAATTTTGTTGGTTTTCATCGAATGAACTTATTTCAGTCAGCTAGATCTTTCTTCTTCAAAGCAAAAAGATTTTATCTTCAAATACAAGAACTTTTCGTGGTTTTGATGGTTTTCAGCAAATTAACATAATTCAGCGAACTGGAAGTTTTTTCCTTAATAGAGCAAGATTTTATCTTAAAATACAAGAACTTTTCGTGGTTCTTGTCAATTTTTGTTGGTTTTCATCTAATGAACTTATTTCAGTCAGCTGGATCTTTCTTCTTCAAAGCAAAAAGATTTTATCTTCAAATACAAGAACTTTTCGTGGTTTTGATGGTTTTCAGCAAATGAACATATTTCAGCGAGCTGGAAGTTTTTTCCTTAATAGAGTAAGATTTTATCTTAAAATACAAGAACGTTTCGTGGTTCTTCTCAATTTTTGTTGGTTTTCATCCAATGAACTTATTTCAGTCAGCGAGATCTTTCTTCTTCAAAGCAAAAAGATTTTATCTTCAAATACAAGAACTTTTCGTGGTTTTGATGGTTTTCAGCAAATGAACATATTTCAGTGAGCTGGAAGTTTTTTCCTTAATAGAGTAAGATTTTATGTTAAAATACAAGAACTTTTCGTGGTTCTTGTCAATTTTTGTTGGTTTTCATCCAATGAACTTATTTCAGTCAGCTAGATCTTTCTTCTTCAAAGCAAAAAGATTTTATCTTCAAATACAAGAACTTTTCGTGGTTCTGATGGTTTTCAGCAAATGAACATATTTCAGCGAGCTGGAAGTTTTTTCCTTAATAGAGTAAGATTTTATCTTAAAATACAAGAACTTTTTGTGGTTCTTGTCAATTTTTGTTGGTTTTCATCTAATGAACTTATTTCAGTCAGCTAGATCTTTCTTCTTCAAAGCAAAAAGATTTTATCTTCAAATACAAGAACTTTTCGCGGTTTTGTTGGTTTTCAGCAAATGAACATATTTCAGCGAGCTGGGAGTTTTTTCTTTAACAGCGTAAGATTTTATCTTAAAATACAAGAACTTTTCGTGGTTATTGTCAATTTTTGTTGGTTTTCATCGAATGAACTTATTTCAGTCAGCTAGATCTTTCTCCGTCAAAGCAAAAAGATTTTATCTTCAAATACAAGAACTTTTGGTGGTTTTGTTGGTTTTCAGCAAATGAACAGATTTCAGCGAGCTGGAAGTTTTTTCCTTAATAGAGTAAGATTTTATCTTAAAATACAAGAACTTTTCGTGGTTCTTGTCAATTTTTGTTGGTTTTCATCTAATGAACTTATTTCAGTCAGCTAGATCTTTCTTCTTCAAAGCAAAAAGATTTTATCTTCAAATACAAGAACTTTTCGTGGTTTTGATGGTTTTCAGCAAATGAACATATTTCAGTGAGCTGGAAGTTTTTTCCTTAATAGAGTAAGATTTTATGTTAAAATACAAGAACTTTTCGTGGTTCTTGTCAATTTTTGTTGGTTTTCATCCAATGAACTTATTTCAGTCAGCTAGATCTTTCTTCTTCAAAGCAAAAAGATTTTATCTTCAAATACAAGAACTTTTCGTGGTTCTGATGGTTTTCAGCAAATGAACATATTTCAGCGAGCTGGAAGTTTTTTCCTTAATAGAGTAAGATTTTATCTTAAAATACAAGAACTTTTTGTGGTTCTTGTCAATTTTTGTTGGTTTTCATCTAATGAACTTATTTCAGTCAGCTAGATCTTTCTTCTTCAAAGCAAAAAGATTTTATCTTCAAATACAAGAACTTTTCGCGGTTTTGTTGGTTTTCAGCAAATGAACATATTTCAGCGAGCTGGGAGTTTTTTCTTTAACAGCGTAAGATTTTATCTTAAAATACAAGAACTTTTCGTGGTTATTGTCAATTTTTGTTGGTTTTCATCGAATGAACTTATTTCAGTCAGCTAGATCTTTCTCCGTCAAAGCAAAAAGATTTTATCTTCAAATACAAGAACTTTTGGTGGTTTTGTTGGTTTTCAGCAAATGAACAGATTTCAGCGAGCTGGAAGTTTTTTCCTTAATAGAGTAAGATTTTATCTTAAAATACAAGAACTTTTCGTGGTTCTTGTCAATTTTTGTTGGTTTTCATCTAATGAACTTATTTCAGTCAGCTAGATCTTTCTTCTTCAAAGCAAAAAGATTTTATCTTCAAATACAAGAACTTTTCGTGGTTTTGATGGTTTTCAGCAAATTAACATAATTCAGCGAACTGGAAGTTTTTTCCTCAATAGAGTAAGATTTTATCTTAAAATACAAGAACTTTTCGTGGTTCTTGTCAATTTTTGTTGGTTTTCATCTAATGAACTTATTTCAGTCAGCTGGATCTTTCTTCTTCAAAGCAAAAAGATTTTATCTTCAAATACAAGAACTTTTCGTGGTTTTGATGGTTTTCAGCAAATGAACATATTTCAGCGAGCTGGAAGTTTTTTCCTTAATAGAGTAAGATTTTATCTTAAAATACAAGAACTTTTCGTGGTTCTTCTCAATTTTTGTTGGTTTTCATCCAATGAACTTATTTCAGTCAGCTCGATCTTTCTTCTTCAAAGCAAAAAGATTTTATCTTCAAATACAAGAACTTTTCGTGGTTTTGATGGTTTTCAGCAAATGAACATATTTCAGTGAGCTGGAAGTTTTTTCCTGAATAGAGTAAGATTTTATCTTAAAATACAAGAACTTTTCGTGGTTCTTGTCAATTTTTGTTGGTTTTCATCTGATGAACTTATTTCAGTCAGCTAGATGTTTCTTCTTCAAAGCAAAAAGATTTTATCTTCAAATACAAGAACTTTTCGTGGTTTTGATGGTTTTCAGCAAATGAACATATTTCAGCGAGGTGGAAGTTTTTTCTTTAATAGCCTAAGATTTTATCTTAAAATACAAGAACTTTTCGTGGTTCTTGTCAATTTTTGTTGGTTTTCATCTGATGAACTTATTTCAGTCAGCTAGATCTTTCTTCTTAAAAGCAAAAAGATTTTATCTTCAAATACAAGAACTTTTCGTGGTTTTGATGGTTTTCAGCAAATGAACATATTTCACCGAGCTGGAAGTTTTTTCCTTAATAGAGTAAGATTTTATCTTAAAATACAAGAACTTTTCGTGGTTCTTGTCAATTTTTGTTGGTTTTCATCCAATGAACTTATTTCAGTCAGCTGGATCTTTCTTCTTCAAAGCAAAAAGATTTTATCTTCAAATGCAAGAACTTTTCGTGGTTTTGTTGGTTTTCAGCAAATGAACATATTTCAGCGAGCCAGAAGTTTTTTTCTTTAATAGCGTAAGATATTATCTTAAAATACAAGAAGTTTTCGTGGTTCTTGTCAAATTTTGTTGGTTTTCATCGAATGAACTTATTTCAGTCAGCTAGATCTTTCTTCTTCAAAGCAAAAAGATTTTATCTTCAAATACAAGAACTTTTCGTGGTTTTGATGGTTTTCAGCAAATTAACATAATTCAGCGAACTGGAAGTTTTTTCCTTAATAGAGCAAGATTTTATCTTAAAATACAAGAACTTTTCGTGGTTCTTGTCAATTTTTGTTGGTTTTCATCTAATGAACTTATTTCAGTCAGCTGGATCTTTCTTCTTCAAAGCAAAAAGATTTTATCTTCAAATACAAGAACTTTTCGTGGTTTTGATGGTTTTCAGCAAATGAACATATTTCAGCGAGCTGGAAGTTTTTTCCTTAATAGAGTAAGATTTTATCTTAAAATACAAGAACTTTTCGTGGTTCTTCTCAATTTTTGTTGGTTTTCATCCAATGAACTTATTTCAGTCAGCGAGATCTTTCTTCTTCAAAGCAAAAAGATTTTATCTTCAAATACAAGAACTTTTCGTGGTTTTGATGGTTTTCAGCAAATGAACATATTTCAGTGAGCTGGAAGTTTTTTCCTTAATAGAGTAAGATTTTATGTTAAAATACAAGAACTTTTCGTGGTTCTTGTCAATTTTTGTTGGTTTTCATCCAATGAACTTATTTCAGTCAGCTAGATCTTTCTTCTTCAAAGCAAAAAGATTTTATCTTCAAATACAAGAACTTTTCGTGGTTCTGATGGTTTTCAGCAAATGAACATATTTCAGCGAGCTGGAAGTTTTTTCCTTAATAGAGTAAGATTTTATCTTAAAATACAAGAACTTTTTGTGGTTCTTGTCAATTTTTGTTGGTTTTCATCTAATGAACTTATTTCAGTCAGCTAGATCTTTCTTCTTCAAAGCAAAAAGATTTTATCTTCAAATACAAGAACTTTTCGCGGTTTTGTTGGTTTTCAGCAAATGAACATATTTCAGCGAGCTGGGAGTTTTTTCTTTAACAGCGTAAGATTTTATCTTAAAATACAAGAACTTTTCGTGGTTATTGTCAATTTTTGTTGGTTTTCATCGAATGAACTTATTTCAGTCAGCTAGATCTTTCTCCGTCAAAGCAAAAAGATTTTATCTTCAAATACAAGAACTTTTGGTGGTTTTGTTGGTTTTCAGCAAATGAACAGATTTCAGCGAGCTGGAAGTTTTTTCCTTAATAGAGTAAGATTTTATCTTAAAATACAAGAACTTTTCGTGGTTCTTGTCAATTTTTGTTGGTTTTCATCTAATGAACTTATTTCAGTCAGCTAGATCTTTCTTCTTCAAAGCAAAAAGATTTTATCTTCAAATACAAGAACTTTTCGTGGTTTTGATGGTTTTCAGCAAATGAACATATTTCAGTGAGCTGGAAGTTTTTTCCTTAATAGAGTAAGATTTTATGTTAAAATACAAGAACTTTTCGTGGTTCTTGTCAATTTTTGTTGGTTTTCATCCAATGAACTTATTTCAGTCAGCCAGATCTTTCTTCTTCAAAGCAAAAAGATTTTATCTTCAAATACAAGAACTTTTCGTGGTTCTGATGGTTTTCAGCAAATGAACATATTTCAGCGAGCTGGAAGTTTTTTCCTTAATAGAGTAAGATTTTATCTTAAAATACAAGAACTTTTTGTGGTTCTTGTCAATTTTTGTTGGTTTTCATCTAATGAACTTATTTCAGTCAGCTAGATCTTTCTTCTTCAAAGCAAAAAGATTTTATCTTCAAATACAAGAACTTTTCGCGGTTTTGTTGGTTTTCAGCAAATGAACATATTTCAGCGAGCTGGGAGTTTTTTCTTTAACAGCGTAAGATTTTATCTTAAAATACAAGAACTTTTCGTGGTTATTGTCAATTTTTGTTGGTTTTCATCGAATGAACTTATTTCAGTCAGCTAGATCTTTCTCCGTCAAAGCAAAAAGATTTTATCTTCAAATACAAGAACTTTTGGTGGTTTTGTTGGTTTTCAGCAAATGAACAGATTTCAGCGAGCTGGAAGTTTTTTCCTTAATAGAGTAAGATTTTATCTTAAAATACAAGAACTTTTCGTGGTTCTTGTCAATTTTTGTTGGTTTTCATCTAATGAACTTATTTCAGTCAGCTAGATCTTTCTTCTTCAAAGCAAAAAGATTTTATCTTCAAATACAAGAACTTTTCGTGGTTTTGATGGTTTTCAGCAAATTAACATAATTCAGCGAACTGGAAGTTTTTTCCTCAATAGAGTAAGATTTTATCTTAAAATACAAGAACTTTTCGTGGTTCTTGTCAATTTTTGTTGGTTTTCATCTAATGAACTTATTTCAGTCAGCTGGATCGGTCTTCTTCAAAGCAAAAAGATTTTATCTTCAAATACAAGAACTTTTCGTGGTTTTGATGGTTTTCAGCAAATGAACATATTTCAGCGAGCTGGAAGTTTTTTCCTTAATAGAGTAAGATTTTATCTTAAAATACAAGAACTTTTCGTGGTTCTTCTCAATTTTTGTTGGTTTTCATCCAATGAACTTATTTCAGTCAGCTCGATCTTTCTTCTTCAAAGCAAAAAGATTTTATCTTCAAATACAAGAACTTTTCGTGGTTTTGATGGTTTTCAGCAAATGAACATATTTCAGTGAGCTGGAAGTTTTTTCCTGAATAGAGTAAGATTTTATGTTAAAATACAAGAACTTTTCGTGGTTCTTGTCAATTTTTGTTGGTTTTCATCTACTGAACTTATTTCAGTCAGCTAGATCTTTCTTCTTCAAAGCAAAAAGATTTTATCTTCAAATACAAGAACTTTTCGTGGTTTTGATGGTTTTCAGCAAATGAACATATTTCAGCGAGCTGGAAGTTTTTTCCTTAATAGAGTAAGATTTTCTCTTAAAATACAAGAACTTTTCGTGGTTCTTGTCAATTTTTGTTGGTTTTCATCTAATGAACTTATTTCAGTCAGCTAGATCTTTCTTCTTCAAAGCAAAAAGATTTTATCTTCAAATACAAGAACTTTTCGTGGTTTTGATGGTTTTCAGCAAATGAACAGATTTCAGCGAGCTGGTAGTTTTTTCTTTAATAGCCTAAGATTTTATCTTAAAATACAAGAACTTTTCGTGGTTCTTGTCAATTTGTGTTGGTTTTCATCTAATGAACTTATTTCAGTCAGCTAGATCTTTCTTCTTCAAAGCAAAAAGATTTTATCTTCAAATACAAGAACTTTTCGTTGTTTTGATGGTTTTCAGCAAATGAACATATGTCAGCGAGCCAGAAGTTTTTTCTTTCATAGCGTAAGATATTATCTTAAAATACAAGAACTTTTCGTGGTTCATGTCAAATTTTGTTGGTTTTCATCGAATAAACTTATTTCAGTCAGCTAGATCTTTCTTCTTCAAAGCAAAAAGATTTTATCTTCAAATACAAGAACTTTTCGTGGTTTTGATGGTTTTCAGCAAATGAACATATTTCAGTGAGCTGGAAGTTTTTTCCTTAACAGAGTAAGATTTTATCTTAAAATACAAGAACTTTTCGTGGTTCTTGTCAATTTTTGTTGGTTTTCATCTAATGAACTTATTTCAGTCAGCTAGATCTTTCTTCTTCAAAGCAAAAAGATTTTATCTTCAAATACAAGAACTTTTCGTGGTTTTGATGGTTTTCAGCAAATGAACAGATTTCAGCGAGCTGGAAGTTTTTTCTTTAATAGCCTAAGATTTTATCTTAAAATACAAGAACTTTTCGTGGTTCTTGTCAATTTTTGTTGGTTTTCATCCAATGAACTTATTTCAGTCAGCGAGATCTTTCTTCGTCAAAGCAAAAAGATTTTATCTTCAAATACAAGAACTTTTCGTGGTTTTGTTGGTTTTCAGCAAATGAACAGATTTCAGCGAGCTGGAAGTTTTTTCCTTAATAGAGTAAGATTTTATCTTAAAATACAAGAACTTTTCGTGGTTCTTGTCAATTTTTGTTGGTTTTCATCTGATGAACTTATTTCAGTCAGCTAGATGTTTCTTCTTCAAAGCAAAAAGATTTTATCTTCAAATACAAGAACTTTTCGTGGTTTTGATGGTTTTCAGCAAATGAACATATTTCAGCGAGGTGGAAGTTTTTTCTTTAATAGCCTAAGATTTTATCTTAAAATACAAGAACTTTTCGTGGTTCTTGTCAATTTTTGTTGGTTTTCATCTGATGAACTTATTTCAGTCAGCTAGATCTTTCTTCTTCAAAGCAAAAAGATTTTATCTTCAAATACAAGAACTTTTCGTGGTTTTGATGGTTTTCAGCAAATGAACATATTTCACCGAGCTGGAAGTTTTTTCCTTAATAGAGTGAGATTTTATCTTAAAATACACGAACTTTTCGTGGTTCTTGTCAATTTTTGTTGGTTTTCATCTAATGAACTTATTTCAGTCAGCTGGATCTTTCTTCTTCAAAGCAAAAAGATTTTATCTTCAAATACAAGAACTTTTCGTGGTTTTGTTGGTTTTCAGCAAATGAACATATTTCAGCGAGCCAGAAGTTTTTTTCTTTAATAGCGTAAGATATTATCTTAAAATACAAGAAGTTTTCGTGGTTCTTGTCAAATTTTGTTGGTTTTCATCCAATGAACTTATTTCAGTCAGCTAGATCTTTCTTCTTCAAAGCAAAAAGATTTTATCTTCAAATACAAGAACTTTTCGTGGTTTTGATGGTTTTCAGCAAATGAACATATTTCAGCGAGCTGGAAGTTTTTTCCTTAATAGAGTAAGATTTTATCTTAAAATACAAGAACTTTTCGTGGTTCTTGTCAATTTTTGTTGGTTTTCATCTGATGAACTTATTTCAGTCAGCTAGATCTTTCTTCTTCAAAGCAAAAAGATTTTATCTTCAAATACAAGAACTTTTCGAGGTTTTGATGGTTTTCAGCAAATGAACATAATGCAGCGAGCTGGAAGTTTTTTCTTTAATAGCCTAAGATTTTATCTTAAAATACAAGAACTTTTCGTGGTTATTGTCAATTTTTGTTGGTTTTCATCGAATGAACTTATTTCAGTCAGCTCGATCTTTCTTCTTCAAAGCAAAAAGATTTTATCTTCAAATACAAGAACATTTGGTGGTTTTGTTGGTTTTCAGCAAATGAACAGATTTCAGCGAGCTGGAAGTTTTTTCCTTAATAGAGTAAGATTTTATCTTAAAATACAAGAACTTTTCGTGGTTCTTGTCAATTTTTGTTGGTTTTCATCTGATGAACTTATTTCAGTCAGCTAGATCTTTCTTCTTCAAAGCAAAAAGATTTTATCTTCAAATACAAGAACTTTTCGTGGTTTTGATGGTTTTCAGCAAATGAACATATTTCAGCGAGCTGGAAGTTTTTTCCTTAATAGAGTAAGATTTTATCTTAAAATACAAGAACTTTTTGTGGTTCTTGTCAATTTTTGTTGGTTTTCATCTAATGAACTTATTTCAGTCAGCTCGATCTTTCTTCTTCAAAGCAAAAAGATTTTATCTTCAAATTCAAGAACTTTTCGTGGTTTTGATGGTTTTCAGCAAAAGAACATATTTCAGCGAGCTGGAAGTTTTTCCTTAATAGAGTAAGATTTTATCTTAAAATACAAGAACTTTTCGTGGTTCTTGCCAATTTTTGTTGGTTTTCATCTGATGAACTTATTTCAGTCAGCTAGATCTTTCTTCTTCAAAGCAAAAAGATTTTATCTTCAAATACAAGAACTTTTCGTGGTTTTGATGGTTTTCAGCAAATGAACATATTTCAGCGAGCTGGAAGTTTTTTCCTTAATAGAGTAAGATTTTATCTTAAAATACAAGAACTTTTTGTGGTTCTTGTCAATTTTTGTTGGTTTTCATCTAATGAACTTATTTCAGTCAGCTAGATCTTTCTTCTTCAAAGCAAAAAGATTTTATCTTCAAATTCAAGAACTTTTCGTGGTTTTGATGGTTTTCAGCAAAAGAACATATTTCAGCGAGCTGGAAGTTTTTCCTTAATAGAGTAAGATTTTATCTTAAAATACAAGAACTTTTCGTGGTTCTTGTCAATTTTTGTTGGTTTTCATCTAATGAACTTATTTCAGTGAGCTAGATCTTTCTTCTTCAAAGAAAAAAGATTTTATCTTCAAATACAAGAACTTTTCGTGGTTTTGTTGGTTTTCAGCAAATGAACATATTTCAGCGAGCTGGGAGTTTTTTCTTTAACAGCGTAAGATTTTATCTTAAAATACAAGAACTTTTCGTGGTTCTTGTCAATTTTTGTTGGTTTTCATCTAATGAACTTATTTCAGTCAGCTAGATCTTTCTTCTTCAAAGCAAAAATATTTTATCTTCAAATACAAGAACTTTTCGAGGTTTTGATGGTTTTCAGCAAATGAACATATTTCAGCGAGCCAGAAGTTTTTTTCTTTAATAGCGTAAGATATTATCTTAAAATACAAGAAGTTTTCGTGGTTCTTGTCAAATTTTGTTGGTTTTCATCGAATGAACTTATTTCAGTCAGCTAGATCTTTCTTCTTCAAAGCAAAAAGATTTTATCTTCAAATACAAGAACTTTTCGTGGTTTTGATGGTTTTCAGCAAATTAACATAATTCAGCGAACTGGAAGTTTTTTCCTTAATAGAGCAAGATTTTATCTTAAAATACAAGAACTTTTCGTGGTTCTTGTCAATTTTTGTTGGTTTTCATCTAATGAACTTATTTCAGTCAGCTGGATCTTTCTTCTTCAAAGCAAAAAGATTTTATCTTCAAATACAAGAACTTTTCGTGGTTTTGATGGTTTTCAGCAAATGAACATATTTCAGCGAGCTGGAAGTTTTTTCCTTAATAGAGTAAGATTTTATCTTAAAATACAAGAACTTTTCGTGGTTCTTCTCAATTTTTGTTGGTTTTCATCCAATGAACTTATTTCAGTCAGCGAGATCTTTCTTCTTCAAAGCAAAAAGATTTTATCTTCAAATACAAGAACTTTTCGTGGTTTTGATGGTTTTCAGCAAATGAACATATTTCAGTGAGCTGGAAGTTTTTTCCTTAATAGAGTAAGATTTTATGTTAAAATACAAGAACTTTTCGTGGTTCTTGTCAATTTTTGTTGGTTTTCATCCAATGAACTTATTTCAGTCAGCTAGATCTTTCTTCTTCAAAGCAAAAAGATTTTATCTTCAAATACAAGAACTTTTCGTGGTTCTGATGGTTTTCAGCAAATGAACATATTTCAGCGAGCTGGAAGTTTTTTCCTTAATAGAGTAAGATTTTATCTTAAAATACAAGAACTTTTTGTGGTTCTTGTCAATTTTTGTTGGTTTTCATCTAATGAACTTATTTCAGTCAGCTAGATCTTTCTTCTTCAAAGCAAAAAGATTTTATCTTCAAATACAAGAACTTTTCGCGGTTTTGTTGGTTTTCAGCAAATGAACATATTTCAGCGAGCTGGGAGTTTTTTCTTTAACAGCGTAAGATTTTATCTTAAAATACAAGAACTTTTCGTGGTTATTGTCAATTTTTGTTGGTTTTCATCGAATGAACTTATTTCAGTCAGCTAGATCTTTCTCCGTCAAAGCAAAAAGATTTTATCTTCAAATACAAGAACTTTTGGTGGTTTTGTTGGTTTTCAGCAAATGAACAGATTTCAGCGAGCTGGAAGTTTTTTCCTTAATAGAGTAAGATTTTATCTTAAAATACAAGAACTTTTCGTGGTTCTTGTCAATTTTTGTTGGTTTTCATCTAATGAACTTATTTCAGTCAGCTAGATCTTTCTTCTTCAAAGCAAAAAGATTTTATCTTCAAATACAAGAACTTTTCGTGGTTTTGATGGTTTTCAGCAAATGAACATATTTCAGTGAGCTGGAAGTTTTTTCCTTAATAGAGTAAGATTTTATGTTAAAATACAAGAACTTTTCGTGGTTCTTGTCAATTTTTGTTGGTTTTCATCCAATGAACTTATTTCAGTCAGCTAGATCTTTCTTCTTCAAAGCAAAAAGATTTTATCTTCAAATACAAGAACTTTTCGTGGTTCTGATGGTTTTCAGCAAATGAACATATTTCAGCGAGCTGGAAGTTTTTTCCTTAATAGAGTAAGATTTTATCTTAAAATACAAGAACTTTTTGTGGTTCTTGTCAATTTTTGTTGGTTTTCATCTAATGAACTTATTTCAGTCAGCTAGATCTTTCTTCTTCAAAGCAAAAAGATTTTATCTTCAAATACAAGAACTTTTCGCGGTTTTGTTGGTTTTCAGCAAATGAACATATTTCAGCGAGCTGGGAGTTTTTTCTTTAACAGCGTAAGATTTTATCTTAAAATACAAGAACTTTTCGTGGTTATTGTCAATTTTTGTTGGTTTTCATCGAATGAACTTATTTCAGTCAGCTAGATCTTTCTTCTTCAAAGCAAAAAGATTTTATCTTCAAATACAAGAACTTTTCGTGGTTTTGATGGTTTTCAGCAAATTAACATAATTCAGCGAACTGGAAGTTTTTTCCTCAATAGAGTAAGATTTTATCTTAAAATACAAGAACTTTTCGTGGTTCTTGTCAATTTTTGTTGGTTTTCATCTAATGAACTTATTTCAGTCAGCTGGATCTTTCTTCTTCAAAGCAAAAAGATTTTATCTTCAAATACAAGAACTTTTCGTGGTTTTGATGGTTTTCAGCAAATGAACATATTTCAGCGAGCTGGAAGTTTTTTCCTTAATAGAGTAAGATTTTATCTTAAAATACAAGAACTTTTCGTGGTTCTTCTCAATTTTTGTTGGTTTTCATCCAATGAACTTATTTCAGTCAGCTAGATCTTTCTTCTTCAAAGCAAAAAGATTTTATCTTCAAATACAAGAACTTTTCGTGGTTTTGATGGTTTTCAGCAAATGAACATATTTCAGTGAGCTGGAAGTTTTTTCCTGAATAGAGTAAGATTTTATGTTAAAATACAAGAACTTTTCGTGGTTCTTGTCAATTTTTGTTGGTTTTCATCTACTGAACTTATTTCAGTCAGCTAGATCTTTCTTCTTCAAAGCAAAAAGATTTTATCTTCAAATACAAGAACTTTTCGTGGTTTTGATGGTTTTCAGCAAATGAACATATTTCAGCGAGCTGGAAGTTTTTTCTTTAACAGCGTAAGATTTTATCTTAAAATACAAGAACTTTTCGTGGTTCTTGTCAATTTTTGTTGGTTTTCATCTAATGAACTTATTTCAGTCAGCTAGATCTTTCTTCTTCAAAGCAAAAAGATTTTATCTTCAAATACAAGAACTTTTCGTGGTTTTGATGGTTTTCAGCAAATGAACAGATTTCAGCGAGCTGGTAGTTTTTTCTTTAATAGCCTAAGATTTTATCTTAAAATACAAGAACTTTTCGTGGTTCTTGTCAATTTGTGTTGGTTTTCATCTAATGAACTTATTTCAGTCAGCTAGATCTTTCTTCTTCAAAGCAAAAAGATTTTATCTTCAAATACAAGAACTTTTCGTTGTTTTGATGGTTTTCAGCAAATGAACATATGTCAGCGAGCCAGAAGTTTTTTCTTTCATCGCGTAAGATATTATCTTAAAATACAAGAACTTTTCGTGGTTCATGTCAAATTTTGTTGGTTTTCATCGAATAAACTTATTTCAGTCAGCTAGATCTTTCTTCTTCAAAGCAAAAAGATTTTATCTTCAAATACAAGAACTTTTCGTGGTTTTGATGGTTTTCAGCAAATGAACATATTTCAGTGAGCTGGAAGTTTTTTCCTTAACAGAGTAAGATTTTATCTTAAAATACAAGAACTTTTCGTGGTTCTTGTCAATTTTTGTTGGTTTTCATCTAATGAACTTATTTCAGTCAGCTAGATCTTTCTTCTTCAAAGCAAAAAGATTTTATCTTCAAATACAAGAACTTTTCGTGGTTTTGATGGTTTTCAGCAAATGAACAGATTTCAGCGAGCTGGAAGTTTTTTCTTTAATAGCCTAAGATTTTATCTTAAAATACAAGAACTTTTCGTGGTTCTTGTCAATTTTTGTTGGTTTTCATCCAATGAACTTATTTCAGTCAGCGAGATCTTTCTTCGTCAAAGCAAAAAGATTTTATCTTCAAATACAAGAACTTTTCGTGGTTTTGTTGGTTTTCAGCAAATGAACAGATTTCAGCGAGCTGGAAGTTTTTTCCTTAATAGAGTAAGATTTTATCTTAAAATACAAGAACTTTTCGTGGTTCTTGTCAATTTTTGTTGGTTTTCATCTGATGAACTTATTTCAGTCAGCTAGATGTTTCTTCTTCAAAGCAAAAAGATTTTATCTTCAAATACAAGAACTTTTCGTGGTTTTGATGGTTTTCAGCAAATGAACATATTTCAGCGAGGTGGAAGTTTTTTCTTTAATAGCCTAAGATTTTATCTTAAAATACAAGAACTTTTCGTGGTTCTTGTCAATTTTTGTTGGTTTTCATCTGATGAACTTATTTCAGTCAGCTAGATCTTTCTTCTTCAAAGCAAAAAGATTTTATCTTCAAATACAAGAACTTTTCGTGGTTTTGATGGTTTTCAGCAAATGAACATATTTCACCGAGCTGGAAGTTTTTTCCTTAATAGAGTGAGATTTTATCTTAAAATACACGAACTTTTCGTGGTTCTTGTCAATTTTTGTTGGTTTTCATCCAATGAACTTATTTCAGTCAGCTGGATCTTTCTTCTTCAAAGCAAAAAGATTTTATCTTCAAATACAAGAACTTTTCGTGGTTTTGTTGGTTTTCAGCAAATGAACATATTTCAGCGAGCCAGAAGTTTTTTTCTTTAATAGCGTAAGATATTATCTTAAAATACAAGAAGTTTTCGTGGTTCTTGTCAAATTTTGTTGGTTTTCATCCAATGAACTTATTTCAGTCAGCTAGATCTTTCTTCTTCAAAGCAAAAAGATTTTATCTTCAAATACAAGAACTTTTCGTGGTTTTGATGGTTTTCAGCAAATGAACATATTTCAGCGAGCTGGAAGTTTTTTCCTTAATAGAGTAAGATTTTATCTTAAAATACAAGAACTTTTCGTGGTTCTTGTCAATTTTTGTTGGTTTTCATCTGATGAACTTATTTCAGTCAGCTAGATCTTTCTTCTTCAAAGCAAAAAGATTTTATCTTCAAATACAAGAACTTTTCGAGGTTTTGATGGTTTTCAGCAAAATGAACATAATGCAGCGAGCTGGAAGTTTTTTCTTTAATAGCCTAAGATTTTATCTTAAAATACAAGAACTTTTCGTGGTTCTTGTCAATTTTTGTTGGTTTTCATCCAATGAACTTATTTCAGTCAGCGAGATCTTTCTTCGTCAAAGCAAAAAGATTTTATCTTCAAATACAAGAACTTTTCGTGGTTTTGTTGGTTTTCAGCAAATGAACAGATTTCAGCGAGCTGGAAGTTTTTTCCTTAATAGAGTAAGATTTTATCTTAAAATACAAGAACTTTTCGTGGTTCTTGTCAATTTTTGTTGGTTTTCATCTGATGAACTTATTTCAGTCAGCTAGATGTTTCTTCTTCAAAGCAAAAAGATTTTATCTTCAAATACAAGAACTTTTCGTGGTTTTGATGGTTTTCAGCAAATGAACATATTTCAGCGAGGTGGAAGTTTTTTCTTTAATAGCCTAAGATTTTATCTTAAAATACAAGAACTTTTCGTGGTTCTTGTCAATTTTTGTTGGTTTTCATCTGATGAACTTATTTCAGTCAGCTAGATCTTTCTTCTTCAAAGCAAAAAGATTTTATCTTCAAATACAAGAACTTTTCGTGGTTTTGATGGTTTTCAGCAAATGAACATATTTCACCGAGCTGGAAGTTTTTTCCTTAATAGAGTGAGATTTTATCTTAAAATACACGAACTTTTCGTGGTTCTTGTCAATTTTTGTTGGTTTTCATCCAATGAACTTATTTCAGTCAGCTGGATCTTTCTTCTTCAAAGCAAAAAGATTTTATCTTCAAATACAAGAACTTTTCGTGGTTTTGTTGGTTTTCAGCAAATGAACATATTTCAGCGAGCCAGAAGTTTTTTTCTTTAATAGCGTAAGATATTATCTTAAAATACAAGAAGTTTTCGTGGTTCTTGTCAAATTTTGTTGGTTTTCATCCAATGAACTTATTTCAGTCAGCTAGATCTTTCTTCTTCAAAGCAAAAAGATTTTATCTTCAAATACAAGAACTTTTCGTGGTTTTGATGGTTTTCAGCAAATGAACATATTTCAGCGAGCTGGAAGTTTTTTCCTTAATAGAGTAAGATTTTATCTTAAAATACAAGAACTTTTCGTGGTTCTTGTCAATTTTTGTTGGTTTTCATCTGATGAACTTATTTCAGTCAGCTAGATCTTTCTTCTTCAAAGCAAAAAGATTTTATCTTCAAATACAAGAACTTTTCGAGGTTTTGATGGTTTTCAGCAAATGAACATAATGCAGCGAGCTGGAAGTTTTTTCTTTAATAGCCTAAGATTTTATCTTAAAATACAAGAACTTTTCGTGGTTATTGTCAATTTTTGTTGGTTTTCATCGAATGAACTTATTTCAGTCAGCTCGATCTTTCTTCTTCAAAGCAAAAAGATTTTATCTTCAAATACAAGAACATTTGGTGGTTTTGTTGGTTTTCAGCAAATGAACAGATTTCAGCGAGCTGGAAGTTTTTTCCTTAATAGAGTAAGATTTTATCTTAAAATACAAGAACTTTTCGTGGTTCTTGTCAATTTTTGTTGGTTTTCATCTGATGAACTTATTTCAGTCAGCTAGATCTTTCTTCTTCAAAGCAAAAAGATTTTATCTTCAAATACAAGAACTTTTCGTGGTTTTGATGGTTTTCAGCAAATTAACATAATTCAGCGAACTGGAAGTTTTTTCCTTAATAGAGCAAGATTTTATCTTAAAATACAAGAACTTTTCGTGGTTCTTGTCAATTTTTGTTGGTTTTCATCTAATGAACTTATTTCAGTCAGCTGGATCTTTCTTCTTCAAAGCAAAAAGATTTTATCTTCAAATACAAGAACTTTTCGTGGTTTTGATGGTTTTCAGCAAATGAACATATTTCAGCGAGCTGGAAGTTTTTTCCTTAATAGAGTAAGATTTTATCTTAAAATACAAGAACTTTTTGTGGTTCTTGTCAATTTTTGTTGGTTTTCATCTAATGAACTTATTTCAGTCAGCTAGATCTTTCTTCTTCAAAGCAAAAAGATTTTATCTTCAAATTCAAGAACTTTTCGTGGTTTTGATGGTTTTCAGCAAAAGAACATATTTCAGCGAGCTGGAAGTTTTTCCTTAATAGAGTAAGATTTTATCTTAAAATACAAGAACTTTTCGTGGTTCTTGTCAATTTTTGTTGGTTTTCATCTAATGAACTTATTTCAGTCAGCTAGATCTTTCTTCTTCAAAGAAAAAAGATTTTATCTTCAAATACAAGAACTTTTCGTGGTTTTGTTGGTTTTCAGCAAATGAACATATTTCAGCGAGCTGGGAGTTTTTTCTTTAACAGCGTAAGATTTTATCTTAAAATACAAGAACTTTTCGTGGTTCTTGTCAATTTTTGTTGGTTTTCATCTAATGAACTTATTTCAGTCAGCTAGATCTTTCTTCTTCAAAGCAAAAAGATTTTATCTTCAAATACAAGAACTTTTCGAGGTTTTGATGGTTTTCAGCAAATGAACATATTTCAGCGAGCTGGAAGTTTTTTCCTCAATAGAGTAAGATTGTATCTTAAAATACAAGAACTTTTCGTGGTTCTTGTCAATTTTTGTTGGTTTTCATCGAATGAACTTATTTCAGTCAGCTAGATCTTTCTTCTTCAAAGCAAAAAGATTTTATCTTCAAATACAAGAACTTTTCGTGGTTTTGATGGTTTTCAGCAAATTAACATAATTCAGCGAACTGGAAGTTTTTTCCTCAATAGAGTAAGATTGTATCTTAAAATACAAGAACTTTTCGTGGTTCTTGTCAATTTTTGTTGGTTTTCATCTAATGAACTTATTTCAGTCAGCTGGATCTTTCTTCTTCAAAGCAAAAAGATTTTATCTTCAAATACAAGAACTTTTCGTGGTTTTGATGGTTTTCAGCAAATGAACATATTTCAGCGAGCTGGAAGTTTTTTCCTTAATAGAGTAAGATTTTATCTTAAAATACAAGAACTTTTCGTGGTTCTTCTCAATTTTTGTTGGTTTTCATCCAATGAACTTATTTCAGTCAGCTCGATCTTTCTTCTTCAAAGCAAAAAGATTTTATCTTCAAATACAAGAACTTTTCGTGGTTTTGATGGTTTTCAGCAAATGAACATATTTCAGTGAGCTGGAAGTTTTTTCCTTAATAGAGTAAGATTTTATGTTAAAATACAAGAACTTTTCGTGGTTCTTGTCAATTTTTGTTGGTTTTCATCTACTGAACTTATTTCAGTCAGCTAGATCTTTCTTCTTCAAAGAAAAAAGATTTTATCTTCAAATACAAGAACTTTTCGTGGTTTTGTTGGTTTTCAGCAAATGAACATATTTCAGCGAGCTGGGAGTTTTTTCTTTAATAGCGTAAGATTTTATCTTAAAATACAAGAACTTTTCGTGGTTCTTGTCAATTTTTGTTGGTTTTCATCCAATGAACTTATTTCAGTCAGCTAGATCTTTCTTCTTCAAAGAAAAAAGATTTTATCTTCAAATACAAGAACTTTTCGTGGTTTTGTTGGTTTTCAGCAAATGAACATATTTCAGCGAGCTGGGAGTTTTTTCTTTAATAGCGTAAGATTTTATCTTAAAATACAAGAACTTTTCGTGGTTCTTGTCAATTTTTGTTGGTTTTCATCTAATGAACTTATTTCAGTCAGCTAGATCTTTCTTCTTCAAAGAAAAAAGATTTTATCTTCAAATACAAGAACTTTTCGTGGTTTTGATGGTTTTCAGCAAATGAACATATTTCAGCGAGCTGGAAGTTTTTTCCTGAATAGAGTAAGATTTTATCTTAAAATACAAGAACTTTTCGTGGTTCTTGTCAATTTTTGTTGGTTTTCATCTCATGAACTTATTTCAGTCAGCTAGATCTTTCTTCTTCAAAGCAAAAAGATTTTATCTTCAAATACAAGAACTTTTCGAGGTTTTGATGGTTTTCAGCAAATGAACAGATTTCAGCGAGCTGGAAGTTTTTTCCTTAATAGAGTAAGATTTTATCTTAAAATACAAGAACTTTTCGTGGTTCTTGTCAATTTTTGTTGGTTTTCATCTGATGAACTTATTTCAGTCTGCTAGATCTTTCTTCTTCAAAGCAAAAAGATTTTATCTTCAAATACAAGAACTTTTCGTGGTTTTGATGGTTTTCAGCAAATGAACATATTTCAGCGAGCTGGAAGTTTTTTCTTTAATAGCCTAAGATTTTATCTTAAAATACAAGAACTTTTCGTGGTTCTTGTCAATTTTTGTTGGTTTTCATCTGATGAACTTATTTCAGTCAGCTCGATCTTTCTTCTTCAAAGCAAAAAGATTTTATCTTCAAATACAAGAACTTTTCGTGGTTTTGATGGTTTTCAGCAAATGAACATATTTCAGCGAGCTGGAAGTTTTTTCCTTAATAGAGTAAGATTTTATCTTAAAATACAAGAACTTTTCGTGGTTCTTGTCAATTTTTGTTGGTTTTCATCCAATGAACTTATTTCAGTCAGCGAGATCTTTCTTCGTCAAAGCAAAAAGATTTTATCTTCAAATACAAGAACTTTTCGTGGTTTTGATGGTTTTCAGCAAATGAACATATTTCAGCGAGCTGGAAGTTTTTTCTTTAATAGCGTAAGATATTATCTTAAAATACAAGAAGTTTTCGTGGTTTTGTTGGTTTTCAGCAAATGAACAGATTTCAGCGAGCTGGAAGTTTTTTCCTTAATAGAGTAAGATTTTATCTTAAAATACACGAACTTTTCGTGGTTCTTGTCAATTTTTGTTGGTTTTCATCCAATGAACTTATTTCAGTCAGCTGGATCTTTCTTCTTCAAAGCAAAAAGATTTTATCTTCAAATACAAGAACTTTTCGTGGTTTTGTTGGTTTTCAGCAAATGAACATATTTCAGCGAGCCAGAAGTTTTTTTCTTTAATAGCGTAAGATATTATCTTAAAATACAAGAAGTTTTCGTGGTTCTTGTCAAATTTTGTTGGTTTTCATCCAATGAACTTATTTCAGTCAGCTAGATCTTTCTTCTTCAAAGCAAAAAGATTTTATCTTCAAATACAAGAACTTTTCGTGGTTTTGATGGTTTTCAGCAAATGAACATATTTCAGCGAGCTGGAAGTTTTTTCCTTAATAGAGTAAGATTTTATCTTAAAATACAAGAACTTTTCGTGGTTCTTGTCAATTTTTGTTGGTTTTCATCTGATGAACTTATTTCAGTCAGCTAGATCTTTCTTCTTCAAAGCAAAAAGATTTTATCTTCAAATACAAGAACTTTTCGAGGTTTTGATGGTTTTCAGCAAATGAACATAATGCAGCGAGCTGGAAGTTTTTTCTTTAATAGCCTAAGATTTTATCTTAAAATACAAGAACTTTTCGTGGTTATTGTCAATTTTTGTTGGTTTTCATCGAATGAACTTATTTCAGTCAGCTCGATCTTTCTTCTTCAAAGCAAAAAGATTTTATCTTCAAATACAAGAACATTTCGTGGTTTTGTTGGTTTTCAGCAAATGAACAGATTTCAGCGAGCTGGAAGTTTTTTCCTTAATAGAGTAAGATTTTATCTTAAAATACAAGAACTTTTCGTGGTTCTTGTCAATTTTTGTTGGTTTTCATCTGATGAACTTATTTCAGTCAGCTAGATCTTTCTTCTTCAAAGCAAAAAGATTTTATCTTCAAATACAAGAACTTTTCGTGGTTTTGATGGTTTTCAGCAAATTAACATAATTCAGCGAACTGGAAGTTTTTTCCTTAATAGAGCAAGATTTTATCTTAAAATACAAGAACTTTTCGTGGTTCTTGTCAATTTTTGTTGGTTTTCATCTAATGAACTTATTTCAGTCAGCTGGATCTTTCTTCTTCAAAGCAAAAAGATTTTATCTTCAAATACAAGAACTTTTCGTGGTTTTGATGGTTTTCAGCAAATGAACATATTTCAGCGAGCTGGAAGTTTTTTCCTTAATAGAGTAAGATTTTATCTTAAAATACAAGAACTTTTTGTGGTTCTTGTCAATTTTTGTTGGTTTTCATCTAATGAACTTATTTCAGTCAGCTAGATCTTTCTTCTTCAAAGCAAAAAGATTTTATCTTCAAATTCAAGAACTTTTCGTGGTTTTGATGGTTTTCAGCAAAAGAACATATTTCAGCGAGCTGGAAGTTTTTCCTTAATAGAGTAAGATTTTATCTTAAAATACAAGAACTTTTCGTGGTTCTTGTCAATTTTTGTTGGTTTTCATCTAATGAACTTATTTCAGTCAGCTAGATCTTTCTTCTTCAAAGAAAAAAGATTTTATCTTCAAATACAAGAACTTTTCGTGGTTTTGTTGGTTTTCAGCAAATGAACATATTTCAGCGAGCTGGGAGTTTTTTCTTTAACAGCGTAAGATTTTATCTTAAAATACAAGAACTTTTCGTGGTTCTTGTCAATTTTTGTTGGTTTTCATCTAATGAACTTATTTCAGTCAGCTAGATCTTTCTTCTTCAAAGCAAAAAGATTTTATCTTCAAATACAAGAACTTTTCGAGGTTTTGATGGTTTTCAGCAAATGAACATATTTCAGCGAGCTGGAAGTTTTTTCTTTAATAGCCTAAGATTTTATCTTAAAATACAAGAACTTTTCGTGGTTATTGTCAATTTTTGTTGGTTTTCATCGAATGAACTTATTTCAGTCAGCTCGATCTTTCTCCGTCAAAGCAAAAAGATTTTATCTTCAAATACAAGAACTTTTCGTGGTTTTGTTGGTTTTCAGCAAATGAACAGATTTCAGCGAGCTGGAAGTTTTTTCCTTAATAGAGTAAGATTTTATCTTAAAATACAAGAACTTTTCGTGGTTCTTGTCAATTTTTGTTGGTTTTCATCGAATGAACTTATTTCAGTCAGCTAGATCTTTCTTCTTCAAAGCAAAAAGATTTTATCTTCAAATACAAGAACTTTTCGTGGTTTTGATGGTTTTCAGCAAATTAACATAATTCAGCGAACTGGAAGTTTTTTCCTCAATAGAGTAAGATTGTATCTTAAAATACAAGAACTTTTCGTGGTTCTTGTCAATTTTTGTTGGTTTTCATCTAATGAACTTATTTCAGTCAGCTGGATCTTTCTTCTTCAAAGCAAAAAGATTTTATCTTCAAATACAAGAACTTTTCGTGGTTTTGATGGTTTTCAGCAAATGAACATATTTCAGCGAGCTGGAAGTTTTTTCCTTAATAGAGTAAGATTTTATCTTAAAATACAAGAACTTTTCGTGGTTCTTCTCAATTTTTGTTGGTTTTCATCCAATGAACTTATTTCAGTCAGCTCGATCTTTCTTCTTCAAAGCAAAAAGATTTTATCTTCAAATACAAGAACTTTTCGTGGTTTTGATGGTTTTCAGCAAATGAACATATTTCAGTGAGCTGGAAGTTTTTTCCTTAATAGAGTAAGATTTTATGTTAAAATACAAGAACTTTTCGTGGTTCTTGTCAATTTTTGTTGGTTTTCATCTACTGAACTTATTTCAGTCAGCTCGATCTTTCTTCTTCAAAGCAAAAAGATTTTATCTTCAAATACAAGAACTTTTCGTGGTTTTGATGGTTTTCAGCAAATGAACATATTTCAGCGAGCTGGAAGTTTTTTCCTTAATAGAGTAAGATTTTATCTTAAAATACAAGAACTTTTCGTGGTTCTTGTCAATTTTTGTTGGTTTTCATCTAATGAACTTATTTCAGTCAGCTAGATCTTTCTTCTTCAAAGAAAAAAGATTTTATCTTCAAATACAAGAACTTTTCGTGGTTTTGTTGGTTTTCAGCAAATGAACATATTTCAGCGAGCTGGGAGTTTTTTCTTTAATAGCCTAAGATTTTATCTTAAAATACAAGAACTTTTCGTGGTTCTTGTCAATTTTTGTTGGTTTTCATCCAATGAACTTATTTCAGTCAGCTAGATCTTTCTTCTTCAAAGAAAAAAGATTTTATCTTCAAATACAAGAACTTTTCGTGGTTTTGTTGGTTTTCAGCAAATGAACATATTTCAGCGAGCTGGGAGTTTTTTCTTTAATAGCGTAAGATTTTATCTTAAAATACAAGAACTTTTCGTGGTTCTTGTCAATTTTTGTTGGTTTTCATCTAATGAACTTATTTCAGTCAGCTAGATCTTTCTTCTTCAAAGAAAAAAGATTTTATCTTCAAATACAAGAACTTTTCGTGGATTTGATGGTTTTCAGCAAATGAACATATTTCAGCGAGCTGGAAGTTTTTTCCTGAATAGAGTAAGATTTTATCTTAAAATACAAGAACTTTTCGTGGTTCTTGTCAATTTTTGTTGGTTTTCATCTCATGAACTTATTTCAGTCAGCTAGATCTTTCTTCTTCAAAGCAAAAAGATTTTATCTTCAAATACAAGAACTTTTCGAGGTTTTGATGGTTTTCAGCAAATGAACATATTTCAGCGAGCTGGAAGTTTTTTCTTTAATAGCCTAAGATTTTATCTTAAAATACAAGAACTTTTCGTGGTTATTGTCAATTTTTGTTGGTTTTCATCGAATGAACTTATTTCAGTCAGCTAGATCTTTCTCCGTCAAAGCAAAAAGATTTTATCTTCAAATACAAGAACTTTTGGTGGTTTTGTTGGTTTTCAGCAAATGAACAGATTTCAGCGAGCTGGAAGTTTTTTCCTTAATAGAGTAAGATTTTATCTTAAAATACAAGAACTTTTCGTGGTTCTTGTCAATTTTTGTTGGTTTTCATCTAATGAATTTATTTCAGTCAGCTAGATCTTTCTTCTTCAAAGCAAAAAGATTTTATCTTCAAATACAAGAACTTTTCGTGGTTTTGATGGTTTTCAGCAAATTAACATAATTCAGCGAACTGGAAGTTTTTTCCTCAATAGAGTAAGATTTTATCTTAAAATACAAGAACTTTTCGTGGTTCTTGTCAATTTTTGTTGGTTTTCATCTAATGAACTTATTTCAGTCAGCTGGATCTTTCTTCAAAGCAAAAAGATTTTATCTTCAAATACAAGAACTTTTCGTGGTTTTGATGGTTTTCAGCAAATGAACAAATTTCAGCGAGCTGGAAGTTTTTTCCTGAATAGAGTAAGATTTTATCTTAAAATACAAGAACTTTTCGTGGTTCTTCTCAATTTTTGTTGGTTTTCATCCAATGAACTTATTTCAGTCAGCTCGATCTTTCTTCTTCAAAGCAAAAAGATTTTATCTTCAAATACAAGAACTTTTCGTGGTTTTGATGGTTTTCAGCAAATGAACATATTTCAGTGAGCTGGAAGTTTTTTCCTTAATAGAGTAAGATTTTATGTTAAAATACAAGAACTTTTCGTGGTTCTTGTCAATTTTTGTTGGTTTTCATCTACTGAACTTATTTCAGTCAGCTAGATCTTTCTTCTTCAAAGCAAAAAGATTTTATCTTCAAATACAAGAACTTTTCGTGGTTTTGATGGTTTTCAGCAAATGAACATATTTCAGCGAGCTGGAAGTTTTTTCCTTAATAGAGTAAGATTTTATCTTAAAATACAAGAACTTTTTGTGGTTCTTGTCAATTTTTGTTGGTTTTCATCTAATGAACTTATTTCAGTCAGCTCGATCTTTCTTCTTCAAAGAAAAAAGATTTTATCTTCAAATACAAGAACTTTTCGTGGTTTTGTTGGTTTTCAGCAAATGAACATATTTCAGCGAGCTGGGAGTTTTTTCTTTAATAGCGTAAGATTTTATCTTAAAATACAAGAACTTTTCGTGGTTCTTGTCAATTTTTGTTGGTTTTCATCCAATGAACTTATTTCAGTCAGCTGGATCTTTCTTCTTCAAAGCAAAAAGATTTTATCTTCAAATACAAGAACTTTTCGCGGTTTTGTTGTTTTTCAGCAAATGAACATATTTCAGCGAGCTGGGAGTTTTTTCTTGAATAGCTTAAGATTTTATCTTAAAATACAAGAACTTTTCGTGGTTCTTGTCAATTTTTGTTGGTTTTCATCTCATGAACTTATTTCAGTCAGCTAGATCTTTCTTCTTCAAAGCAAAAAGATTTTATCTTCAAATACAAGAACTTTTCGTGGTTTTTTTGGTTTTCAGCAAATGAACATATTTCAGCGAGCCAGAAGTTTTTTCTTTAATAGCGTAAGATATTATCTTAAAATACAAGATGTTTTCGTGGTTCTTGTCAAATTTTGTTGGTTTTCATCTAATGAACTTATTTCAGTCAGCTAGATCTTTCTTCTTCAAAGCAAAAAGATTTTATCTTCAAATACAAGAACTTTTCGTGGTTTTGATGGTTTTCAGCAAATGAACATATTTCAGCGAGCTGGAAGTTTTTTCCTTAATAGAATAAGATTTTATCTTAAAATACAAGAACTTTTCGTGGTTCTTGTCAATTTTTGTTGGTTTACATCTAATGAACTTATTTCAGTCAGCCAGATCTTTCTTCTTCAAAGCAAAAAGATTTTATCTTCAAATTCAAGAACTTTTCGTGGTTTTGATGGTTTTCAGCAAATGAACATATTTCAGCGAGCTGGAAGTTTTTCCTTAATAGAGTAAGATTTTATCTTAAAATACAAGAACTTTTCGTGGTTCTTGTCAATTTTTGTTGGTTTTCATCTAATGAACTTATTTCAGTCAGCTAGATCTTTCTTCTTCAAAGCAAAAAGATTTTATCTTCAAATACAAGAACTTTTCGTGGTTTTGTTGGTTTTCAGCAAATGAACATATTTCAGCGAGCCAGAAGTTTTTTCTTTAATAGCGTAAGATATTATCTTAAAATACAAGACGTTTTCGTGGTTCTTGTCAAATTTTGTTGGTTTTCATCTAATGAACTTGTTTCAGTCAGCTAGATCTTTCTTCTTCAAAGCAAAAAGATTTTATCTTCAAATACAAGAACTTTTCGTGGTTTTGATGGTTTTCAGCAAATGAACATATTTCAGTGAGCTGGAAGTTTTTTCCTTAAGAATAAGATTTTATCTTAAAATACAAGAACTTTTCGTGGTTCTTGTCAATTTTTGTTGGTTTTCATCTAATGAACTTATTTCAGTCAGCTGGATCTTTCTTCTTCAAAGCAAAAAGATTTTATCTTCAAATACAAGAACTTTTCGTGGTTTTGATGGTTTTCAGCAAATGAACAGATTTCAGCGAGCTGGAAGTTTTTTCTTTAATAGCCTAAGATTTTATCTTAAAATACAAGAACTTTTCGTGGTTCTTGTCAAATTTTGTTGGTTTTCATCTAATGAACTTATTTCAGTCAGCTAGATCTTTCTTCGTCAAAGCAAAAAGATTTTATCTTCAAATACAAGAACTTTTCGTGGTTTTGTTGGTTTTCAGCAAATGAACAGATTTCAGCGAGCTGGAAGTTTTTTCCTTAATAGAGTAAGATTTTATCTTAAAATACAAGAACTTTTCGTGGTTCTTGTCAATTTTTGTTGGTTTTCATCTGATGAACTTATTTCAGTCTGCTAGATCTTTCTTCTTCAAAGCAAAAAGATTTTATCTTCAAATACAAGAACTTTTCGTGGTTTTGATGGTTTTCAGCAAATGAACATATTTCAGCGAGCTGGAAGTTTTTTCTTTAATAGCCTAAGATTTTATCTTAAAATACAAGAACTTTTCGTGGTTCTTGTCAATTTTTGTTGGTTTTCATCTGATGAACTTATTTCAGTCAGCTCGATCTTTCTTCTTCAAAGCAAAAAGATTTTATCTTCAAATACAAGAACTTTTTGTGGTTTTGATGGTTTTCAGCAAATGAACATATTTCAGCGAGCTGGAAGTTTTTTCCTTAATAGAGTAAGATTTTATCTTAAAATACAAGAACTTTTCATGGTTCTTGTCAATTTTTGTTGGTTTTCATCCAATGAACTTATTTCAGTCAGCTAGATCTTTCTTCTTCAAAGCAAAAAGATTTTATCTTCAAATACAAGAACTTTTCGTGGTTTTGATGGTTTTCAGCAAATGAACATATTTCAGCGAGCTGGAAGTTTTTTCCTTAATAGAGTAAGATTTTATCTTAAAATACAAGAACTTTTCGTGGTTCTTGTCAATTTTTGTTGGTTTACATCTAATGAACTTATTTCAGTCAGCCAGATCTTTCTTCTTCAAAGCAAAAAGATTTTATCTTCAAATTCAAGAACTTTTCGTGGTTTTGATGGTTTTCAGCAAATGAACATATTTCAGCGAGCTGGAAGTTTTTCCTTAATAGAGTAAGATTTTATCTTAAAATACAAGAACTTTTCGTGGTTCTTGTCAATTTTTGTTGGTTTTCATCTCATGAACTTATTTCAGTCAGCTAGATCTTTCTTCTTCAAAGCAAAAAGATTTTATCTTCAAATACAAGAACTTTTCGTGGTTTTGTTGGTTTTCAGCAAATGAACATATTTCAGCGAGCCAGAAGTTTTTTCTTTAATAGCGTAAGATATTATCTTAAAATACAAGACGTTTTCGTGGTTCTTGTCAAATTTTGTTGGTTTTCATCTAATGAACTTGTTTCAGTCAGCTAGATCTTTCTTCTTCAAAGCAAAAAGATTTTATCTTCAAATACAAGAACTTTTCGTGGTTTTGATGGTTTTCAGCAAATGAACATATTTCAGCGAGCTGGAAGTTTTTTCCTTAATAGAGTAAGATTTTATGTTAAAATACAAGAACTTTTCGTGGTTCTTGTCAATTTTTGTTGGTTTTCATCTAATGAACTTATTTCAGTCAGCTAGATCTTTCTTCTTCAAAGAAAAAAGATTTTATCTTCAAATACAAGAACTTTTCGTGGTTTTGTTGGTTTTCAGCAAATGAACATATTTCAGCGAGCTGGGAGTTTTTTCTTTAACAGCGTAAGATTTTATCTTAAAATACAAGAACTTTTCGTGGTTCTTGTCAATTTTTGTTGGTTTTCATCTAATGAACTTATTTCAGTCAGCTAGATCTTTCTTCTTCAAAGCAAAAAGATTTTATCTTCAAATACAAGAACTTTTCGTGGTTTTGATGGTTTTCAGCAAATGAACATATTTCAGCGAGCTGGAAGTTTTTTCCTGAATAGAGTAAGATTTTATCTTAAAATACAAGAACATTTCGTGGTTCTTGTCAATTTTTGTTGGTTTACATCTAATGAACTTATTTCAGTCAGCCAGATCTTTCTTCTTCAAAGCAAAAAGATTTTATCTTCAAATTCAAGAACTTTTCGTGGTTTTGATGGTTTTCAGCAAATGAACATATTTCAGCGAGCTGGAAGTTTTTCCTTAATAGAGTAAGATTTTATCTTAAAATACAAGAACTTTTCGTGGTTCTTGTCAATTTTTGTTGGTTTTCATCTCATGAACTTATTTCAGTCAGCTAGATCTTTCTTCTTCAAAGCAAAAAGATTTTATCTTCAAATACAAGAACTTTTCGTGGTTTTGTTGGTTTTCAGCAAATGAACATATTTCAGCGAGCCAGAAGTTTTTTCTTTAATAGCGTAAGATATTATCTTAAAATACAAGACGTTTTCGTGGTTCTTGTCAAATTTTGTTGGTTTTCATCTAATGAACTTGTTTCAGTCAGCTAGATCTTTCTTCTTCAAAGCAAAAAGATTTTATCTTCAAATACAAGAACTTTTCGTGGTTTTGATGGTTTTCAGCAAATGAACATATTTCAGCGAGCTGGAAGTTTTTTCCTTAATAGAGTAAGATTTTATGTTAAAATACAAGAACTTTTCGTGGTTCTTGTCAATTTTTGTTGGTTTTCATCTAATGAACTTATTTCAGTCAGCTAGATCTTTCTTCTTCAAAGAAAAAAGATTTTATCTTCAAATACAAGAACTTTTCGTGGTTTTGTTGGTTTTCAGCAAATGAACATATTTCAGCGAGCTGGGAGTTTTTTCTTTAACAGCGTAAGATTTTATCTTAAAATACAAGAACTTTTCGTGGTTCTTGTCAATTTTTGTTGGTTTTCATCTAATGAACTTATTTCAGTCAGCTAGATCTTTCTTCTTCAAAGCAAAAAGATTTTATCTTCAAATACAAGAACTTTTCGTGGTTTTGATGGTTTTCAGCAAATGAACATATTTCAGCGAGCTGGAAGTTTTTTCCTGAATAGAGTAAGATTTTATCTTAAAATACAAGAACATTTCGTGGTTCTTGTCAATTTTTGTTGGTTTTCATCTCATGAACTTATTTCAGTCAGCTAGATCTTTCTTCTTCAAAGCAAAAAGATTTTATCTTCAAATACAAGAACTTTTCGTGGTTTTTTTGGTTTTCAGCAAATGAACATATTTCAGCGAGCCAGAAGTTTTTTCTTTAATAGCGTAAGATATTATCTTAAAATACAAGATGTTTTCGTGGTTCTTGTCAAATTTTGTTGGTTTTCATCTAATGAACTTATTTCAATCAGCTAGATCTTTCTTCTTCAAAGCAAAAAGATTTTATCTTCAAATACAAGAACTTTTCGTGGTTTTGATGGTTTTCAGCAAATGAACATATTTCAGCGAGCTGGAAGTTTTTTCCTGAATAGAGTAAGATTTTATCTTAAAATACAAGAACTTTTCGTGGTTCTTGTCAATTTTTGTTGGTTTACATCTAATGAACTTATTTCAGTCAGCCAGATCTTTCTTCTTCAAAGCAAAAAGATTTTATCTTCAAATTCAAGAACTTTTCGTGGTTTTGATGGTTTTCAGCAAATGAACATATTTCAGCGAGCTGGAAGTTTTTCCTTAATAGAGTAAGATTTTATCTTAAAATACAAGAACTTTTCGTGGTTCTTGTCAATTTTTGTTGGTTTTCATCCAATGAACTTATTTCAGTCAGCTAGATCTTTCTTCTTCAAAGCAAAAAGATTTTATCTTCAAATACAAGAACTTTTCGTGGTTTTGTTGGTTTTCAGCAAATGAACATATTTCAGCGAGCCAGAAGTTTTTTCTTTAATAGCGTAAGATATTATCTTAAAATACAAGAAGTTTTCGTGGTTCTTGTCAAATTTTGTTGGTTTTCATCTAATGAACTTATTTCAGTCAGCTAGATCTTTCTTCTTCAAAGCAAAAAGATTTTATCTTCAAATACAAGAACTTTTCGTGGTTTTGATGGTTTTCAGCAAATGAACATATTTCAGCGAGCTGGAAGTTTTTTCCTTAATAGAGTAAGATTTTATGTTAAAATACAAGAACTTTTCGTGGTTCTTGTCAATTTTTGTTGGTTTTCATCTAATGAACTTATTTCAGTCAGCTGGATCTTTCTTCTTCAAAGCAAAAAGATTTTATCTTCAAATACAAGAACTTTTCGTGGTTTTGATGGTTTTCAGCAAATGAACATATTTCAGTGAGCTGGAAGTTTTTTCCTTAACAGAGTAAGATTTTATCTTAAAATACAAGAACTTTTCGTGGTTCTTGTCAATTTTTGTTGGTTTTCATCTAATGAACTTATTTCAGTCAGCTAGATCTTTTTTCTTCAAAGCAAAAAGATTTTATCTTCAAATACAAGAACTTTTCGTGGTTTTGATGGTTTTCAGCAAATGAACAGATTTCAGCGAGCTGGAAGTTTTTTCTTTAATAGCCTAAGATTTTATCTTAAAATACAAGAACTTTTCGTCGTTCTTGTCAATTTTTGTTGGTTTTCATCTAATGAACTTATTTCAGTCAGCTAGATCTTTCTTCGTCAAAGCAAAAAGATTTTATCTTCAAATACAAGAACTTTTCGTGGTTTTGTTGGTTTTCAGCAAATGAACAGATTTCAGCGAGCTGGAAGTTTTTTCCTTAACAGAGTAAGATTTTATCTTAAAATACAAGAACTTTTCGTGGTTCTTGTCAATTTTTGTTG
Source organism: Heptranchias perlo (assembly GCF_035084215.1). NCBI lineage: Eukaryota > Metazoa > Chordata > Chondrichthyes > Hexanchiformes > Hexanchidae > Heptranchias > Heptranchias perlo. Next base: position 771,000 of record NW_027138753.1, read on the forward strand.
GTTTTCATCTGATGAACTTATTTCGGTCAGCTAGATCTTTCTTCTTCAAAGCAAAAAGATTTTATCTTCAAATACAAGAACTTTTCGTGGTTTTGATGGTTTTCAGCAAATGAACATATTTCAGCGAGCTGGAAGTTTTTTCTTTAATAGCCTAAGATTTTATCTTAAAATGCAAGAACTTTTCGTGGTTCTTGTCAATTTTTGTTGGTTTTCATCTGATGAACTTATTTCAGTCAGCTAGATCTTTCTTCTTCAAAGCAAAAAGATTTTATCTTCAAATACAAGAACTTTTCGTGGTTTTGATGGTTTTCAGCAAATGAACATATTTCAGCGAGCTGGAAGTTTTTTCCTTAATAGAGTAAGATTTTATCTTAAAATACAAGAACTTTTCGTGGTTCTTGTCAATTTTTGTTGGTTTTCATCCAATGAACTTATTTCAGTCAGCTGGATCTTTCTTCTTCAAAGCAAAAAGATTTTATCTTCAAATACAAGAACTTTTCGTGGTTTTGTTGGTTTTCAGCAAATGAACATATTTCAGCGAGCCAGAAGTTTTTTCTTAAATAGCGTAAGATATTATCTTAAAATACAAGAACTTTTCGTGGTTCTTGTCAATTTTTGTTGGTTTTCATCTAATGAACTTATTTCAGTCAGCTAGATCTTTCTTCTTCAAAGAAAAAAGATTTTATCTTCAAATACAAGAACTTTTCGTGGTTTTGTTGGTTTTCAGCAAATGAACATATTTCAGCGAGCTGGGAGTTTTTTCTTTAACAGCGTAAGATTTTATCTTAAAATACAAGAACTTTTCGTGGTTCTTGTCAATTTTTGTTGGTTTTCATCCAATGAACTTATTTCAGTCAGCTAGATCTTTCTTCTTCAAAGCAAAAAGATTTTATCTTCAAATACAAGAACTTTTCGTGGTTTTGATGGTTTTCAGCAAATGAACATATTTCAGCGAGCTGGAAGTTTTTTCCTGAATAGAGTAAGATTTTATCTTAAAATACAAGAACTTTTCATGGTTCTTGTCAATTTTTGTTGGTTTTCATCTAATGAACTTATTTCAGTCAGCTAGATCTTTCTTCTTCAAAGCAAAAAGATTTTATCTTCAAATACAAGAACTTTTCGAGGTTTTGATGGTTTTCAGCAAATGAACATATTTCAGCGAGCTGGAAGTTTTTTCTTTAATAGCCTAAGATTTTATCTTAAAATACAAGAACTTTTCGTGGTTATTGTCAATTTTTGTTGGTTTTCATCGAATGAACTTATTTCAGTCAGCTCGATCTTTCTCCGTCAAAGCAAAAAGATTTTATCTTCAAATACAAGAACTTTTGGTGGTTTTGTTGGTTTTCAGCAAATGAACAGATTTCAGCGAGCTGGAAGTTTTTTCCTTAATAGAGTCAGATTTTATCTTAAAATACAAGAACTTTTCGTGGTTCTTGTCAATTTTTGTTGGTTTTCATCTAATGAACTTATTTCAGTCAGCTAGATCTTTCTTCTTCAAAGAAAAAAGATTTTATCTTCAAATACAAGAACTTTTCGTGGTTTTGATGGTTTTCAGCAAATGAACATATTTCAGCGAGCTGGAAGTTTTTTCCTGAATAGAGTAAGATTTTATCTTAAAATACAAGAACTTTTCATGGTTCTTGTCAATTTTTGTTGGTTTTCATCTAATGAACTTATTTCAGTCAGCTAGATCTTTCTTCTTCAAAGCAAAAAGATTTTATCTTCAAATACAAGAACTTTTCGAGGTTTTGATGGTTTTCAGCAAATGAACATATTTCAGCGAGCTGGAAGTTTTTTCTTTAATAGCCTAAGATTTTATCTTAAAATACAAGAACTTTTCGTGGTTATTGTCAATTTTTGTTGGTTTTCATCGAATGAACTTATTTCAGTCAGCTAGATCTTTCTCCGTCAAAGCAAAAAGATTTTATCTTCAAATACAAGAACTTTTGGTGGTTTTGTTGGTTTTCAGCAAATGAACAGATTTCAGCGAGCTGGAAGTTTTTTCCTTAATAGAGTAAGATTTTATCTTAAAATACAAGAACTTTTCGTGGTTCTTCTCAATTTTTGTTGGTTTTCATCCAAAGAACTTATTTCAGTCAGCTAGATCTTTCTTCTTCAAAGCAAAAAGATTTTATCTTCAAATACAAGAACTTTTCGTGGTTTTGATGGTTTTCAGCAAATGAACATATTTCAGCGAGCTGGAAGTTTTTTCCTTAATAGAGTAAGATTTTATCTTAAAATACAAGAACTTTTCGTGGTTCTTGTCAATTTTTGTTGGTTTTCATCCAATGAACTTATTTCAGTCAGCGAGATCTTTCTTCTTCAAAGCAAAAAGATTTTATCTTCAAATTCAAGAACTTTTCGTGGTTTTGATGGTTTTCAGCAAAAGAACATATTTCAGCGAGCTGGAAGTTTTTCCTTAATAGAGTAAGATTTTATCTTAAAATACAAGAACTTTTCGTGGTTCTTGTCAATTTTTGTTGGTTTTCATCTGATGAACTTATTTCAGTCAGCTGGATCTTTCTTCTTCAATGAAAAAAGATTTTATCTTCAAATACAAGAACTTTTCGTGGTTTTGTTGGTTTTCAGCAAATGAACATATTTCAGCGAGCTGGGAGTTTTTTCTTTAATAGCGTAAGATTTTATCTTAAAATACAAGAACTTTTCGTGGTTCTTGTCAATTTTTGTTGGTTTTCATCTAATGAACTTATTTCAGTCAGCTAGATCTTTCTTCTTCAAAGCAAAAAGATTTTATCTTCAAATACAAGAACTTTTCGTGGTTTTGATGGTTTTCAGCAAATGAACATATTTCAGCGAGCTGGAAGTTTTTTCCTGAATAGAGTAAGATTTTATCTTAAAATACAAGAACTTTTCGTGGTTCTTGTCAATTTTTGTTGGTTTTCATCTGATGAACTTATTTCAGTCAGCTAGATCTTTCTTCTTCAAAGCAAAAAGATTTTATCTTCAAATACAAGAACTTTTCGTGGTTTTGATGGTTTTCAGCAAATGAACATATTTCAGCGAGCTGGAAGTTTTTTCTTTAATAGCGTAAGATATTATCTTAAAATACAAGAAGTTTTCGTGCTTCTTGTCAAATTTTGTTGGTTTTCATCTGATGAACTTATTTCAGTCAGCTAGATCTTTCTTCTTCAAAGCAAAAAGATTTTATCTTCAAATACAAGAACTTTTCGTGGTTTTGATGGTTTTCAGCAAATGAACATATTTCAGCGAGCTGGAAGTTTTTTCCTTAATAGAGTAAGATTTTATGTTAAAATACAAGAACTTTTCGTGGTTCTTGTCAATTTTTGTTGGTTTTCATCTAATGAACTTATTTCAGTCAGCTAGATCTTTCTTCTTCAAAGAAAAAAGATTTTATCTTCAAATACAAGAACTTTTCGTGGTTCTTGTCAATTTTTGTTGGTTTTCATCTCATGAACTTATTTCAGTCAGCTAGATCTTTCTTCTTCAAAGCAAAAAGATTTTATCTTCAAATACAAGAACTTTTCGTGGTTTTGATGGTTTTCAGCAAATGAACATATTTCAGCGAGCTGGAAGTTTTTTCCTGAATAGAGTAAGATTTTATCTTAAAATACAAGAACTTTTCATGGTTCTTGTCAATTTTTGTTGGTTTTCATCTAATGAACTTATTTCAGTCAGCTAGATCTTTCTTCTTCAAAGCAAAAAGATTTTATCTTCAAATGCAAGAACTTTTCGAGGTTTTGATGGTTTTCAGCAAATGTACATATTTCAGCGAGCTGGAAGTTTTTTCTTTAATAGCCTAAGATTTTATCTTAAAATACAAGAACTTTTCGTGGTTATTGTCAATTTTTGTTGGTTTTCATCGAATGAACTTATTTCAGTCAGCTAGATCTTTCTCCGTCAAAGCAAAAAGATTTTATCTTCAAATACAAGAACTTTTGGTGGTTTTGTTGGTTTTCAGCAAATGAACAGATTTCAGCGAGCTGGAAGTTTTTTCCTTAATAGAGTAAGATTTTATCTTAAAATACAAGAACTTTTCGTGGTTCTTCTCAATTTTTGTTGGTTTTCATCCAAATAACTTATTTCAGTCAGCTAGATCTTTCTTCTTCAAAGCAAAAAGATTTTATCTTCAAATACAAGAACTTTTCGTGGTTTTGATGGTTTTCAGCAAATGAACATATTTCAGCGAGCTGGAAGTTTTTTCCTTAATAGAGTAAGATTTTATCTTAAAATACAAGAACTTTTCGTGGTTCTTGTCAATTTTTGTTGGTTTTCATCTAATGAACTTATTTCAGTCAGCTAGATCTTTCTTCTTCAAAGCAAAAAGATTTTATCTTCAAATACAAGAACTTTTCGTGGTTTTGATGGTTTTCAGCAAAAGAACATATTTCAGCGAGCTGGAAGTTTTTCCTTAATAGAGTAAGATTTTATCTTAAAATACAAGAACTTTTCGTGGTTCTTGTCAATTTTTGTTGGTTTTCATCTAATGAACTTATTTCAGTCAGCTGGATCTTTCTTCTTCAAAGAAAAAAGATTTTATCTTCAAATACAAGAACTTTTCGTGGTTTTGTTGGTTTTCAGCAAATGAACATATTTCAGCGAGCTGGGAGTTTTTTCTTTAATAGCGTAAGATTTTATCCTAAAATACAAGAACTTTTCGTGGTTCTTGTCAATTTTTGTTGGTTTTCATCCAATGAACTTATTTCAGTCAGCAAGATCTTTCTTCTTCAAAGCAAAAAGATTTTATCTTCAAATACAAGAACTTTTCGTGGTTTTGTTGGTTTTCAGCAAAAGAACATATTTCAGCGAGCTGGAAGTTTTTCCTTAATAGAGTAAGATTTTATCTTAAAATACAAGAACTTTTCGTGGTTCTTGTCAATTTTTGTTGGTTTTCATCTCATGAACTTATTTCAGTCAGCTGGATCTTTCTTCTTCAAAGAAAAAAGATTTTATCTTCAAATACAAGAACTTTTCGTGGTTTTGTTGGTTTTCAGCAAATGAACATATTTCAGCGAGCTGGGAGTTTTTTCTTTAATAGCGTAAGATTTTATCTTAAAATACAAGAACTTTTCGTGGTTCTTGTCAATTTTTGTTGGTTTTTATCCAATGAACTTATTTCAGTCAGCAAGATCTTTCTTCTTCAAAGCAAAAAGATTTTATCTTCAAATACAAGAACTTTTCGTGGTTTTGATGGTTTTCAGCAAATGAACATATTTCAGCGAGCTGGAAGTTTTTTCCTTAATAGAGTAAGATTTTATGTTAAAATACAAGAACTTTTCGTGGTTCTTGTCAATTTTTGTTGGTTTTCATCGAATGAACTTATTTCAGTCAGCTAGATCTTTCTTCTTCAAAGCAAAAAGATTTTATCTTCAAATACAAGAACTTTTCGTGGTTTTGATGGTTTTCAGCAAATGAACATATTTCAGCGAGCTGGGAGTTTTTTCTTTAATAGCGTAAGATTTTATCCTAAAATACAAGAACTTTTCGTGGTTCTTGTCAATTTTTGTTGGTTTTCATCCAATGAACTTATTTCAGTCAGCAAGATCTTTCTTCTTCAAAGCAAAAAGATTTTATCTTCAAATACAAGAACTTTTCGTGGTTTTGTTGGTTTTCAGCAAAAGAACATATTTCAGCGAGCTGGAAGTTTTTCCTTAATAGAGTAAGATTTTATCTTAAAATACAAGAACTTTTCGTGGTTCTTGTCAATTTTTGTTGGTTTTCATCTCATGAACTTATTTCAGTCAGCTGGATCTTTCTTCTTCAAAGAAAAAAGATTTTATCTTCAAATACAAGAACTTTTCGTGGTTTTGTTGGTTTTCAGCAAATGAACATATTTCAGCGAGCTGGGAGTTTTTTCTTTAATAGCGTAAGATTTTATCTTAAAATACAAGAACTTTTCATGGTTCTTGTCAATTTTTGTTGGTTTTCATCTAATGAACTTATTTCAGTCAGCTAGATCTTTCTTCTTCAAAGCAAAAAGATTTTATCTTCAAATACAAGAACTTTTCGTGGTTTTGATGGTTTTCAGCAAATGAACATATTTCAGCGAGCTGGAAGTTTTTTCCTTAATAGAGTAAGATTTTATGTTAAAATACAAGAACTTTTCGTGGTTCTTGTCAATTTTTGTTGGTTTTCATCGAATGAACTTATTTCAGTCAGCTCGATCTTTCTTCTTCAAAGCAAAAAGATTTTATCTTCAAATACAAGAACTTTTCGTGGTTTTGATGGTTTTCAGCAAATGAACATATTTCAGCGAGCTGGAAGTTTTTTCCTTAATAGAGTAAGATTTTATCTTAAAATACAAGAACTTTTCGTGGTTCTTGTCAATTTTTGTTGGTTTTCATCTAATGAACTTATTTCAGTCAGCTAGATCTTTCTTCTTCAAAGCAAAAAGATTTTATCTTCAAATACAAGAACTTTTCGTGGTTTTGATGGTTTTCAGCAAAAGAACATATTTCAGCGAGCTGGAAGTTTTTCCTTAATAGAGTAAGATTTTATCTTAAAATACAAGAACTTTTCGTGGTTCTTGTCAATTTTTGTTGGTTTTCATCTAATGAACTTATTTCAGTCAGCTGGATCTTTCTTCTTCAAAGAAAAAAGATTTTATCTTCAAATACAAGAACTTTTCGTGGTTTTGTTGGTTTTCAGCAAATGAACATATTTCAGCGAGCTGGGAGTTTTTTCTTTAATAGCGTAAGATTTTATCCTAAAATACAAGAACTTTTCGTGGTTCTTGTCAATTTTTGTTGGTTTTCATCCAATGAACTTATTTCAGTCAGCAAGATCTTTCTTCTTCAAAGCAAAAAGATTTTATCTTCAAATACAAGAACTTTTCGTGGTTTTGTTGGTTTTCAGCAAAAGAACATATTTCAGCGAGCTGGAAGTTTTTCCTTAATAGAGTAAGATTTTATCTTAAAATACAAGAACTTTTCGTGGTTCTTGTCAATTTTTGTTGGTTTTCATCTCATGAACTTATTTCAGTCAGCTGGATCTTTCTTCTTCAAAGAAAAAAGATTTTATCTTCAAATACAAGAACTTTTCGTGGTTTTGTTGGTTTTCAGCAAATGAACATATTTCAGCGAGCTGGGAGTTTTTTCTTTAATAGCGTAAGATTTTATCTTAAAATACAAGAACTTTTCGTGGTTCTTGTCAATTTTTGTTGGTTTTTATCCAATGAACTTATTTCAGTCAGCAAGATCTTTCTTCTTCAAAGCAAAAAGATTTTATCTTCAAATACAAGAACTTTTCGTGGTTTTGATGGTTTTCAGCAAATGAACATATTTCAGCGAGCTGGAAGTTTTTTCCTTAATAGAGTAAGATTTTATGTTAAAATACAAGAACTTTTCGTGGTTCTTGTCAATTTTTGTTGGTTTTCATCGAATGAACTTATTTCAGTCAGCTAGATCTTTCTTCTTCAAAGCAGAAAGATTTTATCTTCAAATACAAGAACTTTTCGTGGTTTTGATGGTTTTCAGCAAATGAACATATTTCAGCGAGCTGGGAGTTTTTTCTTTAATAGCGTAAGATTTTATCCTAAAATACAAGAACTTTTCGTGGTTCTTGTCAATTTTTGTTGGTTTTCATCCAATGAACTTATTTCAGTCAGCAAGATCTTTCTTCTTCAAAGCAAAAAGATTTTATCTTCAAATACAAGAACTTTTCGTGGTTTTGTTGGTTTTCAGCAAAAGAACATATTTCAGCGAGCTGGAAGTTTTTCCTTAATAGAGTAAGATTTTATCTTAAAATACAAGAACTTTTCGTGGTTCTTGTCAATTTTTGTTGGTTTTCATCTCATGAACTTATTTCAGTCAGCTGGATCTTTCTTCTTCAAAGAAAAAAGATTTTATCTTCAAATACAAGAACTTTTCGTGGTTTTGTTGGTTTTCAGCAAATGAACATATTTCAGCGAGCTGGGAGTTTTTTCTTTAATAGCGTAAGATTTTATCTTAAAATACAAGAACTTTTCGTGGTTCTTGTCAATTTTTGTTGGTTTTTATCCAATGAACTTATTTCAGTCAGCAAGATCTTTCTTCTTCAAAGCAAAAAGATTTTATCTTCAAATACAAGAACTTTTCGTGGTTTTGATGGTTTTCAGCAAATGAACATATTTCAGCGAGCTGGAAGTTTTTTCCTTAATAGAGTAAGATTTTATGTTAAAATACAAGAACTTTTCGTGGTTCTTGTCAATTTTTGTTGGTTTTCATCGAATGAACTTATTTCAGTCAGCTAGATCTTTCTTCTTCAAAGCAAAAAGATTTTATCTTCAAATACAAGAACTTTTCGTGGTTTTGATGGTTTTCAGCAAATGAACATATTTCAGCGAGCTGGAAGTTTTTTCCTTAATAGAGTAAGATTTTATCTTAAAATACAAGAACTTTTCGTGGTTCTTGTCAATTTTTGTTGGTTTTCATCTAATGAACTTATTTCAGTCAGCTAGATCTTTCTTCTTCAAAGCAAAAAGATTTTATCTTCAAATTCAAGAACTTTTCGTGGTTTTGATGGTTTTCAGCAAAAGAAAATATTTCAGCGAGCTGGAAGTTTTTCCTTAATAGAGTAAGATTTTATCTTAAAATACAAGAACTTTTCGTGGTTCTTGTCAATTTTTGTTGGTTTTCATCTAATGAACTTATTTCAGTCAGCTGGATCTTTCTTCTTCAAAGAAAAAAGATTTTATCTTCAAATACAAGAACTTTTCGTGGTTTTGTTGGTTTTCAGCAAATGAACATATTTCAGCGAGCTGGGAGTTTTTTCTTTAATAGCGTATGATTTTATCTTAAAATACAAGAACTTTTCGTGGTTCTTGTCAATTTTTGTTGGTTTTCATCCAATGAACTTATTTCAGTCAGCAAGATCTTTCTTCTTCAAAGCAAAAAGATTTTATCTTCAAATACAAGAACTTTTCGTGGTTTTGTTGGTTTTCAGCAAAAGAACATATTTCAGCGAGCTGGAAGTTTTTCCTTAATAGAGTAAGATTTTATCTTAAAATACAAGAACTTTTCGTGGTTCTTGTCAATTTTTGTTGGTTTTCATCTCATGAACTTATTTCAGTCAGCTGGATCTTTCTTCTTCAAAGAAAAAAGATTTTATCTTCAAATACAAGAACTTTTCGTGGTTTTGTTGGTTTTCAGCAAATGAACATATTTCAGCGAGCTGGGAGTTTTTTCTTTAATAGCGTAAGATTTTATCTTAAAATACAAGAACTTTTCGTGGTTCTTGTCAATTTTTGTTGGTTTTTATCCAATGAACTTATTTCAGTCAGCAAGATCTTTCTTCTTCAAAGCAAAAAGATTTTATCTTCAAATACAAGAACTTTTCGTGGTTTTGATGGTTTTCAGCAAATGAACATATTTCAGCGAGCTGGAAGTTTTTTCCTTAATAGAGTAAGATTTTATGTTAAAATACAAGAACTTTTCGTGGTTCTTGTCAATTTTTGTTGGTTTTCATCGAATGAACTTATTTCAGTCAGCTAGATCTTTCTTCTTCAAAGCAAAAAGATTTTATCTTCAAATACAAGAACTTTTCGTGGTTTTGATGGTTTTCAGCAAATGAACATATTTCAGCGAGCTGGAAGTTTTTTCCTTAATAGAGTAAGATTTTATCTTAAAATACAAGAACTTTTCGTGGTTCTTGTCAATTTTTGTTGGTTTTCATCTAATGAACTTATTTCAGTCAGCTAGATCTTTCTTCTTCAAAGCAAAAAGATTTTATCTTCAAATTCAAGAACTTTTCGTGGTTTTGATGGTTTTCAGCAAAAGAAAATATTTCAGCGAGCTGGAAGTTTTTCCTCAATAGAGTAAGATTTTATCTTAAAATACAAGAACTTTTCGTGGTTCTTGTCAATTTTTGTTGGTTTTCATCTAATGAACTTATTTCAGTCAGCTGGATCTTTCTTCTTCAAAGAAAAAAGATTTTATCTTCAAATACAAGAACTTTTCGTGGTTTTGTTGGTTTTCAGCAAATGAACATATTTCAGCGAGCTGGGAGTTTTTTCTTTAATAGCGTATGATTTTATCTTAAAATACAAGAACTTTTCGTGGTTCTTGTCAATTTTTGTTGGTTTTCATCCAATGAACTTATTTCAGTCAGCAAGATCTTTCTTCTTCAAAGCAAAAAGATTTTATCTTCAAATACAAGAACTTTTCGCGGTTTTGTTGTTTTTCAGCAAATGAACATATTTCAGCGAGCTGGGAGTTTTTTCTTTAACAGAGTAAGATTTTATCTTAAAATACAAGAACTTTTCGTGGTTCTTGTCAATTTTTGTTGGTTTTCATCTAATGAACTTATTTCAGTCAGCTAGATCTTTCTTCTTCAAAGCAAAAAGATTTTATCTTCAAATACAAGAACTTTTCGTGGTTTTGATGGTTTTCAGCAAAAGAACATATTTCAGCGAGCTGGAAGTTTTTCCTCAATAGAGTAAGATTTTATCTTAAAATACAAGAACTTTTCGTGGTTCTTGTCAATTTTTGTTGGTTTTCATCTAATGAACTTATTTCAGTCAGCTGGATCTTTCTTCTTCAAAGAAAAAAGATTTTATCTTCAAATACAAGAACTTTTCGTGGTTTTGTTGGTTTTCAGCAAATGAACATATTTCAGCGAGCTGGGAGTTTTTTCTTTAATAGCGTAAGATTTTATCTTAAAATACAAGAACTTTTCGTGGTTCTTGTCAATTTTTGTTGGTTTTCATCCAATGAACTTATCTCAGTCAGCTAGATCTTTCTTCTTCAAAGCAAAAAGATTTTATCTTCAAATACAAGAACTTTTCGCGGTTTTGTTGTTTTTCAGCAAATGAACATATTTCAGCGAGCTGGGAGTTTTTTCTTTAACAGAGTAAGATTTTATCTTAAAATACAAGAACTTTTCGTGGTTCTTGTCAATTTTTGTTGGTTTTCATCTAATGAACTTATTTCAGTCAGCTAGATCTTTCTTCTTCAAAGCAAAAAGATTTTATCTTCAAATACAAGAACTTTTCGTGGTTTTGTTGGTTTTCAGCAAATGAACATATTTCAGCGAGCCAGAAGTTTTTTCTTTAATAGCGTAAGATATTATCTTAAAATACAAGAAGTTTTCGTGGTTCTTGTCAAATTTTGTTGGTTTTCATCGAATGAACTTATTTCAGTCAGCTAGATCTTTCTTCTTCAAAGCAAAAAGATTTTATCTTCAAATACAAGAACTTTTCGTGGTTTTGATGGTTTTCAGCAAATGAACAGATTTCAGCGAGCTGGAAGTTTTTTCCTTAATAGAGTAAGATTTTATCTTAAAATACAAGAACTTTTCGTGGTTCTTCTCAATTTTTGTTGGTTTTCATCCAAAGAACTTATTTCAGTCAGCTGGATCTTTCTTCTTCAAAGCAAAAAGATTTTATCTTCAAATACAAGAACTTTTCGTGGTTTTGATGGTTTTCAGCAAATGAACATATTTCAGCGAGCTGGAAGTTTTTTCCTTAATAGAGTTAGATTTTATGTTAAAATACAAGAACTTTTCGTGGTTCTTGTCAATTTTTGTTGGTTTTCATCGAATGAACTTATTTCAGTCAGCTGGATCTTTCTTCTTCAAAGCAAAAAGATTTTATCTTCAAATACAAGAACTTTTCGCGGTTTTGTTCTTTTTCAGCAAATGAACATATTTCAGCGAGCTGGGAGTTTTTTCTTTAACAGAGTAAGATTTTATCTTAAAATACAAGAACTTTTCGTGGTTCTTGTCAATTTTTGTTGGTTTTCATCGAATGAACTTATTTCAGTCAGCTAGATCTTTCTTCTTCAAAGCAAAAAGATTTTATCTTCAAATACAAGAACTTTTCGTGGTTTTGTTGGTTTTCAGCAAATGAACATATTTCAGCGAGCCAGAAGTTTTTTCTTTAATAGCGTAAGATATTATCTTAAAATACAAGAAGTTTTCGTGGTTCTTGTCAAATTTTGTTGGTTTTCATCTCATGAACTTATTTCAGTCAGCTAGATCTTTCTTCTTCAAAGCAAAAAGATTTTATCTTCAAATACAAGAACTTTTCGTGGTTTTGATGGTTTTCAGCAAATGAACATATTTCAGCGAGCTGGAAGTTTTTCCTTAATAGAGTAAGATTTTATCTTAAAATACAAGAACTTTTCGTGGTTCTTGTCAATTTTTGTTGGTTTTCATCTAATGAACTTATTTCAGTCAGCTAGATCTTTCTTCTTCAAAGAAAAAAGATTTTATCTTCAAATACAAGAACTTTTCGTGGTTTTGTTGGTTTTCAGCAAATGAACATATTTCAGCGAGCTGGGAGTTTTTTCTTTAATAGCGTAAGATTTTATCTTAAAATACAAGAACTTTTCGTGGTTCTTGTCAATTTTTGTTGGTTTTCATCCAATGAACTTATTTCAGTCAGCTAGATCTTTCTTCTTCAAAGCAAAAAGATTTTATCTTCAAATACAAGAACTTTTCGCGGTTTTGTTGTTTTTCAGCAAATGAACATATTTCAGCGAGCTGGGAGTTTTTTCTTTAACAGAGTAAGATTTTATCTTAAAATACAAGAACTTTTCGTGGTTCTTGTCAATTTTTGTTGGTTTTCATCTAATGAACTTATTTCAGTCAGCTAGATCTTTCTTCTTCAAAGCAAAAAGATTTTATCTTCAAATACAAGAACTTTTCGTGGTTTTGTTGGTTTTCAGCAAATGAACATATTTCAGCGAGCCAGAAGTTTTTTCTTTAATAGCGTAAGATATTATCTTAAAATACAAGAAGTTTTCGTGGTTCTTGTCAAATTTTGTTGGTTTTCATCTAATGAACTTATTTCAGTCAGCTAGATCTTTCTTCTTCAAAGCAAAAAGATTTTATCTTCAAATACAAGAACTTTTCGTGGTTTTGATGGTTTTCAGCAAATGAACATATTTCAGCGAGCTGGAAGTTTTTTCCTTAATAGAGTAAGATTTTATCTTAAAATACAAGAACTTTTCGTGGTTCTTGTCAATTTTTGTTGGTTTTCATCCAATGAACTTATTTCAGTCAGCTAGATCTTTCTTCTTCAAAGCAAAAAGATTTTATCTTCAAATTCAAGAACTTTTCGTGGTTTTGATGGTTTTCAGCAAATGAACATATTTCAGCGAGCTGGAAGTTTTTCCTTAATAGAGTAAGATTTTATCTTAAAATACAAGAACTTTTCGTGGTTCTTGTCAATTTTTATTGGTTTTCATCTAATGAACTTATTTCAGTCAGCTAGATCTTTCTTCTTCAAAGAAAAAAGATTTTATCTTCAAATACAAGAACTTTTCGTGGTTTTGTTGGTTTTCAGCAAATGAACATATTTCAGCGAGCTGGGAGTTTTTTCTTTAATAGCCTAAGATTTTATCTTAAAATACAAGAACTTTTCGTGGTTCTTGTCAATTTTTGTTGGTTTTCATCCAATGAACTTATTTCAGTCAGCTAGATCTTTCTTCTTCAAAGCAAAAAGATTTTATCTTCAATTACAAGAACTTATCGCGGTTTTGTTGTTTTTCAGCAAATGAACATATTTCAGCGAGCTGGGAGTTTTTTCTTTAACAGAGTAAGATTTTATCTTAAAATACAAGAACTTTTCGTGGTTCTTGTCAATTTTTGTTGGTTTTCATCTAATGAACTTATTTCAGTCAGCTAGATCTTTCTTCTTCAAAGCAAAAAGATTTTATCTTCAAATACAAGAACTTTTCGTGGTTTTGTTGGTTTTCAGCAAATGAACATATTTCAGCGAGCCAGAAGTTTTTTCTTTAATAGCGTAAGATATTATCTTAAAATACAAGAAGTTTTCGTGGTTCTTGTCAAATTTTGTTGGTTTTCATCTGATGAACTTATTTCAGTCAGCTAGATCTTTCTTCTTCAAAGCAAAAAGATTTTATCTTCAAATACAAGAACTTTTCGTGGTTTTGATGGTTTTCAGCAAATGAACAGATTTCAGCGAGCTGGAAGTTTTTTCCTTAATAGAGTAAGATTTTATCTTAAAATACAAGAACTTTTCGTGGTTCTTCTCAATTTTTGTTGGTTTTCATCCAAAGAACTTATTTCAGTCAGCTGGATCTTTCTTCTTCAAAGCAAAAAGATTTTATCTTCAAATACAAGAACTTTTCGTGGTTTTGATGGTTTTCAGCAAATGAACATATTTCAGCGAGCTGGAAGTTTTTTCCTTAATAGAGTAAGATTTTATGTTAAAATACAAGAACTTTTCGTGGTTCTTGTCAATTTTTGTTGGTTTTCATCGAATGAACTTATTTCAGTCAGCTAGATCTTTCTTCTTCAAAGCAAAAAGATTTTATCTTCAAATACAAGAACTTTTCGTGGTTTTGATGGTTTTCAGCAAATGAACATATTTCAGCGAGCTGGAAGTTTTTTCCTTAATAGAGTAAGATTTTATCTTAAAATACAAGAACTTTTTGTGGTTCTTGTCAATTTTTGTTGGTTTTCATCTAATGAACTTATTTCAGTCAGCTAGATCTTTCTTCTTCAAAGCAAAAAGATTTTATCTTCAAATTCAAGAACTTTTCGTGGTTTTGATGGTTTTCAGCAAAAGAACATATTTCAGCGAGCTGGAAGTTTTTCCTTAATAGTGTAAGATTTTATCTTAAAATACAAGAACTTTTCGTGGTTCTTGTCAATTTTTGTTGGTTTTCATCTAATGAACTTATTTCAGTCAGCTGGATCTTTCTTCTTCAAAGAAAAAAGATTTTATCTTCAAATACAAGAACTTTTCGTGGTTTTGTTGGTTTTCAGCAAATGAACATATTTCAGCGAGCTGGGAGTTTTTTCTTTAATAGCGTAAGATTTTATCTTAAAATACAAGAACTTTTCGTGGTTCTTGTCAATTTTTGTTGGTTTTCATCCAATGAACTTATTTCAGTCAGCTCGATCTTTCTTCTTCAAAGCAAAAAGATTTTATCTTCAAATACAAGAACTTTTCGCGGTTTTGTTCTTTTTCAGCAAATGAACATATTTCAGCGAGCTGGGAGTTTTTTCTTTAACAGAGTAAGATTTTATCTTAAAATACAAGAACTTTTCGTGGTTCTTGTCAATTTTTGTTGGTTTTCATCTAATGAACTTATTTCAGTCAGCTAGATCTTTCTTCTTCAAAGCAAAAAGATTTTATCTTCAAATACAAGAACTTTTCGTGGTTTTGTTGGTTTTCAGCAAATGAACATATTTCAGCGAGCCAGAAGTTTTTTCTTTAATAGCGTAAGATATTATCTAAAATACAAGAAGTTTTCGTGGTTCTTGTCAAATTTTGTTGGTTTTCATCTAATGAACTTATTTCAGTCAGCTAGATCTTTCTTCTTCAAAGCAAAAAGATTTTATCTTTTCGTGGTTTTGATGGTTTTCAGCAAATGAACATATTTCAGCGAGCTGGAAGTTTTTTCCTTAATAGAGTAAGATTTTATCTTAAAATACAAGAACTTTTCGTGGTTCTTGTCAATTTTTGTTGGTTTTCATCTAATGAACTTATTTCAGTCAGCTAGATCTTTCTTCTTCAAAGCAAAAAGATTTTATCTTCAAATTCAAGAACTTTTCGTGGTTTTGATGGTTTTCAGCAAATGAACAGATTTCAGCGAGCTGGAAGTTTTTCCTTAATAGAGTAAGATTTTATCTTAAAATACAAGAACTTTTCGTGGTTCTTGTCAATTTTTGTTGGTTTTCATCTAATGAACTTATTTCAGTCAGCTAGATCTTTCTTCTTCAAAGAAAAAAGATTTTATCTTCAAATACAAGAACTTTTCGTGGTTTTGTTGGTTTTCAGCAAATGAACATATTTCAGCGAGCTGGGAGTTTTTTCTTTAATAGCGTAAGATTTTATCTTAAAATACAAGAACTTTTCGTGGTTCTTGTCAATTTTTGTTGGTTTTCATCCAATGAACTTATTTCAGTCAGCTAGATCTTTCTTCTTCAAAGCAAAAAGATTTTATCTTCAAATACAAGAACTTTTCGCGGTTTTGTTGTTTTTCAGCAAATGAACATATTTCAGCGAGCTGGGAGTTTTTTCTTTAACAGAGTAAGATTTTATCTTAAAATACAAGAACTTTTCGTGGTTCTTGTCAATTTTTGTTGGTTTTCATCCAATGAACTTATTTCAGTCAGCTAGATCTTTCTTCTTCAAAGCAAAAAGATTTTATCTTCAAATACAAGAACTTTTCGTGGTTTTGTTGGTTTTCAGCAAATGAACATATTTCAGCGAGCCAGAAGTTTTTTCTTTAATAGCGTAAGATATTATCTTAAAATACAAGAAGTTTTCGTGGTTCTTGTCAAATTTTGTTGGTTTTCATCTAATGAACTTATTTCAGTCAGCTAGATCTTTCTTCTTCAAAGCAAAAAGATTTTATCTTCAAATACAAGAACTTTTCGTGGTTTTGATGGTTTTCAGCAAATGAACATATTTCAGCGAGCTGGAAGTTTTTTCCTTCATAGAGTAAGATTTTATCTTAAAATACAAGAACTTTTCGTGGTTCTTGTCAATTTTTGTTGGTTTTCATCTAATGAACTTATTTCAGTCAGCTAGATCTTTCTTCTTCAAAGCAAAAAGATTTTATCTTCAAATTCAAGAACTTTTCGTGGTTTTGATGGTTTTCAGCAAATGAACATATTTCAGCGAGCTGGAAGTTTTTCCTTAATAGAGTAAGATTTTATCTTAAAATACAAGAACTTTTCGTTGGTTCTTGTCAATTTTTGTTGGTTTTCATCTAATGAACTTATTTCAGTCAGCTAGATCTTTCTTCTTCAAAGAAAAAAGATTTTATCTTCAAATACAAGAACATTTCGTGGTTTTGTTGGTTTTCAGCAAATGAACATATTTCAGCGAGCTGGGAGTTTTTTCTTTAATAGCCTAAGATTTTATCTTAAAATACAAGAACTTTTCGTGGTTCTTGTCAATTTTTGTTGGTTTTCATCCAATGAACTTATTTCAGTCAGCTAGATCTTTCTTCTTCAAAGCAAAAAGATTTTATCTTCAAATACAAGAACTTTTCACGGTTTTGTTGTTTTTCAGCAAATGAACATATTTCAGCGAGCTGGGAGTTTTTTCTTTAACAGAGTAAGATTTTATCTTAAAATACAAGAACTTTTCGTGGTTCTTGTCAATTTTTGTTGGTTTTCATCTGATGAACTTATTTCAGTCAGCTAGATCTTTCTTCTTCAAAGCAAAAAGATTTTATCTTCAAATACAAGAACTTTTCGTGGTTTTGATGGTTTTCAGCAAATGAACATATTTCAGCAAGCTGGAAGTTTTTTCCTTAATAGAGTAAGATTTTATCTTAAAATACAAGAACTTTTCGTGGTTCTTGTCAATTTTTGTTGGTTTTCATCTAATGAACTTATTTCAGTCAGCTCGATCTTTCTTCTTCAAAGAAAAAAGATTTTATCTTCAAATACAAGAACTTTTCGTTGTTTTGTTGGTTTTCAGCAAATGAACATATTTCAGCGAGCTGGGAGTTTTTTCCTTAATAGAGTAAGATTTTATCTTAAAATACAAGAACTTTTCGTGGTTCTTCTCAATTTTTGTTGGTTTTCATCCAAAGAACTTATTTCAGTCAGCTGGATCTTTCTTCTTCAAAGCAAAAAGATTTTATCTTCAAATACAAGAACTTTTCGTGGTTTTGATGGTTTTCAGCAAATGAACATATTTCAGCGAGCTGGAAGTTTTTTCCTTAATAGAGTAAGATTTTATGTTAAAATACAAGAACTTTTCGTGGTTCTTGTCAATTTTTGTTGGTTTTCATCGAATGAACTTATTTCAGTCAGCTAGATCTTTCTTCTTCAAAGCAAAAAGATTTTATCTTCAAATACAAGAACTTTTCGTGGTTTTGATGGTTTTCAGCAAATGAACATATTTCAGCGAGCTGGAAGTTTTTTCCTTAATAGAGTAAGATTTTATCTTAAAATACAAGAACTTTTTGTGGTTCTTGTCAATTTTTGTTGGTTTTCATCTAATGAACTTATTTCAGTCAGCTAGATCTTTCTTCTTCAAAGCAAAAAGATTTTATCTTCAAATTCAAGAACTTTTCGTGGTTTTGATGGTTTTCAGCAAAAGAACATATTTCAGCGAGCTGGAAGTTTTTCCTTAATAGTGTAAGATTTTATCTTAAAATACAAGAACTTTTCGTGGTTCTTGTCAATTTTTGTTGGTTTTCATCTAATGAACTTATTTCAGTCAGCTGGATCTTTCTTCTTCAAAGAAAAAAGATTTTATCTTCAAATACAAGAACTTTTCGTGGTTTTGTTGGTTTTCAGCAAATGAACATATTTCAGCGAGCTGGGAGTTTTTTCTTTAATAGCGTAAGATTTTATCTTAAAATACAAGAACTTTTCGTGGTTCTTGTCAATTTTTGTTGGTTTTCATCCAATGAACTTATTTCAGTCAGCTCGATCTTTCTTCTTCAAAGCAAAAAGATTTTATCTTCAAATACAAGAACTTTTCGCGGTTTTGTTCTTTTTCAGCAAATGAACATATTTCAGCGAGCTGGGAGTTTTTTCTTTAACAGAGTAAGATTTTATCTTAAAATACAAGAACTTTTCGTGGTTCTTGTCAATTTTTGTTGGTTTTCATCTAATGAACTTATTTCAGTCAGCTAGATCTTTCTTCTTCAAAGCAAAAAGATTTTATCTTCAAATACAAGAACTTTTCGTGGTTTTGTTGGTTTTCAGCAAATGAACATATTTCAGCGAGCCAGAAGTTTTTTCTTTAATAGCGTAAGATATTATCTAAAATACAAGAAGTTTTCGTGGTTCTTGTCAAATTTTGTTGGTTTTCATCTAATGAACTTATTTCAGTCAGCTAGATCTTTCTTCTTCAAAGCAAAAAGATTTTATCTTTTCGTGGTTTTGATGGTTTTCAGCAAATGAACATATTTCAGCGAGCTGGAAGTTTTTTCCTTAATAGAGTAAGATTTTATCTTAAAATACAAGAACTTTTCGTGGTTCTTGTCAATTTTTGTTGGTTTTCATCCAATGAACTTATTTCAGTCAGCTAGATCTTTCTTCTTCAAAGCAAAAAGATTTTATCTTCAAATTCAAGAACTTTTCGTGGTTTTGATGGTTTTCAGCAAATGAACATATTTCAGCGAGCTGGAAGTTTTTCCTTAATAGAGTAAGATTTTATCTTAAAATACAAGAACTTTTCGTGGTTCTTGTCAATTTTTATTGGTTTTCATCTAATGAACTTATTTCAGTCAGCGAGATCTTTCTTCTTCAAAGAAAAAAGATTTTATCTTCAAATACAAGAACTTTTCGTGGTTTTGTTGGTTTTCAGCAAATGAACATATTTCAGCGAGCTGGGAGTTTTTTCTTTAATAGCCTAAGATTTTATCTTAAAATACAAGAACTTTTCGTGGTTCTTGTCAATTTTTGTTGGTTTTCATCCAATGAACTTATTTCAGTCAGCTAGATCTTTCTTCTTCAAAGCAAAAAGATTTTATCTTCAATTACAAGAACTTATCGCGGTTTTGTTGTTTTTCAGCAAATGAACATATTTCAGCGAGCTGGGAGTTTTTTCTTTAACAGAGTAAGATTTTATCTTAAAATACAAGAACTTTTCGTGGTTCTTGTCAATTTTTGTTGGTTTTCATCTAATGAACTTATTTCAGTCAGCTAGATCTTTCTTCTTCAAAGCAAAAAGATTTTATCTTCAAATACAAGAACTTTTCGTGGTTTTGTTGGTTTTCAGCAAATGAACATATTTCAGCGAGCCAGAAGTTTTTTCTTTAATAGCGTAAGATATTATCTTAAAATACAAGAAGTTTTCGTGGTTCTTGTCAAATTTTGTTGGTTTTCATCTGATGAACTTATTTCAGTCAGCTAGATCTTTCTTCTTCAAAGCAAAAAGATTTTATCTTCAAATACAAGAACTTTTCGTGGTTTTGTTGGTTTTCAGCAAATGAACATATTTCAGCGAGCCAGAAGTTTTTTCTTTAATAGCGTAAGATATTATCTAAAATACAAGAAGTTTTCGTGGTTCTTGTCAAATTTTGTTGGTTTTCATCTAATGAACTTATTTCAGTCAGCTAGATCTTTCTTCTTCAAAGCAAAAAGATTTTATCTTTTCGTGGTTTTGATGGTTTTCAGCAAATGAACATATTTCAGCGAGCTGGAAGTTTTTTCCTTCATAGAGTAAGATTTTATCTTAAAATACAAGAACTTTTCGTGGTTCTTGTCAATTTTTGTTGGTTTTCATCTAATGAACTTATTTCAGTCAGCTAGATCTTTCTTCTTCAAAGCAAAAAGATTTTATCTTCAAATTCAAGAACTTTTCGTGGTTTTGATGGTTTTCAGCAAATGAACAGATTTCAGCGAGCTGGAAGTTTTTCCTTAATAGAGTAAGATTTTATCTTAAAATACAAGAACTTTTCGTGGTTCTTGTCAATTTTTGTTGGTTTTCATCTAATGAACTTATTTCAGTCAGCTAGATCTTTCTTCTTCAAAGAAAAAAGATTTTATCTTCAAATACAAGAACTTTTCGTGGTTTTGTTGGTTTTCAGCAAATGAACATATTTCAGCGAGCTGGGAGTTTTTTCTTTAATAGCGTAAGATTTTATCTTAAAATACAAGAACTTTTCGTGGTTCTTGTCAATTTTTGTTGGTTTTCATCCAATGAACTTATTTCAGTCAGCTAGATCTTTCTTCTTCAAAGCAAAAAGATTTTATCTTCAAATACAAGAACTTTTCGCGGTTTTGTTGTTTTTCAGCAAATGAACATATTTCAGCGAGCTGGGAGTTTTTTCTTTAACAGAGTAAGATTTTATCTTAAAATACAAGAACTTTTCGTGGTTCTTGTCAATTTTTGTTGGTTTTCATCCAATGAACTTATTTCAGTCAGCTAGATCTTTCTTCTTCAAAGCAAAAAGATTTTATCTTCAAATACAAGAACTTTTCGTGGTTTTGTTGGTTTTCAGCAAATGAACATATTTCAGCGAGCCAGAAGTTTTTTCTTTAATAGCGTAAGATATTATCTTAAAATACAAGAAGTTTTCGTGGTTCTTGTCAAATTTTGTTGGTTTTCATCTAATGAACTTATTTCAGTCAGCTAGATCTTTCTTCTTCAAAGCAAAAAGATTTTATCTTCAAATACAAGAACTTTTCGTGGTTTTGATGGTTTTCAGCAAATGAACATATTTCAGCGAGCTGGAAGTTTTTTCCTGAATAGAGTAAGATTTTATCTTAAAATACAAGAACTTTTCGTGGTTCTTGTCAATTTTTGTTGGTTTTCATCTAATGAACTTATTTCAGTCAGCTAGATCTTTCTTCTTCAAAGCAAAAAGATTTTATCTTCAAATTCAAGAACTTTTCGTGGTTTTGATGGTTTTCAGCAAATGAACATATTTCAGCGAGCTGGAAGTTTTTCCTTAATAGAGTAAGATTTTATCTTAAAATACAAGAACTTTTCGTTGGTTCTTGTCAATTTTTGTTGGTTTTCATCTAATGAACTTATTTCAGTCAGCTAGATCTTTCTTCTTCAAAGAAAAAAGATTTTATCTTCAAATACAAGAACATTTCGTGGTTTTGTTGGTTTTCAGCAAATGAACATATTTCAGCGAGCTGGGAGTTTTTTCTTTAATAGCCTAAGATTTTATCTTAAAATACAAGAACTTTTCGTGGTTCTTGTCAATTTTTGTTGGTTTTCATCCAATGAACTTATTTCAGTCAGCTAGATCTTTCTTCTTCAAAGCAAAAAGATTTTATCTTCAAATACAAGAACTTTTCACGGTTTTGTTGTTTTTCAGCAAATGAACATATTTCAGCGAGCTGGGAGTTTTTTCTTTAACAGAGTAAGATTTTATCTTAAAATACAAGAACTTTTCGTGGTTCTTGTCAATTTTTGTTGGTTTTCATCTGATGAACTTATTTCAGTCAGCTAGATCTTTCTTCTTCAAAGCAAAAAGATTTTATCTTCAAATACAAGAACTTTTCGTGGTTTTGATGGTTTTCAGCAAATGAACATATTTCAGCAAGCTGGAAGTTTTTTCCTTAATAGAGTAAGATTTTATCTTAAAATACAAGAACTTTTCGTGGTTCTTGTCAATTTTTGTTGGTTTTCATCTAATGAACTTATTTCAGTCAGCTCGATCTTTCTTCTTCAAAGAAAAAAGATTTTATCTTCAAATACAAGAACTTTTCGTTGTTTTGTTGGTTTTCAGCAAATGAACATATTTCAGCGAGCTGGGAGTTTTTTCCTTAATAGAGTAAGATTTTATCTTAAAATACAAGAACTTTTCGTGGTTCTTCTCAATTTTTGTTGGTTTTCATCCAAAGAACTTATTTCAGTCAGCTGGATCTTTCTTCTTCAAAGCAAAAAGATTTTATCTTCAAATACAAGAACTTTTCGTGGTTTTGATGGTTTTCAGCAAATGAACATATTTCAGCGAGCTGGAAGTTTTTTCCTTAATAGAGTAAGATTTTATGTTAAAATACAAGAACTTTTCGTGGTTCTTGTCAATTTTTGTTGGTTTTCATCGAATGAACTTATTTCAGTCAGCTAGATCTTTCTTCTTCAAAGCAAAAAGATTTTATCTTCAAATACAAGAACTTTTCGTGGTTTTGATGGTTTTCAGCAAATGAACATATTTCAGCGAGCTGGAAGTTTTTTCCTTAATAGAGTAAGATTTTATCTTAAAATACAAGAACTTTTTGTGGTTCTTGTCAATTTTTGTTGGTTTTCATCTAATGAACTTATTTCAGTCAGCTAGATCTTTCTTCTTCAAAGCAAAAAGATTTTATCTTCAAATTCAAGAACTTTTCGTGGTTTTGATGGTTTTCAGCAAAAGAACATATTTCAGCGAGCTGGAAGTTTTTCCTTAATAGTGTAAGATTTTATCTTAAAATACAAGAACTTTTCGTGGTTCTTGTCAATTTTTGTTGGTTTTCATCTAATGAACTTATTTCAGTCAGCTGGATCTTTCTTCTTCAAAGAAAAAAGATTTTATCTTCAAATACAAGAACTTTTCGTGGTTTTGTTGGTTTTCAGCAAATGAACATATTTCAGCGAGCTGGGAGTTTTTTCTTTAATAGCGTAAGATTTTATCTTAAAATACAAGAACTTTTCGTGGTTCTTGTCAATTTTTGTTGGTTTTCATCCAATGAACTTATTTCAGTCAGCTCGATCTTTCTTCTTCAAAGCAAAAAGATTTTATCTTCAAATACAAGAACTTTTCGCGGTTTTGTTCTTTTTCAGCAAATGAACATATTTCAGCGAGCTGGGAGTTTTTTCTTTAACAGAGTAAGATTTTATCTTAAAATACAAGAACTTTTCGTGGTTCTTGTCAATTTTTGTTGGTTTTCATCTAATGAACTTATTTCAGTCAGCTAGATCTTTCTTCTTCAAAGCAAAAAGATTTTATCTTCAAATACAAGAACTTTTCGTGGTTTTGTTGGTTTTCAGCAAATGAACATATTTCAGCGAGCCAGAAGTTTTTTCTTTAATAGCGTAAGATATTATCTAAAATACAAGAAGTTTTCGTGGTTCTTGTCAAATTTTGTTGGTTTTCATCTAATGAACTTATTTCAGTCAGCTAGATCTTTCTTCTTCAAAGCAAAAAGATTTTATCTTTTCGTGGTTTTGATGGTTTTCAGCAAATGAACATATTTCAGCGAGCTGGAAGTTTTTTCCTTAATAGAGTAAGATTTTATCTTAAAATACAAGAACTTTTCGTGGTTCTTGTCAATTTTTGTTGGTTTTCATCTAATGAACTTATTTCAGTCAGCTAGATCTTTCTTCTTCAAAGCAAAAAGATTTTATCTTCAAATTCAAGAACTTTTCGTGGTTTTGATGGTTTTCAGCAAATGAACAGATTTCAGCGAGCTGGAAGTTTTTCCTTAATAGAGTAAGATTTTATCTTAAAATACAAGAACTTTTCGTGGTTCTTGTCAATTTTTGTTGGTTTTCATCTAATGAACTTATTTCAGTCAGCTAGATCTTTCTTCTTCAAAGAAAAAAGATTTTATCTTCAAATACAAGAACTTTTCGTGGTTTTGTTGGTTTTCAGCAAATGAACATATTTCAGCGAGCTGGGAGTTTTTTCTTTAATAGCGTACGATTTTATCTTAAAATACAAGAACTTTTCGTGGTTCTTGTCAATTTTTGTTGGTTTTCATCCAATGAACTTATTTCAGTCAGCTAGATCTTTCTTCTTCAAAGCAAAAAGATTTTATCTTCAAATACAAGAACTTTTCGCGGTTTTGTTGTTTTTCAGCAAATGAACATATTTCAGCGAGCTGGGAGTTTTTTCTTTAACAGAGTAAGATTTTATCTTAAAATACAAGAACTTTTCGTGGTTCTTGTCAATTTTTGTTGGTTTTCATCCAATGAACTTATTTCAGTCAGCTAGATCTTTCTTCTTCAAAGCAAAAAGATTTTATCTTCAAATACAAGAACTTTTCGTGGTTTTGTTGGTTTTCAGCAAATGAACATATTTCAGCGAGCCAGAAGTTTTTTCTTTAATAGCGTAAGATATTATCTTAAAATACAAGAAGTTTTCGTGGTTCTTGTCAAATTTTGTTGGTTTTCATCTAATGAACTTATTTCAGTCAGCTAGATCTTTCTTCTTCAAAGCAAAAAGATTTTATCTTCAAATACAAGAACTTTTCGTGGTTTTGATGGTTTTCAGCAAATGAACATATTTCAGCGAGCTGGAAGTTTTTTCCTGAATAGAGTAAGATTTTATCTTAAAATACAAGAACTTTTCGTGGTTCTTGTCAATTTTTGTTGGTTTTCATCTAATGAACTTATTTCAGTCAGCTAGATCTTTCTTCTTCAAAGCAAAAAGATTTTATCTTCAAATTCAAGAACTTTTCGTGGTTTTGATGGTTTTCAGCAAATGAACATATTTCAGCGAGCTGGAAGTTTTTCCTTAATAGAGTAAGATTTTATCTTAAAATACAAGAACTTTTCGTTGGTTCTTGTCAATTTTTGTTGGTTTTCATCTAATGAACTTATTTCAGTCAGCTAGATCTTTCTTCTTCAAAGAAAAAAGATTTTATCTTCAAATACAAGAACATTTCGTGGTTTTGTTGGTTTTCAGCAAATGAACATATTTCAGCGAGCTGGGAGTTTTTTCTTTAATAGCCTAAGATTTTATCTTAAAATACAAGAACTTTTCGTGGTTCTTGTCAATTTTTGTTGGTTTTCATCCAATGAACTTATTTCAGTCAGCTAGATCTTTCTTCTTCAAAGCAAAAAGATTTTATCTTCAAATACAAGAACTTTTCACGGTTTTGTTGTTTTTCAGCAAATGAACATATTTCAGCGAGCTGGGAGTTTTTTCTTTAACAGAGTAAGATTTTATCTTAAAATACAAGAACTTTTCGTGGTTCTTGTCAATTTTTGTTGGTTTTCATCTGATGAACTTATTTCAGTCAGCTAGATCTTTCTTCTTCAAAGCAAAAAGATTTTATCTTCAAATACAAGAACTTTTCGTGGTTTTGATGGTTTTCAGCAAATGAACATATTTCAGCAAGCTGGAAGTTTTTTCCTTAATAGAGTAAGATTTTATCTTAAAATACAAGAACTTTTCGTGGTTCTTGTCAATTTTTGTTGGTTTTCATCTAATGAACTTATTTCAGTCAGCTCGATCTTTCTTCTTCAAAGAAAAAAGATTTTATCTTCAAATACAAGAACTTTTCGTTGTTTTGTTGGTTTTCAGCAAATGAACATATTTCAGCGAGCTGGGAGTTTTTTCCTTAATAGAGTAAGATTCTATCTTAAAATACAAGAACTTTTCGTGGTTCTTGTCAATTTTTGTTGGTTTTCATCTAATGAACTTATTTCAGTCAGCTAGATCTTTCTTCTTCAAAGCAAAAAGATTTTATCTTCAAATTCAAGAACTTTTCGTGGTTTTGATGGTTTTCAGCAAAAGAACATATTTCACCGAGCTGGAAGTTTTTCCTTAATAGAGTAAGATTTTATCTTAAAATACAAGAACTTTTCGTGGTTCTTGTCAATTTTTGTTGGTTTTTATCTAATGAACTTATTTCAGTCAGCTGGATCTTTCTTCTTCAAAGAAAAAAGATTTTATCTTCAAATACAAGAACTTTTCGTGGTTTTGTTGGTTTTCAGCAAATGAACATATTTCAGCGAGCTGGGAGTTTTTTCTTTAATAGCGTAAGATTTTATCTTAAAATACAAGAACTTTTCGTGGTTCTTGTCAATTTTTGTTGGTTTTCATCCAATGAACTTATTTCAGTCAGCTAGATCTTTCTTCTTCAAAGCAAAAAGATTTTATCTTCAAATACAAGAACTTTTCGCGGTTTTGTTGTTTTTCAGCAAATGAACATATTTCAGCGAGCTGGGAGTTTTTTCTTTAACAGAGTAAGATTTTATCTTAAAATACAAGAACTTTTCGTGGTTCTTGTCAATTTTTGTTGGTTTTCATCGAATGAACTTATTTCAGTCAGCTAGATCTTTCTTCTTCAAAGCAAAAAGATTTTATCTTCAAATACAAGAACTTTTCGTGGTTTTGTTGGTTTTCAGCAAATGAACATATTTCAGCGAGCCAGAAGTTTTTTCTTTAATAGCGTAAGATATTATCTTAAAATACAAGAAGTTTTCGTGGTTCTTGTCAAATTTTGTTGGTTTTCATCTAATGAACTTATTTCAGTCAGCTAGATCTTTCTTCTTCAAAGTAAAAAGATTTTATCTTCAAATACAAGAACTTTTCGTGGTTTTGATGGTTTTCAGCAAATGAACAGATTTCAGCGAGCTGGAAGTTTTTTCCTCAATAGAGTAAGATTTTATCTTAAAATACAAGAACTTTTCGTGGTTCTTCTCAATTTTTGTTGGTTTTCATCCAAAGAACTTATTTCAGTCAGCTGGATCTTTCTTCTTCAAAGCAAAAAGATTTTATCTTCAAATACAAGAACTTTTCGTGGTTTTGATGGTTTTCAGCAAATGAACATATTTCAGCGAGCTGGAAGTTTTTTCCTTAATAGAGTAAGATTTTATGTTAAAATACAAGAACTTTTCGTGGTTCTTGTCAATTTTTGTTGGTTTTCATCGAATGAACTTATTTCAGTCAGCTAGATCTTTCTTCTTCAAAGCAAAAAGATTTTATCTTCAAATACAAGAACTTTTCGTGGTTTTGATGGTTTTCAGCAAATGAACATATTTCAGCGAGCTGGAAGTTTTTTCCTTAATAGAGTAAGATTTTATCTTAAAATACAAGAACTTTTTGTGGTTCTTGTCAATTTTTGTTGGTTTTCATCTAATGAACTTATTTCAGTCAGCTAGATCTTTCTTCTTCAAAGCAAAAAGATTTTATCTTCAAATACAAGAACTTTTCGTGGTTTTGTTGGTTTTCAGCAAATGAACATATTTCAGCGAGCTGGGAGTTTTTTCTTTAATAGCGTAAGATTTTATCTTAAAATACAAGAACTTTTCGTGGTTCTTGTCAATTTTTGTTGGTTTTCATCCAATGAACTTATTTCAGTCAGCGAGATCTTTCTTCTTCAAAGCAAAAAGATTTTATCTTCAAATACAAGAACTTTTCGCGGTTTTGTTCTTTTTCAGCAAATGAACATATTTCAGCGAGCTGGGAGTTTTTTCTTTAACAGAGTAAGATTTTATCTTAAAATACAAGAACTTTTCGTGGTTCTTGTCAATTTTTGTTGGTTTTCATCTAATGAACTTATTTCAGTCAGCTATATCTTTCTTCTTCAAAGCAAAAAGATTTTATCTTCAAATACAAGAACTTTTCGTGGTTTTGTTGGTTTTCAGCAAATGAACATATTTCAGCGAGCCAGAAGTTTTTTCTTTAATAGCGTAAGATATTATCTTAAAATACAAGAAGTTTTCGTGGTTCTTGTCAAATTTTGTTGGTTTTCATCTAATGAACTTATTTCAGTCAGCTAGATCTTTCTTCTTCAAAGCAAAAAGATTTTATCTTCAAATACAAGAACTTTTCACGGTTTTGATGGTTTTCAGCAAATGAACATATTTCAGCGAGCTGGAAGTTTTTTCCTTAATAGAGTTAGATTTTATCTTAAAATACAAGAACTTTTCGTGGTTCTTGTCAATTTTTGTTGGTTTTCATCTAATGAACTTATTTCAGTCAGCTAGATCTTTCTTCTTCAAAGCAAAAAGATTTTATCTTCAAATTCAAGAACTTTTCGTGGTTTTGATGGTTTTCAGCAAATGAACATATTTCAGCGAGCTGGAAGTTTTTTCCTTAATAGAGTAAGATTTTATCTTAAAATACAAGAACTTTTCGTGGTTCTTCTCAATTTTTGTTGGTTTTCATCCAAAGAACTTATTTCAGTCAGCTGGATCTTTCTTCTTCAAAGCAAAAAGATTTTATCTTCAAATACAAGAACTTTTCGTGGTTTTGATGGTTTTCAGCAAATGAACATATTTCAGCGAGCTGGAAGTTTTTTCCTTAATAGAGTAAGATTTTATGTTAAAATACAAGAACTTTTCGTGGTTCTTGTCAATTTTTGTTGGTTTTCATCTCATGAACTTATTTCAGTCAGCTGGATCTTTCTTCTTCAAAGCAAAAAGATTTTATCTTCAAATACAAGAACTTTTCGTGGTTTTGATGGTTTTCAGCAAATGAACATATTTCAGCGAGCTGGAAGTTTTTTCCTTAATAGAGTAAGATTTTATCTTAAAATACAAGAACTTTTTGTGGTTCTTGTCAATTTTTGTTGGTTTTCATCTAATGAACTTATTTCAGTCAGCTAGATCTTTCTTCTTCAAAGCAAAAAGATTTTATCTTCAAATTCAAGAACTTTTCGTGGTTTTGATGGTTTTCAGCAAAAGAACATATTTCAGCGAGCTGGAAGTTTTTTCCTTAATAGTGTAAGATTTTATCTTAAAATACAAGAACTTTTCGTGGTTCTTGTCAATTTTTGTTGGTTTTCATCCAATGAACTTATTTCAGTCAGCGAGATCTTTCTTCTTCAAAGCAAAAAGATTTTATCTTCAAATACAAGAACTTTTCGCGGTTTTGTTCTTTTTCAGCAAATGAACATATTTCAGCGAGCTGGGAGTTTTTTCTTTAACAGAGTAAGATTTTATCTTAAAATACAAGAACTTTTCGTGGTTCTTGTCAATTTTTGTTGGTTTTCATCCAATGAACTTATTTCAGTCAGCTAGATCTTTCTTCTTCAAAGCAAAAAGATTTTATCTTCAAATACAAGAACTTTTCGTGGTTTTGTTGGTTTTCAGCAAATGAACATATTTCAGCGAGCCAGAAGTTTTTTCTTTAATAGCGTAAGATATTATCTTAAAATACAAGAAGTTTTCGTGGTTCTTGTCAAATTTTGTTGGTTTTCATCTAATGAACTTATTTCAGTCAGCTAGATCTTTCTTCTTCAAAGCAAAAAGATTTTATCTTCAAATACAAGAACTTTTCGTGGTTTTGTTGGTTTTCAGCAAATGAACATATTTCAGCGAGCCAGAAGTTTTTTCTTTAATAGCGTAAGATATTATCTTAAAATACAAGAAGTTTTCGTGGTTCTTGTCAAATTTTGTTGGTTTTCATCTAATGAACTTATTTCAGTCAGCTAGATCTTTCTTCTTCAAAGCAAAAAGATTTTATCTTCAAATACAAGAACTTTTCGTGGTTTTGATGGTTTTCAGCAAATGAACATATTTCAGCGAGCTGGAAGTTTTTTCCTGAATAGAGTAAGATTTTATCTTAAAATACAAGAACTTTTCGTGGTTCTTGTCAATTTTTGTTGGTTTTCATCTAATGAACTTATTTCAGTCAGCTAGATCTTTCTTCTTCAAAGCAAAAAGATTTTATCTTCAAATTCAAGAACTTTTCGTGGTTTTGATGGTTTTCAGCAAATGAACATATTTCAGCGAGCTGGAAGTTTTTCCTTAATAGAGTAAGATTTTATCTTAAAATACAAGAACTTTTCGTTGGTTCTTGTCAATTTTTGTTGGTTTTCATCTAATGAACTTATTTCAGTCAGCTAGATCTTTCTTCTTCAAAGAAAAAAGATTTTATCTTCAAATACAAGAACATTTCGTGGTTTTGTTGGTTTTCAGCAAATGAACATATTTCAGCGAGCTGGGAGTTTTTTCTTTAATAGCCTAAGATTTTATCTTAAAATACAAGAACTTTTCGTGGTTCTTGTCAATTTTTGTTGGTTTTCATCCAATGAACTTATTTCAGTCAGCTAGATCTTTCTTCTTCAAAGCAAAAAGATTTTATCTTCAAATACAAGAACTTTTCGCGGTTTTGTTGTTTTTCAGCAAATGAACATATTTCAGCGAGCTGGGAGTTTTTTCTTTAACAGAGTAAGATTTTATCTTAAAATACAAGAACTTTTCGTGGTTCTTGTCAATTTTTGTTGGTTTTCATCTGATGAACTTATTTCAGTCAGCTAGATCTTTCTTCTTCAAAGCAAAAAGATTTTATCTTCAAATACAAGAACTTTTCGTGGTTTTGATGGTTTTCAGCAAATGAACATATTTCAGCAAGCTGGAAGTTTTTTCCTTAATAGAATAAGATTTTATCTTAAAATACAAGAACTTTTCATGGTTCTTGTCAATTTTTGTTGGTTTTCATCGAATGAACTTATTTCAGTCAGCTAGATCTTTCTCCGTCAAAGCAAAAAGATTTTATCTTCAAATACAAGAACTTTTGGTGGTTTTGTTGGTTTTCAGCAAAAGAACATATTTCAGCGAGCTGGAAGTTTTTTCCTTAATAGAGTAAGATTCTATCTTAAAATACAAGAACTTTTCGTGGTTCTTGTCAATTTTTGTTGGTTTTCATCTCATGAACTTATTTCAGTCAGCTAGATCTTTCTTCTTCAAAGCAAAAAGATTTTATCTTCAAATTCAAGAACTTTTCGTGGTTTTGATGGTTTTCAGCAAAAGAACATATTTCAGCGAGCTGGAAGTTTTTCCTTAATAGAGTAAGATTTTATCTTAAAATACAAGAACTTTTCGTGGTTCTTGTCAATTTTTGTTGGTTTTCATCTAATGAACTTATTTCAGTCAGCTGGATCTTTCTTCTTCAAAGAAAAAAGATTTTATCTTCAAATACAAGAACTTTTCGTGGTTTTGTTGGTTTTCAGCAAATGAACATATTTCAGCGAGCTGGGAGTTTTTTCTTTAATAGCGTAAGATTTTATCTTAAAATACAAGAACTTTTCGTGGTTCTTGTCAATTTTTGTTGGTTTCATCCAATGAACTTATTTCAGTCAGCTAGATCTTTCTTCTTCAAAGCAAAAAGATTTTATCTTCAAATACAAGAACTTTTCGTGGTTTTGTTGGTTTTCAGCAAATGAACATATTTCAGCGAGCCAGAAGTTTTTTCTTTAATAGCGTAAGATATTATCTTAAAATACAAGAAGTTTTCGTGGTTCTTGTCAAATTTTGTTGGTTTTCATCTAATGAACTTATTTCAGTCAGCGAGATCTTTCTTCTTCAAAGCAAAAAGATTTTATCTTCAAATACAAGAACTTTTCGTGGTTTTGATGGTTTTCAGCAAATGAACATATTTCAGCGAGCTGGAAGTTTTTTCCTTAATAGAGTAAGATTTTATCTTAAAATACAAGAACTTTTCGTGGTTCTTCTCAATTTTTGTTGGTTTTCATCCAAAGAACTTATTTCAGTCAGCTGGAACTTTCTTCTTCAAAGCAAAAAGATTTTATCTTCAAATACAAGAACTTTTCGTGGTTTTGATGGTTTTCAGCAAATGAACATATTTCATCGAGCTGGAAGTTTTTTCCTTAATAGAGTAATATTTTATGTTAAAATACAAGAACTTTTCGTGGTTCTTGTCAATTTTTGTTGGTTTTCATCTCATGAACTTATTTCAGTCAGCTGGATCTTTCTTCTTCAAAGCAAAAAGATTTTATCTTCAAATACAAGAACTTTTCGTGGTTTTGATGGTTTTCAGCAAATGAACATATTTCAGCGAGCTGGAAGTTTTTTCCTTAATAGAGTAAGATTTTATCTTAAAATACAAGAACTTTTTGTGGTTCTTGTCAATTTTTGTTGGTTTTCATCTAATGAACTTATTTCAGTCAGCTAGATCTTTCTTCTTCAAAGCAAAAAGATTTTATCTTCAAATTCAAGAACTTTTCGCGGTTTTGATGGTTTTCAGCAAAAGAACATATTTCAGCGAGCTGGAAGTTTTTTCCTTAATAGTGTAAGATTTTATCTTAAAATACAAGAACTTTTCGTGGTTCTTGTCAATTTTTGTTGGTTTTCATCCAATGAACTTATTTCAGTCAGCGAGATCTTTCTTCTTCAAAGCAAAAAGATTTTATCTTCAAATACAAGAACTTTTCGCGGTTTTGTTCTTTTTCAGCAAATGAACATATTTCAGCGAGCTGGGAGTTTTTTCTTTAACAGAGTAAGATTTTATCTTAAAATACAAGAACTTTTCGTGGTTCTTGTCAATTTTTGTTGGTTTTCATCTAATGAACTTATTTCAGTCAGCTATATCTTTCTTCTTCAAAGCAAAAAGATTTTATCTTCAAATACAAGAACTTTTCGTGGTTTTGTTGGTTTTCAGCAAATGAACATATTTCAGCGAGCCAGAAGTTTTTTCTTTAATAGCGTAAGATATTATCTTAAAATACAAGAAGTTTTCGTGGTTCTTGTCAAATTTTGTTGGTTTTCATCTAATGAACTTATTTCAGTCAGCTAGATCTTTCTTCTTCAAAGCAAAAAGATTTTATCTTCAAATTCAAGAACTTTTCGTGGTTTTGATGGTTTTCAGCAAATGAACATATTTCAGCGAGCTGGAAGTTTTTCCTTAATAGAGTAAGATTTTATCTTAAAATACAAGAACGTTTCGTGGTTCTTGTCAATTTTTGTTGGTTTTCATCTAATGAACTTATTTCAGTCAGCTGGATCTTTCTTCTTCAAAGAAAAAAGATTTTATCTTTAAATACAAGAACTTTTCGTGGTTTTGTTGGTTTTCAGCAAATGAACATATTTCAGCGAGCTGGGAGTTTTTTCTTTAATAGCGTAAGATTTTATCTTAAAATACAAGAACTTTTCGTGGTTCTTGTCAATTTTTTTTGGTTTTCATCCAATGAACTTATTTCAGTCAGCTAGATCTTTCTTCTTCAAAGCAAAAAGATTTTATCTTCAAATACAAGAACTTTTCGCGGTTTTGTTGTTTTTCAGCAAATGAACATATTTCAGCGAGCTGGGAGTTTTTTCTTTAACAGAGTAAGATTTTATCTTAAAATACAAGAACTTTTCGTGGTTCTTGTCAATTTTTGTTGGTTTTCATCTAATGAACTTATTTCAGTCAGCTAGATCTTTCTTCTTCAAAGCAAAAAGATTTTATCTTCAAATACAAGAACTTTTCGTGGTTTTGTTGGTTTTCAGCAAATGAACATATTTCAGCGAGCCAGAAGTTTTTTCTTTAATAGCGTAAGATATTATCTTAAAATACAAGAAGTTTTCGTGGTTCTTGTCAAATTTTGTTGGTTTTCATCCAATGAACTTATTTCAGTCAGCTAGATCTTTCTTCTTCAAAGCAAAAAGATTTTATCTTCAAATACAAGAACTTTTCACGGTTTTGATGGTTTTCAGCAAATGAACATATTTCAGCGAGCTGGAAGTTTTTTCCTTAATAGAGTAAGATTTTATCTTAAAATACAAGAACTTTTCGTGGTTCTTGTCAATTTTTGTTGGTTTTCATCTAATGAACTTATTTCAGTCAGCTAGATCTTTCTTCTTCAAAGCAAAAAGATTTTATCTTCAAATTCAAGAACTTTTCGTGGTTTTGATGGTTTTCAGCAAATGAACATATTTCAGCGAGCTGGAAGTTTTTCCTTAATAGAGTAAGATTTTATCTTAAAATACAAGAACTTTTCGTGGTTCTTGTCAATTTTTGTTGGTTTTCATCTAATGAACTTATTTCAGTCAGCTAGATCTTTCTTCTTCAAAGCAAAAAGATTTTATCTTCAAATACAAGAACTTTTCGTGGTTTTGATGGTTTTCAGCAAATGAACATATTTCAGCAAGCTGGAAGTTTTTTCCTTAATAGAGTAAGATTTTATCTTAAAATACAAGAACTTTTCGTGGTTCTTGTCAATTTTTGTTGGTTTTCATCGAATGAACTTATTTCAGTCAGCTAGATCTTTCTTCTTCAAAGAAAAAAGATTTTATCTTCAAATACAAGAACTTTTCGTTGTTTTGTTGGTTTTCAGCAAATGAACATATTTCAGCGAGCTGGGAGTTTTTTCTTTAACAGCGTAAGATTTTATCTTAAAATACAAGAACTTTTCGTGGTTCTTGTCAATTTTTGTTGGTTTTCATCTAATGAACTTATTTCAGTCAGCTAGATCTTTCTTCTTCAAAGCAAAAAGATTTTATCTTCAAATACAAGAACTTTTCGTGGTTTTGATGGTTTTCAGCAAATGAACATATTTCAGCGAGCTGGAAGTTTTTTCCTGAATAGAATAAGATTTTATCTTAAAATACAAGAACTTTTCATGGTTCTTGTCAATTTTTGTTGGTTTTCATCGAATGAACTTATTTCAGTCAGCTAGATCTTTCTCCGTCAAAGCAAAAAGATTTTATCTTCAAATACAAGAACTTTTGGTGGTTTTGTTGGTTTTCAGCAAATGAACATATTTCAGCGAGCTGGAAGTTTTTTCCTTAATAGAGTAAGATTTTATCTTAAAATACAAGAACTTTTCGTGGTTCTTGTCAATTTTTGTTGGTTTTCATCCAATGAACTTATTTCAGTCAGCTAGATCTTTCTTCTTCAAAGCAAAAAGATTTTATCTTCAAATACAAGAACTTTTCACGGTTTTGATGGTTTTCAGCAAATGAACATATTTCAGCGAGCTGGAAGTTTTTTCCTTAATAGAGTAAGATTTTATCTTAAAATACAAGAACTTTTCGTGGTTCTTGTCAATTTTTGTTGGTTTTCATCTAATGAACTTATTTCAGTCAGCTAGATCTTTCTTCTTCAAAGCAAAAAGATTTTATCTTCAAATTCAAGAACTTTTCGTGGTTTTGATGGTTTTCAGCAAATGAACATATTTCAGCGAGCTGGAAGTTTTTCCTTAATAGAGTAAGATTTTATCTTAAAATACAAGAACTTTTCGTGGTTCTTGTCAATTTTTGTTGGTTTTCATCTAATGAACTTATTTCAGTCAGCTAGATCTTTCTTCTTCAAAGCAAAAAGATTTTATCTTCAAATACAAGAACTTTTCGTGGTTTTGATGGTTTTCAGCAAATGAACATATTTCAGCGAGCTGGGAGTTTTTTCTTTAACAGCGTAAGATTTTATCTTAAAATACAAGAACTTTTCGTGGTTCTTGTCAATTTTTGTTGGTTTTCATCTAATGAACTTATTTCAGTCAGCTAGATCTTTCTTCTTCAAAGCAAAAAGATTTTATCTTCAAATACAAGAACTTTTCGTGGTTTTGATGGTTTTCAGCAAATGAACATATTTCAGCGAGCTGGAAGTTTTTTCCTGAATAGAATAAGATTTTATCTTAAAATACAAGAACTTTTCATGGTTCTTGTCAATTTTTGTTGGTTTTCATCGAATGAACTTATTTCAGTCAGCTAGATCTTTCTCCGTCAAAGCAAAAAGATTTTATCTTCAAATACAAGAACTTTTGGGGGTTTTGTTGGTTTTCAGCAAATGAACATATTTCAGCGAGCTGGAAGTTTTTTCCTTAATAGAGTAAGATTTTATCTTAAAATACAAGAACTTTTCGTGGTTCTTGTCAATTTTTGTTGGTTTTCATCTAATGAACTTATTTCAGTCAGCTAGATCTTTCTTCTTCAAAGCAAAAAGATTTTATCTTCAAATACAAGAACTTTTCGTGGTTTTGATGGTTTTCAGCAAATGAACAGATTTCAGCGAGCTGGAAGTTTTTTCCTTAATAGAGTAAGATTTTATCTTAAAATACAAGAACGTTTCGTGGTTCTTGTCAATTTTTGTTGGTTTTCATCTAATGAACTTATTTCAGTCAGCTGGATCGGTCTTCTTCAAAGCAAAAAGATTTTATCTTCAAATACAAGAACTTTTCGTGGTTTTGATGGTTTTCAGCAAATGAACATATTTCAGCGAGCTGGAAGTTTTTTCCTTAATAGAGTAAGATTTTATCTTAAAATACAAGAACTTTTCGTGGTTCTTGTCAATTTTTGTTGGTTTTCATCCAATGAACTTATTTCAGTCAGCTAGATCTTTCTTCTTCAAAGCAAAAAGATTTTATCTTCAAATACAAGAACTTTTCGTGGTTTTGATGGTTTTCAGCAAATGAACAGATTTCAGCGAGCTGGAAGTTTTTTCCTTAATAGAGTAAGATTTTATCTTAAAATACAAGATCTTTTCGTGGTTCTTGTCAATTTTTGTTGGTTTTCATCTAATGAACTTATTTCAGTCAGCTAGATCTTTCTTCTTCAAAGCAAAAAGATTTTATCTTCAAATACAAGAACTTTTCGTGGTTTTGATGGTTTTCAGCAAATGAACATATTTCAGCGAGCTGGATGTTTTTTCCTTAATAGAGTAAGATTTTATCTTAAAATACAAGATCTTTTCGTGGTTCTTGTCAATTTTTGTTGGTTTTCATCTAATGAACTTATTTCAGTCAGCTAGATCTTTCTTCTTCAAAGCAAAAAGATTTTATCTTCAAATACAAGAACTTTTCGTGGTTTTGATGGTTTTCAGCAAATGAACAGATTTCAGCGAGCTGGAAGTTTTTTCCTTAATAGAGTAAGATTTTATCTTAAAATACAAGATCTTTTCGTGGTTCTTGTCAATTTTTGTTGGTTTTCATCTAATGAACTTATTTCAGTCAGCTAGATCTTTCTTCTTCAAAGCAAAAAGATTTTATCTTCAAATACAAGAACTTTTCGTGGTTTTGATGGTTTTCAGCAAATGAACATATTTCAGCGAGCTGGATGTTTTTTCCTTAATAGAGTAAGATTTTATCTTAAAATACAAGATCTTTTCGTGGTTCTTGTCAATTTTTGTTGGTTTTCATCTAATGAACTTATTTCAGTCAGCTAGATCTTTCTTCTTCAAAGCAAAAAGATTTTATCTTCAAATACAAGAACTTTTCGTGGTTTTGATGGTTTTCAGCAAATGAACATATTTCAGCGAGCTGGATGTTTTTTCCTTAATAGAGTAAGATTTTATCTTAGAATACAAGAACTTTTCGTGGTTCTTGTCAATTTTTGTTGGTTTTCATCTAATGAACTTATTTCAGTCAGCTGGTTCTTTCTTCTTCAAAGAAAAAAGATTTTATCTTCAAATACAAGAACTTTTCGTGGTTTTGTTGGTTTTCAGCAAATGAACATATTTCAGCGAGCTGGAAGTTTTTTCCTTAATAGAGTAAGATTTTATCTTAAAATACAAGAACTTTTCTTGTTCTTGTCAATTTTTGTTGGTTTTCATCTAATGAACTTATTTCAGTCAGCTGGATCTTTCTTCTTCAAAGAAAAAAGATTTTATCTTCAAATACAAGAACTTTTCGTGGTTTTGTTGGTTTTCAGCAAATGAACATATTTCAGCGAGCTGGGAGTTTTTTCTTTCATAGCGGAAGATTTTATCTTAAAATACAAGAACTTTTCGTGGTTCTTGTCAATTTTTGTTGGTTTTCATCTCATGAACTTATTTCAGTCAGCTAGATCTTTCTTCTTCAAAGCAAAAAGATTTTATCTTCAAATACAAGAACTTTTCGTGGTTTTCATGGTTTTCAGCAAATGAACAGATTTCAGCGAGCTGGAAGTTTTTTCTTTAATAGCCTAAGATTTTATCTTAAAATACAAGAACTTTTCGTGGTTCTTGTCAATTTTTGTTAGTTTTCATCTAATGAACTTATTTCAGTCAGCGAGATCTTTCTTCTTCAAAGCAAAAAGATTTTATCTTCAAATACAAGAACTTTTCGTGGTTTTGATGGTTTTCAGCAAATGAACATATTTCAGCGAGCTGGAAGTTTTTTCCTTAATAGAGTAAGATTTTATCTTACAATACAAGAACTTTTCGTGGTTCTTGTCAATTTTTGTTGGTTTTCATCTCATGAACTTATTTCAGTCAGCTAGATCTTTCTTCTTCAAAGAAAAAAGATTTTATCTTCAAGTACAAGAACTTTTCGTGGTTTTGTTGGTTTTCAGCAAATGAACATATTTCAGCGAGCTGGGAGTTTTTTCTTTAACAGCGTAAGATTTTATCTTAAAATACAAGAACTTTTCGTGGTTCTTGTCAATTTTTGTTGGTTTTCATCTAATGAACTTATTTCAGTCAGCTAGATCTTTCTTCTTCAAAGTAAAAAGATTTGATCTTCAAATACAAGAACTTTTCGTGGTTTTGATGGTTTTCAGCAACTGAATATATTTCAGCGAGCTGGAAGTTTTTTCCTGAATAGAGTAAGATTTTATCTTAAAATACAAGAACTTTTCGTGGTTCTTGTCAATTTTTGTTGGTTTTCATCTAATGAACTTATTTCAGTCAGCTGGATCTTTCTTCTTCAAAGCAAAAAGATTTTATCTTCAAATACAAGAACTTTTCGTGGTTTTTATGGTTTTCAGCAAATGAACAGATTTCAGCGAGCTGGAAGTTTTTTCTTTACTAGCCTAAGATTTTATCTTAAAATACAAGAACTTTTCGTTGTTCTTGTCAATTTTTGTTGGTTTTCATCTAATGAACTTATTTCAGTCAGCTGGATCTTTCTTCTTCAAAGAAAAAAGATTTTATCTTCAAATACAAGAACTTTTCGTGGTTTTGTTAGTTTTCAGCAAATTAACATATTTCAGCGAGCTGGAAGTTTTTTCCTGAATCGAGTAAGATTTTATCTTAAAATACAAGAACTTTTCTTGTTCTTGTCAATTTTTGTTGGTTTTCATCCAATGAACTTATTTCAGTCAGCTGGATCTTTCTTCTTCAAAGAAAAAAGATTTTATCTTCAAATACAAGAACTTTTCGTGGTTTTGTTAGTTTTCAGCAAATTAACATATTTCAGCGAGCTGGAAGTTTTTTCCTGAATCGAGTAAGATTTTATCTTAAAATACAAGAACTTTTCTTGTTCTTGTCAATTTTTGTTGGTTTTCATCTCATGAACTTATTTCAGTCAGCTAGATCTTTCTTCTTCAAAGCAAAAAGATTTTATCTTCAAATACAAGAACTTTTCGTGGTTTTGATGGTTTTCAGCAAATGAACAGATTTCAGCGAGCTGGAAGTTTTTTCTTTAATAGCCTAAGATTTTATCTTAAAATACAAGAACTTTTCGTGGTTCTTGTCAATTTTTGTTGGTTTTCATCTAATGAACTTATTTCAGTCAGCTAGATCTTTCTTCTTCAAAGCAAAAAGATTTTATCTTCAACTACAAGAACTTTTCGTGGTTTTGATGGTTTTCAGCAAATGAACATATTTCAGCGAGCTGGAAGTTTTTTCCTTCATAGAGTAAGATTTTATCTTAAAATACAAGAACTTTTCGTGGTTCTTGTCAATTTTTGTTGGTTTTCATCTAATGAACTTATTTCAGTCAGCTCGATCTTTCTTCTTCAAAGCAAAAAGATTTTATCTTCAAATACAAGAACTTTTCGTGGTTTTGATGGTTTTCAGCAAATGAACAGATTTCAGCAAGCTGGAAGTTTTTTCTTTAATAGCCTAAGATTTTATCTTAAAATACAAGAACTTTTCGTGGTTCTTGTCAATTTTTGTTGGTTTTCATCTAATGAACTTATTTCAGTCAGCTGGATCTTTCTTCTTCAAAGCAAAAAGATTTTATCTTCAAATACAAGAACTTTTCGTGGTTTTGTTGGTTTTCAGCAAATTAACATATTTCAGCGAGCTGGGAGTTTTTTCTTCAATAGCGTAAGATTTTATCTTAAAATACAAGAACTTTTCGTGGTTCTTGTCAATTTTTGTTGGTTTTCATCTCATGAACTTATTTCAGTCAGCTGGATCTTTCTTCTTCAAATCAAAAAGATTTTATCTTCAAATTCAAGAACTTTTCGTGGTTTTGATGGTTTTCAGCAAATGAACATATTTCAGCGAGCTGGAAGTTTTTTCCTGAATAGAGTAAGATTTTATCTTAAAATACAAGAACTTTTCGTGGTTCTTGTCAATTTTTGTTGGTTTTCATCTAATGAACTTATTT
The DNA here is from genome assembly GCF_035084215.1 of Heptranchias perlo. Taxonomy (NCBI): domain Eukaryota; kingdom Metazoa; phylum Chordata; class Chondrichthyes; order Hexanchiformes; family Hexanchidae; genus Heptranchias; species Heptranchias perlo. The sequence goes on from NW_027138753.1 coordinate 810,990, forward strand.
CAGTCAGCTAGATCTTTCTTCTTCAAAGCAAAAAGATTTAATCTTCAAATACAAGAACTTTTCGTGCTTTTGATGGTTTTCAGCAAATGAACAGATTTCAGCGAGCTGGAAGTTTTTTCCTTCATAGAGTAAGATTTTATCTTAAAATACAAGAACTTTTCGTGGTTCTTGTCAATTTTTGTTGGTTTTCATCTAATGAACTTATTTCAGTCAGCTAGATCTTTCTTCTTCAAAGCAAAAAGATTTTATCTTCAAATACAAGAACTTTTCGTGGTTTTGTTGGTTTTCAGCAAATTAACATATTTCAGCGAGCTGGGAGTTTTTTCTTTAATAGCGTAAGATTTTATCTTAAAATACAAGAACTTTTCGTGGTTCTTGTCAATTTTTGTTGGTTTTCATCTAATGAACTTATTTCAGTCAGCTAGATCTTTCTTCGTCAAAGCAAAAAGATTTTATCTTGAAATACAAGAACTTTTCGTGGTTTTGTTGGTTTTCAGCAAATGAACAGATTTCAGCGAGCTGGAAGTTTTTTCCTTAATAGAGTAAGATTTTATCTTAAAATACAAGAACTTTTCGTGGTTCTTGTCAATTTTTGTTGGTTTTCATCTAATGAACTTATTTCAGTCAGCTGGCTCTTTCTTCTTCAAAGAAAAAAGATTTTATCTTCAAATTCAAGAACTTTTCGTGGTTTTGTTGGTTTTCAGCAAATTAACCTATTTCAGCGAGCTGGGAGTTTTTTCTTTAATAGCGGAAGATTGTATCTTAAAATACAAGAACTTTTCATGGTTCTTGTCAATTTTTGTTGGTTTTCATCCAATGAACTTATTTCAGTCAGCGAGATCTTTCTTCTTCAAAGCAAAAAGATTTTATCTTCAAATACAAGAACTTTTCGTGGTTTTGATGGTTTTCATCTAATGAACTTATTTCAGTCAGCTAGATCTTTCTTCTTCAAAGCAAAAAGATTTTATCTTCAAATACAAGAACTTTTCGTGGTTTTGATGGTTTTCAGCAAATGAACATATTTCAGCGAGCTGGAAGTTTTTTACTTAATAGAGTAAGATTTTATGTTAAAATACAAGAACTTTTCGTGGTTCTTGTCAATTTTTGTTGGTTTTCATCTAATGAACTTATTTCAGTCAGCCAGATCTTTCTTCTTCAAAGCAAAAAGATTTTATCTTCAAATACAAGAACTTTTCGTGGTTTTGATGGTTTTCAGCAAATGAACATATTTCAGCGAGCTGGAAGTTTTTTCTTTAATAGAGTAAGATTTTATCTTACAATACAAGAACTTTTCGTGGTTCTTGTCAATCTTTGTTGGTTTTCATCTAATGAACTTATTTCAGTCAGCTGGATCTTTCTTCTTCAAAGAAAAAAAGATTTTATCTTCAAATACAAGAACTTTTCGTGGTTTTGTTGGTTTTCAGCAAATTAACCTATTTCAGCGAGCTGGGAGTTTTTTCTTTAATAGCGTAAGATTTTATCTTAAAATACAAGAACTTTTCGTGGTTCTTGTCAATTTTTGTTGGTTTTCATCGAATGAACTTATTTCAGTCAGCGAGATCTTTCTTCTTCAAAGCAAAAAGATTTTATCTTCAAATACAAGAACTTTTCGTGGTTTTGATGGTTTTCATCTAATGAACTTATTTCAGTCAGCTAGATCTTTCTTCTTCAAAGCAAAAAGATTTTATCTTCAAATACAAGAACTTTTCGTGGTTTTGATGGTTTTCAGCAAATGAACATATTTCAGCGAGCTGGAAGTTTTTTCCTTAATAGAGTAAGATTTTATGTTAAAATACAAGAACTTTTCGTGGTTCTTGTCAATTTTTGTTGGTTTTCATCTAATGAACTTATTTCAGTCAGCTAGATCTTTCTTCTTCAAAGCAAAAAGATTTTATCTTCAAATACAAGAACTTTTCGTGGTTTTGATGGTTTTCAGCAAATGAACAGATTTCAGCGAGCTGGAAGTTTTTTCTTTAATAGCCTAAGATTTTATCTTAAAATACAAGAACTTTTCGTGGTTCTTGTCAATTTTTGTTGGTTTTCATCTGATGAACTTATTTCAGTCAGCTAGATCTTTCTTCTTCAAAGCAAAAAGATTTTATCTTCAAATTCAAGAACTTTTCGTGGTTTTGATGGTTTTCAGCAAATGAACATATTTCAGCGAGCTGGAAGTTTTTTCCTTAATAGAGTAAGATTTTATCTTAAAATACAAGAACTTTTCGTGGTTCTTGTCAATTTTTGTTGGTTTTCATCTAATGAACTTATTTCAGTCAGCTAGATCTTTCTTCTTCAAAGAAAAAAGATTTTATCTTCAAATACAAGAACTTTTCGTGGTTTTGATGGTTTTCAGCAAATGAACAGATTTCAGCGAGCTGGAAGTTTTTTCTTTAATAGCCTAAGATTTTATCTTAAAATACAATAACTTTTCGTGGTTCTTGTCAATCTTTGTTGGTTTTCATCTAATGAACTTATTTCAGTCAGCTCGATCTTTCTTCGTCAAAGCAAAAAGATTTTATCTTCAAATACAAGAACTTTTCGTGGTTTTGTTGGTTTTCAGCAAATTAACATATTTCAGCGAGCGGGGAGTTTTTTCTTTAATAGCGTAAGATTTTATCTTAAAATACAAGAACTTTTCGTGGTTCTTGTCAATTTTTGTTGGTTTTCATCTAATGAACTTATTTCAGTCAGCGAGATCTTTCTTCTTCAAAGCAAAAAGATTTTATCTTCAAATACAAGAACTTTTCGTGGTTTTGATGGTTTTCATCTAATGAACTTATTTCAGTCAGCTAGATCTTTCTTCTTCAAAGCAAAAAGATTTTATCTTCAAATACAAGAACTTTTCGTGGTTTTGATGGTTTTCAGCAAATGAACATATTTCAGCGAGCTGGAAGTTTTTTCCTTAATAGAGTAAGATTTTATGTTAAAATACAAGAACTTTTCGTGGTTCTTGTCAATTTTTGTTGGTTTTCATCTAATGAACTTATTTCAGTCAGCGAGATCTTTCTTCTTCAAAGCAAAAAGATTTTATCTTCAAATACAAGAACTTTTCGTGGTTTTGATGGATTTCAGCAAATGAACATATTTCAGCGAGCTGGAAGTTTTTTCCTTAATAGAGTAAGATTTTATCTTAAAATACAAGAACTTTTCGTGGTTCTTGTCAATTTTTGTTGGTTTTCATCTAATGAACTTATTTCAGTCAGCTAGATCTTTCTTCTTCAAAGCAAAAAGATTTTATCTTCAAATACAAGAACTTTTCGTGGTTTTGATGGTTTTCAGCAAATGAACATATTTCAGCGAGCTGGAAGTTTTTTCCTGAATAGAGTAAGATTTTATCTTAAAATACAAGAACTTTTCGTGGTTCTTGTCAATTTTTGTTGGTTTTCATCTAATGAACTTATTTCAGTCAGCTGGATCTTTCTTCTTCAAAGCAAAAAGATTTTATCTTCAAATACAAGAACTTTTCGTGGTTTTGTTGGTTTTCAGCAAATTAACATATTTCAGCGAGCTGGGAGTTTTTTCTTCAATAGCGTAAGATTTTATCTTAAAATACAAGAACTTTTCGTGGTTCTTGTCAATTTTTGTTGGTTTTCATCTCATGAACTTATTTCAGTCAGCTGGATCTTTCTTCTTCAAATCAAAAAGATTTTATCTTCAAATTCAAGAACTTTTCGTGGTTTTGATGGTTTTCAGCAAATGAACATATTTCAGCGAGCTGGAAGTTTTTTCCTGAATAGAGTAAGATTTTATCTTAAAATACAAGAACTTTTCGTGGTTCTTGTCAATTTTTGTTGGTTTTCATCTAATGAACTTATTTCAGTCAGCTAGATCTTTCTTCTTCAAAGCAAAAAGATTTAATCTTCAAATACAAGAACTTTTCGTGCTTTTGATGGTTTTCAGCAAATGAACAGATTTCAGCGAGCTGGAAGTTTTTTCCTTCATAGAGTAAGATTTTATCTTAAAATACAAGAACTTTTCGTGGTTCTTGTCAATTTTTGTTGGTTTTCATCTAATGAACTTATTTCAGTCAGCTAGATCTTTCTTCTTCAAAGCAAAAAGATTTTATCTTCAAATACAAGAACTTTTCGTGGTTTTGTTGGTTTTCAGCAAATTAACATATTTCAGCGAGCTGGGAGTTTTTTCTTTAATAGCGTAAGATTTTATCTTAAAATACAAGAACTTTTCGTGGTTCTTGTCAATTTTTGTTGGTTTTCATCTAATGAACTTATTTCAGTCAGCTAGATCTTTCTTCGTCAAAGCAAAAAGATTTTATCTTGAAATACAAGAACTTTTCGTGGTTTTGTTGGTTTTCAGCAAATGAACAGATTTCAGCGAGCTGGAAGTTTTTTCCTTAATAGAGTAAGATTTTATCTTAAAATACAAGAACTTTTCGTGGTTCTTGTCAATTTTTGTTGGTTTTCATCTAATGAACTTATTTCAGTCAGCTGGCTCTTTCTTCTTCAAAGAAAAAAGATTTTATCTTCAAATTCAAGAACTTTTCGTGGTTTTGTTGGTTTTCAGCAAATTAACCTATTTCAGCGAGCTGGGAGTTTTTTCTTTAATAGCGGAAGATTGTATCTTAAAATACAAGAACTTTTCATGGTTCTTGTCAATTTTTGTTGGTTTTCATCCAATGAACTTATTTCAGTCAGCGAGATCTTTCTTCTTCAAAGCAAAAAGATTTTATCTTCAAATACAAGAACTTTTCGTGGTTTTGATGGTTTTCATCTAATGAACTTATTTCAGTCAGCTAGATCTTTCTTCTTCAAAGCAAAAAGATTTTATCTTCAAATACAAGAACTTTTCGTGGTTTTGATGGTTTTCAGCAAATGAACATATTTCAGCGAGCTGGAAGTTTTTTACTTAATAGAGTAAGATTTTATGTTAAAATACAAGAACTTTTCGTGGTTCTTGTCAATTTTTGTTGGTTTTCATCTAATGAACTTATTTCAGTCAGCCAGATCTTTCTTCTTCAAAGCAAAAAGATTTTATCTTCAAATACAAGAACTTTTCGTGGTTTTGATGGTTTTCAGCAAATGAACATATTTCAGCGAGCTGGAAGTTTTTTCTTTAATAGAGTAAGATTTTATCTTACAATACAAGAACTTTTCGTGGTTCTTGTCAATCTTTGTTGGTTTTCATCTAATGAACTTATTTCAGTCAGCTGGATCTTTCTTCTTCAAAGAAAAAAAGATTTTATCTTCAAATACAAGAACTTTTCGTGGTTTTGTTGGTTTTCAGCAAATTAACCTATTTCAGCGAGCTGGGAGTTTTTTCTTTAATAGCGTAAGATTTTATCTTAAAATACAAGAACTTTTCGTGGTTCTTGTCAATTTTTGTTGGTTTTCATCGAATGAACTTATTTCAGTCAGCGAGATCTTTCTTCTTCAAAGCAAAAAGATTTTATCTTCAAATACAAGAACTTTTCGTGGTTTTGATGGTTTTCATCTAATGAACTTATTTCAGTCAGCTAGATCTTTCTTCTTCAAAGCAAAAAGATTTTATCTTCAAATACAAGAACTTTTCGTGGTTTTGATGGTTTTCAGCAAATGAACATATTTCAGCGAGCTGGAAGTTTTTTCCTTAATAGAGTAAGATTTTATGTTAAAATACAAGAACTTTTCGTGGTTCTTGTCAATTTTTGTTGGTTTTCATCTAATGAACTTATTTCAGTCAGCTAGATCTTTCTTCTTCAAAGCAAAAAGATTTTATCTTCAAATACAAGAACTTTTCGTGGTTTTGATGGTTTTCAGCAAATGAACAGATTTCAGCGAGCTGGAAGTTTTTTCTTTAATAGCCTAAGATTTTATCTTAAAATACAAGAACTTTTCGTGGTTCTTGTCAATTTTTGTTGGTTTTCATCTGATGAACTTATTTCAGTCAGCTAGATCTTTCTTCTTCAAAGCAAAAAGATTTTATCTTCAAATTCAAGAACTTTTCGTGGTTTTGATGGTTTTCAGCAAATGAACATATTTCAGCGAGCTGGAAGTTTTTTCCTTAATAGAGTAAGATTTTATCTTAAAATACAAGAACTTTTCGTGGTTCTTGTCAATTTTTGTTGGTTTTCATCTAATGAACTTATTTCAGTCAGCTAGATCTTTCTTCTTCAAAGAAAAAAGATTTTATCTTCAAATACAAGAACTTTTCGTGGTTTTGATGGTTTTCAGCAAATGAACAGATTTCAGCGAGCTGGAAGTTTTTTCTTTAATAGCCTAAGATTTTATCTTAAAATACAATAACTTTTCGTGGTTCTTGTCAATCTTTGTTGGTTTTCATCTAATGAACTTATTTCAGTCAGCTCGATCTTTCTTCGTCAAAGCAAAAAGATTTTATCTTCAAATACAAGAACTTTTCGTGGTTTTGTTGGTTTTCAGCAAATTAACATATTTCAGCGAGCGGGGAGTTTTTTCTTTAATAGCGTAAGATTTTATCTTAAAATACAAGAACTTTTCGTGGTTCTTGTCAATTTTTGTTGGTTTTCATCTAATGAACTTATTTCAGTCAGCGAGATCTTTCTTCTTCAAAGCAAAAAGATTTTATCTTCAAATACAAGAACTTTTCGTGGTTTTGATGGTTTTCATCTAATGAACTTATTTCAGTCAGCTAGATCTTTCTTCTTCAAAGCAAAAAGATTTTATCTTCAAATACAAGAACTTTTCGTGGTTTTGATGGTTTTCAGCAAATGAACATATTTCAGCGAGCTGGAAGTTTTTTCCTTAATAGAGTAAGATTTTATGTTAAAATACAAGAACTTTTCGTGGTTCTTGTCAATTTTTGTTGGTTTTCATCTAATGAACTTATTTCAGTCAGCGAGATCTTTCTTCTTCAAAGCAAAAAGATTTTATCTTCAAATACAAGAACTTTTCGTGGTTTTGATGGATTTCAGCAAATGAACATATTTCAGCGAGCTGGAAGTTTTTTCCTTAATAGAGTAAGATTTTATCTTAAAATACAAGAACTTTTCGTGGTTCTTGTCAATTTTTGTTGGTTTTCATCTAATGAACTTATTTCAGTCAGCTAGATCTTTCTTCTTCAAAGCAAAAAGATTTTATCTTCAAATACAAGAACTTTTCGTGGTTTTGATGGTTTTCAGCAAATGAACATATTTCAGCGAGCTGGAAGTTTTTTCCTGAATAGAGTAAGATTTTATCTTAAAATACAAGAACTTTTCATGGTTCTTGTCAATTTTTGTTGGTTTTCATCTAATGAACTTATTTCAGTCAGCTAGATCTTTCTTCTTCAAAGCAAAAAGATTTTATCTTCAAATACAAGAACTTTTCGTGGTTTTGTTGGTTTTCAGCAAATGAACATATTTCAGCGAGCTGGGAGTTTTTTCTTTAATAGCGTAAGATTTTATCTTAAAATACAAGAACTTTTCGTGGTTCTTGTCAATTTTTGTTGGTTTTCATCCAATGAACTTATTTCAGTCAGCTAGATCTTTCTTCTTCAAAGCAAAAAGATTTTATCTTCAAATACAAGAACTTTTCTCGGTTTTGTTGTTTTTCAGCAAATGAACATATTTCAGCGAGCTGGGAGTTTTTTCTTTAACAGAGTAAGATTTTATCTTAAAATACAAGAACTTTTCGTGGTTCTTGTCAATATTTGTTGGTTTTCATCTAATGAACTTATTTCAGTCAGCTAGATCTTTCTTCTTCAAAGAAAAAAGATTTTATCTTCAAATTCAAGAACTTTTCGTGGTTTTGATGGTTTTCAGCAAATGAACATATTTCAGCGAGCTGGAAGTTTTTTCCTTAATAGAGTAAGATTTTATCTTAAAATACAAGAACTTTTCGTGGTTCTTGTCAATTTTTGTTGGTTTTCATCTAATGAACTTATTTCAGTCAGCTAGATCTTTCTTCTTCAAAGAAAAAAGATTTTATCTTCAAATACAAGAACTTTTCTCGGTTTTGTTGTTTTTCAGCAAATGAACATATTTCAGCGAGCTGGGAGTTTTTTCTTTAACAGAGTAAGATTTTATCTTAAAATACAAGAACTTTTCGTGGTTCTTGTCAATTTTTGTTGGTTTTCATCTAATGAACTTATTTCAGTCAGCTAGATCTTTCTTCTTCAAAGCAAAAAGATTTCATCTTCAAATTCAAGAACTTTTCGTGGTTTTGATGGTTTTCAGCAAATGAACATATTTCAGCGAGCTGGAAGTTTTTTCCTTAATAGAGTAAGATTTTATCTTAAAATACAAGAACTTTTCGTGGTTCTTGTCAATTTTTGTTGGTTTTCATCCAATGAACTTATTTCAGTCAGCGAGATCTTTCTTCTTCAAAGCAAAAAGATTTTATCTTCAAATACAAGAACTTTTCGTGGTTTTGATGGTTTTCATCGAATGAACTTATTTCAGTCAGCTAGATCTTTCTTCTTCAAAGCAAAAAGATTTTATCTTCAAATACAAGAACTTTTCGTGGTTTTGATGGTTTTCAGCAAATGAACATATTTCAGCGAGCTGGAAGTTTTTTCCTTCATAGAGTAAGATTTTATCTTAAAATACAAGAACTTTTCGTGGTTCTTGTCAATTTTTGTTGGTTTTCATCAAATGAACTTATTTCAGTCAGCGAGATCTTTCTTCTTCAAAGCAAAAAGATTTTATCTTCAAATACAAGAACTTTTCGTGGTTTTGATGGTTTTCAGCAAATGAACATATTTCAGCGAGCTGGAAGTTTTTTCCTTAATAGAGTAAGATTTTATCTTAAAATACAAGAAATTTTCGTGGTTCTTGTCAATTTTTGTTGGTTTTCATCTAATGAACTTATTTCAGTCAGCTAGATCTTTCTTCTTCAAAGCAAAAAGATTTTATCTTCAAATACAAGAACTTTTCGTGGTTTTGATGGTTTTCAGCAAATGAACATATTTCAGCGAGCTGGAAGTTTTTTCCTGAATAGAGTAAGATTTTATCTTAAAATACAAGAACTTTTCATGGTTCTTGTCAATTTTTGTTGGTTTTCATCTGATGAACTTATTTCAGTCAGCTAGATCTTTCTTCTTCAAAGCAAAAAGATTTTATCTTCAAATACAAGAACTTTTCGTGGTTTTGTTGGTTTTCAGCAAATGAACATATTTCAGCGAGCTGGGAGTTTTTTCTTTAATAGCGTAAGATTTTATCTTAAAATACAAGAACTTTTCGTGGTTCTTGTCAATTTTTGTTGGTTTTCATCCAATGAACTTATTTCAGTCAGCTAGATCTTTCTTCTTCAAAGCAAAAAGATTTTATCTTCAAATACAAGAACTTTTCTCGGTTTTGATGTTTTTCAGCAAATGAACATATTTCAGCGAGCTGGGAGTTTTTTCTTTAACAGAGTAAGATTTTATCTTAAAATAAAGAACTTTTCGTGGTTCTTGTCAATTTTTGTTGGTTTTCATCTAATGAACTTATTTCAGTCAGCTAGATCTTTCTTCTTCAAAGCAAAAAGATTTTATCTTCAAATTCAAGAACTTTTCGTGGTTTTGTTGGTTTTCAGCAAATGAACATATTTCAGCGAGCTGGAAGTTTTTTCCTTAATAGAGTCAGATTTTATCTTAAAATACAAGAACTTTTCGTGGTTCTTGTCAATTTTTGTTGGTTTTCATCTAATGAACTTATTTCAGTCAGCTAGATCTTTCTTCTTCAAAGAAAAAAGATTTTATCTTCAAATACAAGAACTTTTCGTGGTTTTGATGGTTTTCAGCAAATGAACAGATTTCAGCGAGCTGGAAGTTTTTTCTTTAATAGCCTAAGATTTTATCTTAAAATACAATAACTTTTCGTGGTTCTTGTCAATTTTTGTTGGTTTTCATCTAATGAACTTATTTCAGTCAGCTCGATCTTTCTTCGTCAAAGCAAAAAGATTTTATCTTCAAATACAAGAACTTTTCGTGGTTTTGATGGTTTTCAGCAAATTAACATATTTCAGCGAGCTGGAAGTTTTTTCCTTCATAGAGTAAGATTTTATCTTAAAATACAAGAACTTTTCGTGGTTCTTGTCAATTTTTGTTGGTTTTCATCTAATGAACTTATTTCAGTCAGCTCGATCTTTCTTCTTCAAAGAAAAAAGATTTTATCTTCAAATACAAGAACTTTTCGTGGTTTTGTTGGTTTTCAGCAAATGAACATATTTCAGCGAGCTGGGAGTTTTTTCTTTAACAGCGTAAGATTTTATCTTAAAATACAAGAACTTTTCGTGGTTATTGTCAATTTTTGTTGGTTTTCATCTAATGAACTTATTTCAGTCAGCTGGATCTTTCTTCTTCAAAGCAAAAAGATTTTATCTTCAAATACAAGAACTTTTCGTGGTTTTGATGGTTTTCAGCAAATGAACATATTTCAGCGAGCTGGAAGTTTTTTCTTTAATTGCCTCAGATTTTATCTTAAAATACAAGAACTTTTCGTGGTTTTGATGGTTTTCAGCAAATGAACATATTTCAGCGAGCTGGAAGTTTTTTCCTTAATAGAGTAAGATTTTATCTTAAAATACAAGAACTTTTCTTGTTCTTGTCAATTTTTGTTGGTTTCCATCTAATGAACTTATTTCAGTCAGCTGGATCTTTCTTCTTCAAAGAAAAAAGATTTTATCTTCAAATACAAGAACTTTTCGTGGTTTTGTTGGTTTTCAGCAAATGAACATATTTCAGCGAGCTGGGCGTTTTTTCTTTCATAGCGTAAGATTTTATCTTAAAATACAAGAACTTTTCGTGGTTCTTGTCAATTTTTGTTGGTTTTCATCTAATGAACTTATTTCAGTCAGCTAGATCTTTCTTCTTCAAAGCAAAAAGATTTTATCTTCAAATACAAGAACTTTTCGTGGTTTTGATGGTTTTCAGCAAATGAACAGATTTCAGCGAGCTGGAAGTTTTTTCTTTAATAGCCTAAGATTTTATCTTAAAATACAAGAACTTTTCGTGGTTCTTGTCAATTTTTGTTGGTTTTCATCTAATGAACTTATTTCAGTCAGCGAGATCTTTCTTCTTCAAAGCAAAAAGATTTTATCTTCAAATACAAGAACTTTTCGTGGTTTTGATGGTTTTCATCTAATGAACTTATTTCAGTCAGCTAGATCTTTCTTCTTCAAAGCAAAAAGATTTTATCTTCAAATAGAAGAACTTTTCGTGGTTTTGATGGTTTTCAGCAAATGAACATATTTCAGCGAGCTGGAAGTTTTTTCCTGAATAGAGTAAGATTTTATCTTAAAATACAAGAACTTTTCATGGTTCTTGTCAATTTTTGTTGGTTTTCATCTAATGAACTTATTTCAGTCAGCTAGATCTTTCTTCGTCAAAGCAAAAAGATTTTATCTTCAAATACAAGAACTTTTCGTGGTTTTGATGGTTTTCAGCAAATGAACATATTTCAGCGAGCTGGAAGTTTTTTCCTTCATAGAGTAAGATTTTATCTTAAAATACAAGAACATTTCGTGGTTATTGTCAATTTTTGTTGGTTTTCATCTAATGAACTTATTTCAGTCAGCTGGATCTTTCTTCTTCAAAGCAAAAAGATTTTATCTTCAAATACAAGAACTTTTCGTGGTTTTGATGGTTTTCAGCAAATGAACAGATTTCAGCGAGCTGGAAGTTTTTTCTTTAATTGCCTCAGATTTTATCTTAAAATACAAGAACTTTTCGTGGTTTTGATGGTTTTCAGCAAATGAACATATTTCAGCGAGCTGGAAGTTTTTTCCTTGATAGAGTAAGATTTTATCTTAAAATACAAGAACTTTTCTTGTTCTTGTCAATTTTTGTTGGTTTCCATCTAATGAACTTATTTCACTCAGCTGGATCTTTCTTCTTCAAAGAAAAAAGATTTTATCTTCAAATACAAGAACTTTTCGTGGTTTTGTTGGTTTTCAGCAAATGAACATATTTCAGCGAGCTGGGCGTTTTTTCTTTCATAGCGTAAGATTTTATCTTAAAATACAAGAACTTTTCGTGGTTCTTGTCAATTTTTGTTGGTTTTCATCTAATGAACTTATTTCAGTCAGCTAGATCTTTCTTCTTCAAAGCAAAAAGATTTTATCTTCAAATACAAGAACTTTTCGTGGTTTTGATGGTTTTCAGCAAATGAACAGATTTCAGCGAGCTGGAAGTTTTTTCTTTAATAGCCTAAGATTTTATCTTAAAATACAAGAACTTTTCGTGGTTCTTGTCAATTTTTGTTGGTTTTCATCTAATGAACTTATTTCAGTCAGCTAGATCTTTCTTCTTCAAAGCAAAAAGATTTTATCTTAAAATACAAGAACTTTTCTTGTTCTTGTCAATTTTTGTTGGTTTCCATCTAATGAACTTATTTCACTCAGCTGGATCTTTCTTCTTCAAAGAAAAAAGATTTTATCTTCAAATACAAGAACTTTTCGTGGTTTTGTTGGTTTTCAGCAAATGAACATATTTCAGCGAGCTGGGCGTTTTTTCTTTCATAGCGTAAGATTTTATCTTAAAATACAAGAACTTTTCGTGGTTCTTGTCAATTTTTGTTGGTTTTCATCTAATGAACTTATTTCAGTCAGCTAGATCTTTCTTCTTCAAAGCAAAAAGATTTTATCTTCAAATACAAGAACTTTTCGTGGTTTTGATGGTTTTCAGCAAATGAACAGATTTCAGCGAGCTGGAAGTTTTTTCTTTAATAGCCTAAGATTTTATCTTAAAATACAAGAACTTTTCGTGGTTCTTGTCAATTTTTGTTGGTTTTCATCTAATGAACTTATTTCAGTCAGCTAGATCTTTCTTCTTCAAAGCAAAAAGATTTTATCTTCAAATACAAGAACTTTTCGTGGTTTTGATGGTTTTCAGCAAATGAACATATTTCAGCGAGCTGGAAGTTTTTTCCTTCATAGAGTAAGATTTTATCTTAAAATACAAGAACTTTTCGTGGTTCTTGTCAATTTTTGTTGGTTTTCATCTAATGAACTTATTTCAGTCAGCTAGATCTTTCTTCTTCAAAGCAAAAAGATTTTATCTTCAAATACAAGAACTTTTCGTGGTTTTGATGGTTTTCAGCAAATGAACAGATTTCAGCGAGCTGGAAGTTTTTTCTTTAATAGCCTAAGATTTTATCTTAAAATACAAGAACTTTTCGTGGTTCTTGTCAATTTTTGTTGGTTTTCATCTAATGAACTTATTTCAGTCAGCGAGATCTTTCTTCTTCAAAGCAAAAAGATTTTATCTTCAAATACAAGAACTTTTCGTGGTTTTGATGATTTTCATCTAATGAACTTGTTTCAGTCAGCTAGATCTTTCTTCTTCAAAGCAAAAAGATTTTATCTTCAAATACAAGAACTTTTCGTGGTTTTGATGGTTTTCAGCAAATGAACATATTTCAGCGAGCTGGAAGTTTTTTCCTTAATAGAGTAAGATTTTATGTTAAAATACAAGAACTTTTCGTGGTTCTTGTCAATTTTTGTTGGTTTTCATCTAATGAACTTATTTCAGTCAGCTAGATCTTTCTTCTTCAAAGCAAAAAGATTTTATCTTCAAATACAAGAACTTTTCGTGGTTTTGATGGTTTTCAGCAAATGAACATATTTCAGCGAGCTGGAAGTTTTTTCCTTAATAGAGTAAGATTTTATCTTAAAATACAATAACTTTTCGTGGTTCTTGTCAATTTTTGTTGGTTTTCATCTAATGAACTTATTTCAGTCAGCTAGATCTTTCTTCGTCAAAGCAAAAAGATTTTATCTTCAAATACAAGAACTTTTCGTGGTTTTGATGGTTTTCAGCAAATGAACATATTTCAGCGAGCTGGAAGTTTTTTCCTGAATAGAGTAAGATTTTATCTTAAAATACAAGAACTTTTCATGGTTCTTGTCAATTTTTGTTGGTTTTCATCTAATGAACTTATTTCAGTCAGCTAGATCTTTCTTCTTCAAAGCAAAAAGATTTTATCTTCAAATACAAGAACTTTTCGTGGTTTTGATGGTTTTCAGCAAATGAACAGATTTCAGCGAGCTGGAAGTTTTTTCTTTAATAGCCTAAGATTTTATCTTAAAATACAAGAACTTTTCGTGGTTCTTGTCAATTTTTGTTGGTTTTCATCTAATGAACTTATTTCAGTCAGCGAGATCTTTCTTCTTCAAAGCAAAAAGATTTTATCTTCAAATACAAGAACTTTTCGTGGTTTTGATGGTTTTCATCTAATGAACTTATTTCAGTCAGCTAGATCTTTCTTCTTCAAAGCAAAAAGATTTTATCTTCAAATACAAGAACTTTTCGTGGTTTTGATGGTTTTCAGCAAATGAACATATTTCAGCGAGCTGGAAGTTTTTTCCTTAATAGAGTAAGATTTTATCTTAAAATACAAGAACTTTTCGTGGTTCTTGTCAATTTTTGTTGGTTTTCATCTAATGAACTTATTTCAGTCAGCTAGATCTTTCTTCTTCAAAGAAAAAAGATTTTATCTTCAAATACAAGAACTTTTCGTGGTTTTGTTGGTTTTCAGCAAATGAACATATTTCAGTGAGCTGGGAGTTTTTTCTTTAACAGCGTAAGATTTTATCTTAAAATACAAGAACTTTTCGTGGTTCTTGTCAATTTTTCTTGGTTTTCATCTAATGAACTTATTTCAGTCAGCTAGATCTTTCTTCTTCAAAGCAAAAAGATTTTATCTTCAAATACAAGAACTTTTCGTGGTTTTGATGGTTTTCAGCAAATGAACATATTTCAGCGAGCTGGAAGTTTTTTCCTGAATAGAGTAAGATTTTATCTTAAAATACAAGAACTTTTCATGGTTCTTGTCAATTTTTGTTGGTTTTCATCTAATGAACTTATTTCAGTCAGCTAGATCTTTCTTCTTCAAAGCAAAAAGATTTTATCTTCAAATACAAGAACTTTTCGTGGTTTTGTTGGTTTTCAGCAAATGAACATATTTCAGCGAGCTGGGAGTTTTTTCTTTAATAGCGTAAGATTTTATCTTAAAATACAAGAACTTTTCGTGGTTCTTGTCAATTTTTGTTGGTTTTCATCCAATGAACTTATTTCAGTCAGCTAGATCTTTCTTCTTCAAAGCAAAAAGATTTTATCTTCAAATACAAGAACTTTTCTCGGTTTTGTTGTTTTTCAGCAAATGAACATATTTCAGCGAGCTGGGAGTTTTTTCTTTAAAAGAGTAAGATTTTATCTTAAAATACAAGAACTTTTCGTGGTTCTTGTCAATTTTTGTTGGTTTTCATCTAATGAACTTATTTCAGTCAGCTAGATCTTTCTTCTTCAAAGCAAAAAGATTTTATCTTCAAATTCAAGAACTTTTCGTGGTTTTGATGGTTTTCAGCAAATGAACATATTTCAGCGAGCTGGAAGTTTTTTCCTTAATAGAGTAAGATTTTATCTTAAAATACAAGAACTTTTCGTGGTTCTTGTCAATTTTTGTTGGTTTTCATCGAATGAACTTATTTCAGTCAGCTAGATCTTTCTTCTTCAAAGAAAAAAGATTTTATCTTCAAATACAAGAACTTTTCGTGGTTTTGATGGTTTTCAGCAAATGAACAGATTTCAGCGAGCTGGAAGTTTTTTCTTTAATAGCCTAAGATTTTATCTTAAAATACAAGAACTTTTCGTGGTTCTTGTCAATTTTTGTTGGTTTTCATCTAATGAACTTATTTCAGTCAGCGAGATCTTTCTTCTTCAAAGCAAAAAGATTTTATCTTCAAATACAAGAACTTTTCGTGGTTTTGATGGTTTTCATCTAATGAACTTATTTCAGTCAGCTAGATCTTTCTTCTTCAAAGCAAAAAGATTTTATCTTCAAATACAAGAACTTTTCGTGGTTTTGATGGTTTTCAGCAAATGAACATATTTCAGCGAGCTGGAAGTTTTTTCCTTAATAGAGTAAGATTTTATGTTAAAATACAAGAACTTTTCGTGGTTCTTGTCAATTTTTGTTGGTTTTCATCTAATGAACTTATTTCAGTCAGCTCGATCTTTCTTCGTCAAAGCAAAAAGATTTTATCTTCAAATACAAGAACTTTTCGTGGTTTCGATGGTTTTCAGCAAATGAACATATTTCAGCGAGCTGGAAGTTTTTTCTTCAATAGCCGAAGATTTTATCTTAAAATACAAGAACTTTTCGTGGTTCTTGTCAATTTTTGTTGGTTTTCATCTAATGAACTTATTTCAGTCAGCGAGATCTTTCTTCTTCAAAGCAAAAAGATTTTATCTTCAAATACAAGAACTTTTCGTGGTTTTGATGGTTTTCATCTAATGAACTTATTTCAGACAGCTAGATCTTTCTTCTTCAAAGCAAAAAGATTTTATCTTCAAATACAAGAACTTTTCGTGGTTTTGATGGTTTTCAGCAAATGAACATATTTCAGCGAGCTGGAAGTTTTTTCCTTAATAGAGTAAGATTTTATGTTAAAATACAAGAACTTTTCGTGGTTCTTGTCAATTTTTGTTGGTTTTCATCTCATGAACTTATTTCAGTCAGCGAGATCTTTCTTCTTCAAAGCAAAAAGATTTTATCTTCAAATACAAGAACTTTTCGTGGTTTTGATGGTTTTCAGCAAATGAACATATTTCAGCGAGCTGGAAGTTTTTTCCTCAATAGAGTAAGATTTTATCTTAAAATACAAGAACTTTTCGTGGTTCTTGTCAATTTTTGTTGGTTTTCATCTAATGAACTTATTTCAGTCAGCTAGATCTTTCTTCTTCAAAGCAAAAAGATTTTATCTTCAAATACAAGAACTTTTCGTGGTTTTGATGGTTTTCAGCAAATGAACATATTTCAGCGAGCTGGAAGTTTTTTCCTGAATCGAGTAAGATTTTATCTTAAAATACAAGAACTTTTCATGGTTCTTGTCAATTTTTGTTGGTTTTCATCTAATGAACTTATTTCAGTCAGCGAGATCTTTCTTCTTCAAAGAAAAAAGATTTTATCTTCAAATACAAGAACTTTTCGTGGTTTTGATGGTTTTCAGCAAATGAACAGATTTCAGCGAGCTGGAAGTTTTTTCTTTAATAGCCTAAGATTTTATCTTAAAATACAATAACTTTTCGTGGTTCTTGTCAATTTTTGTTGGTTTTCATCTAATGAACTTATTTCAGTCAGCTCGATCTTTCTTCGTCAAAGCAAAAAGATTTTATCTTCAAATACAAGAACTTTTCGTGGTATTGATGGTTTTCAGCAAATGAACATATTTCAGCGAGCTGGAAGTTTTTTCCTTCATAGAGTAAGATTTTATCTTAAAATACAAGAACTTTTCGTGGTTCTTGTCAATTTTTGTTGGTTTTCATCTAATGAACTTATTTCAGTCAGCTAGATCTTTCTTCTTCAAAGAAAAAAGATTTTATCTTCAAATACAAGAACTTTTCGTGGTTTTGTTGGTTTTCAGCAAATGAACATATTTCAGCGAGCTGGGAGTTTTTTCTTTAACAGCGTAAGATTTTATCTTAAAATACAAGAACTTTTCGTGGTTCTTGTCAATTTTTGTTGGTTTTCATCTAATGAACTTATTTCAGTCAGCTAGATCTTTCTTCTTCAAAGCAAAAAGATTTTATCTTCAAATACAAGAACTTTTCGTGGTTTTGATGGTTTTCATCTAATGAACTTATTTCAGTCAGCTAGATCTTTCTTCTTCAAAGCAAAAAGATTTTATCTTCAAATACAAGAACTTTTCGTGGTTTTGATGGTTTTCAGCAAATGAACATATTTCAGCGAGCTGGAAGTTTTTTCCTTAATAGAGTAAGATTTTATGTTAAAATACAAGAACTTTTCGTGGTTCTTGTCAATTTTTGTTGGTTTTCATCTAATGAACTTATTTCAGTCAGCTCGATCTTTCTTCGTCAAAGCAAAAAGATTTTATCTTCAAATACAAGAACTTTTCGTGGTTTCGATGGTTTTCAGCAAATGAACATATTTCAGCGAGCTGGAAGTTTTTTCTTCAATAGCCGAAGATTTTATCTTAAAATACAAGAACTTTTCGTGGTTCTTGTCAATTTTTGTTGGTTTTCATCTAATGAACTTATTTCAGTCAGCGAGATCTTTCTTCTTCAAAGCAAAAAGATTTTATCTTCAAATACAAGAACTTTTCGTGGTTTTGATGGTTTTCATCTAATGAACTTATTTCAGACAGCTAGATCTTTCTTCTTCAAAGCAAAAAGATTTTATCTTCAAATACAAGAACTTTTCGTGGTTTTGATGGTTTTCAGCAAATGAACATATTTCAGCGAGCTGGAAGTTTTTTCCTTAATAGAGTAAGATTTTATGTTAAAATACAAGAACTTTTCGTGGTTCTTGTCAATTTTTGTTGGTTTTCATCTCATGAACTTATTTCAGTCAGCGAGATCTTTCTTCTTCAAAGCAAAAAGATTTTATCTTCAAATACAAGAACTTTTCGTGGTTTTGATGGT
Source organism: Heptranchias perlo (assembly GCF_035084215.1). NCBI lineage: Eukaryota > Metazoa > Chordata > Chondrichthyes > Hexanchiformes > Hexanchidae > Heptranchias > Heptranchias perlo. The sequence goes on from NW_027138753.1 coordinate 829,302, forward strand.
TTTCAGCAAATGAACATATTTCAGCGAGCTGGAAGTTTTTTCCTCAATAGAGTAAGATTTTATCTTAAAATACAAGAACTTTTCGTGGTTCTTGTCAATTTTTGTTGGTTTTCATCTAATGAACTTATTTCAGTCAGCTAGATCTTTCTTCTTCAAAGCAAAAAGATTTTATCTTCAAATACAAGAACTTTTCGTGGTTTTGATGGTTTTCAGCAAATGAACATATTTCAGCGAGCTGGAAGTTTTTTCCTGAATCGAGTAAGATTTTATCTTAAAATACAAGAACTTTTCATGGTTCTTGTCAATTTTTGTTGGTTTTCATCTAATGAACTTATTTCAGTCAGCTAGATCTTTCTTCTTCAAAGAAAAAAGATTTTATCTTCAAATACAAGAACTTTTCGTGGTTTTGATGGTTTTCAGCAAATGAACAGATTTCAGCGAGCTGGAAGTTTTTTCTTTAATAGCCTAAGATTTTATCTTAAAATACAATAACTTTTCGTGGTTCTTGTCAATTTTTGTTGGTTTTCATCTAATGAACTTATTTCAGTCAGCTCGATCTTTCTTCGTCAAAGCAAAAAGATTTTATCTTCAAATGCAAGAACTTTTCGTGGTTTTGATGGTTTTCAGCAAATGAACATATTTCAGCGAGCTGGAAGTTTTTTCCTTCATAGAGTAAGATTTTATCTTAAAATACAAGAACTTTTCGTGGTTCTTGTCAATTTTTGTTGGTTTTCATCTAATGAACTTATTTCAGTCAGCTAGATCTTTCTTCTTCAAAGAAAAAAGATTTTATCTTCAAATACAAGAACTTTTCGTGGTTTTGTTGGTTTTCAGCAAATGAACATATTTCAGCGAGCTGGGAGTTTTTTCTTTAACAGCGTAAGATTTTATCTTAAAATACAAGAACTTTTCGTGGTTCTTGTCAATTTTTGTTGGTTTTCATCTAATGAACTTATTTCAGTCAGCTAGATCTTTCTTCTTCAAAGCAAAAAGATTTTATCTTCAAATACAAGAACTTTTCGTGGTTTTGATGGTTTTCAGCAAATGAACATATTTCAGCGAGCTGGAAGTTTTTTCCTGAATAGAGTAAGATTTTATCTTAAAATACAAGAACTTTTCATGGTTCTTGTCAATTTTTGTTGGTTTTCATCTAATGAACTTATTTCAGTCAGCTAGATCTTTCTTCTTCAAAGCAAAAAGATTTTATCTTCAAATACAAGAACTTTTCGTGGTTTTGATGGTTTTCAGCAAATGAACAGATTTCAGCGAGCTGGAAGTTTTTTCTTTAATAGCCTAAGATTTTATCTTAAAATACAAGAACTTTTCGTGGTTCTTGTCAATTTTTGTTGGTTTTCATCTAATGAACTTATTTCAGTCAGCGAGATCTTTCTTCTTCAAAGCAAAAAGATTTTATCTTCAAATACAAGAACTTTTCGTGGTTTTGATGGTTTTCATCTAATGAACTTATTTCAGTCAGCTAGATCTTTCTTCTTCAAAGCAAAAAGATTTTATCTTCAAATACAAGAACTTTTCGTGGTTTTGATGGTTTTCAGCAAATGAACATATTTCAGCGAGCTGGAAGTTTTTTCCTTAATAGAGTAAGATTTTATCTTAAAATACAAGAACTTTTCGTGGTTCTTGTCAATTTTTGTTGGTTTTCATCTAATGAACTTATTTCAGTCAGCTAGATCTTTCTTCTTCAAAGAAAAAAGATTTTATCTTCAAATACAAGAACTTTTCGTGGTTTTGTTGGTTTTCAGCAAATGAACATATTTCAGCGAGCTGGAAGTTTTTTCTTCAATAGCCGAAGATTTTATCTTAAAATACAAGAACTTTTCGTGGTTCTTGTCAATTTTTGTTGGTTTTCATCTAATGAACTTATTTCAGTCAGCGAGATCTTTCTTCTTCAAAGCAAAAAGATTTTATCTTCAAATACAAGAACTTTTCGTGGTTTTGATGGTTTTCATCTAATGAACTTATTTCAGACAGCTAGATCTTTCTTCTTCAAAGCAAAAAGATTTTATCTTCAAATACAAGAACTTTTCGTGGTTTTGATGGTTTTCAGCAAATGAACATATTTCAGCGAGCTGGAAGTTTTTTCCTTAATAGAGTAAGATTTTATGTTAAAATACAAGAACTTTTCGTGGTTCTTGTCAATTTTTGTTGGTTTTCATCTCATGAACTTATTTCAGTCAGCGAGATCTTTCTTCTTCAAAGCAAAAAGATTTTATCTTCAAATACAAGAACTTTTCGTGGTTTTGATGGTTTTCAGCAAATGAACATATTTCAGCGAGCTGGAAGTTTTTTCCTTAATAGAGTAAGATTTTATCTTAAAATACAAGAACTTTTCGTGGTTCTTGTCAATTTTTGTTGGTTTTCATCTAATGAACTTATTTCAGTCAGCTAGATCTTTCTTCTTCAAAGCAAAAAGATTTTATCTTCAAATACAAGAAATTTTCGTGGTTTTGATGGTTTTCAGCAAATGAACATATTTCAGCGAGCTGGAAGTTTTTTCCTGAATCGAGTAAGATTTTATCTTAAAATACAAGAACTTTTCATGGTTCTTGTCAATTTTTGTTGGTTTTCATCTAATGAACTTATTTCAGTCAGCTAGATCTTTCTTCTTCAAAGAAAAAAGATTTTATCTTCAAATACAAGAACTTTTCGTGGTTTTGATGGTTTTCAGCAAATGAACAGATTTCAGCGAGCTGGAAGTTTTTTCTTTAATAGCCTAAGATTTTATCTTAAAATACAATAACTTTTCGTGGTTCTTGTCAATTTTTGTTGGTTTTCATCTAATGAACTTATTTCAGTCAGCTCGATCTTTCTTCGTCAAAGCAAAAAGATTTTATCTTCAAATGCAAGAACTTTTCGTGGTTTTGATGGTTTTCAGCAAATGAACATATTTCAGCGAGCTGGAAGTTTTTTCCTTCATAGAGTAAGATTTTATCTTAAAATACAAGAACTTTTCGTGGTTCTTGTCAATTTTTGTTGGTTTTCATCTCATGAACTTATTTCAGTCAGCTAGATCTTTCTTCTTCAAAGCAAAAAGATTTTATCTTCAAATTCAAGAACTTTTCGTGGTTTTGATGGTTTTCAGCAAATGAACATATTTCAGCGAGCTGGAAGTTTTTTCCTTAATAGAGTAAGATTTTATCTTAAAATACAAGAACTTTTCGTGGTTCTTGTCAATTTTTGTTGGTTTTCATCGAATGAACTTATTTCAGTCAGCTAGATCTTTCTTCTTCAAAGAAAAAAGATTTTATCTTCAAATACAAGAACTTTTCGTGGTTTTGATGGTTTTCAGCAAATGAACAGATTTCAGCGAGCTGGAAGTTTTTTCTTTAATAGCCTAAGATTTTATCTTAAAATACAATAACTTTTCGTGGTTCTTGTCAATTTTTGTTGGTTTTCATCTAATGAACTTATTTCAGTCAGCGAGATCTTTCTTCTTCAAAGCAAAAAGATTTTATCTTCAAATACAAGAACTTTTCGTGGTTTTGATGGTTTTCATCTAATGAACTTATTTCAGTCAGCTAGATCTTTCTTCTTCAAAGCAAAAAGATTTTATCTTCAAATACAAGAACTTTTCGTGGTTTTGATGGTTTTCAGCAAATGAACATATTTCAGCGAGCTGGAAGTTTTTTCCTTAATAGAGTAAGATTTTATGTTAAAATACAATAACTTTTCGTGGTTCTTGTCAATTTTTGTTGGTTTTCATCTAATGAACTTATTTCAGTCAGCTCGATCTTTCTTCGTCAAAGCAAAAAGATTTTATCTTCAAATACAAGAACTTTTCGTGGTTTCGATGGTTTTCAGCAAATGAACATATTTCAGCGAGCTGGAAGTTTTTTCTTTAATAGCCGAAGATTTTATCTTAAAATACAAGAACTTTTCGTGGTTCTTGTCAATTTTTGTTGGTTTTCATCTAATGAACTTATTTCAGTCAGCGAGATCTTTCTTCTTCAAAGCAAAAAGATTTTATCTTCAAATACAAGAACTTTTCGTGGTTTTGATGGTGTTCATCTAATGAACTTATTTCAGACAGCTAGATCTTTCTTCTTCAAAGCAAAAAGATTTTATCTTCAAATACAAGAACTTTTCGTGGTTTTGATGGTTTTCAGCAAATGAACATATTTCAGCGAGCTGGAAGTTTTTTCCTTAATAGAGTAAGATTTTATGTTAAAATACAAGAACTTTTCGTGGTTCTTGTCAATTTTTGTTGGTTTTCATCTCATGAACTTATTTCAGTCAGCGAGATCTTTCTTCTTCAAAGCAAAAAGATTTTATCTTCAAATACAAGAACTTTTCGTGGTTTTGATGGTTTTCAGCAAATGAACATATTTCAGCGAGCTGGAAGTTTTTTCCTTAATAGAGTAAGATTTTATCTTAAAATACAAGAACTTTTCGTGGTTCTTGTCAATTTTTGTTGGTTTTCATCTAATGAACTTATTTCAGTCAGCTAGATCTTTCTTCTTCAAAGCAAAAAGATTTTATCTTCAAATACAAGAACTTTTCGTGGTTTTGATGGTTTTCAGCAAATGAACATATTTCAGCGAGCTGGAAGTTTTTTCCTGAATCGAGTAAGATTTTATCTTAAAATACAAGAACTTTTCATGGTTCTTGTCAATTTTTGTTGGTTTTCATCCAATGAACTTATTTCAGTCAGCTAGATCTTTCTTCTTCAAAGCAAAAAGATTTTATCTTCAAATACAAGAACTTTTCGTGGTTTTGTTGATTTTCAGCAAATGAACATATTTCAGCGAGCTGGGAGTTTTTTCTTTAATAGCGTAAGATTTTATCTTAAAATACAAGAACTTTTCGTGGTTCTTGTCAATTTTTGTTGGTTTTCATCCAATGAACTTATTTCAGTCAGCTAGATCTTTCTTCTTCAAAGCAAAAAGATTTTATCTTCAAATACAAGAACTTTTCTCGGTTTTGTTGTTTTTCAGCAAATGAACATATTTCAGCGAGCTGGGAGTTTTTTCTTTAACAGAGTAAGATTTTATCTTAAAATACAAGAACTTTTCGTGGTTCTTGTCAATTTTTGTTGGTTTTCATCTAATGAACTTATTTCAGTCAGCTAGATCTTTCTTCTTCAAAGCAAAAAGATTTTATCTTCAAATTCAAGAACTTTTCGTGGTTTTGATGGTTTTCAGCAAATGAACATATTTCAGCGAGCTGGAAGTTTTTTCCTTAATAGAGTAAGATTTTATCTTAAAATACAAGAACTTTTCGTGGTTCTTGTCAATTTTTGTTGGTTTTCATCTAATGAACTTATTTCAGTCAGCTAGATCTTTCTTCTTCAAAGAAAAAAGATTTTATCTTCAAATACAAGAACTTTTCGTGGTTTTGATGGTTTTCAGCAAATGAACAGATTTCAGCGAGCTGGAAGTTTTTTCCTTCATAGAGTAAGATTTTATCTTAAAATACAAGAACTTTTCGTGGTTCTTGTCAATTTTTGTTGGTTTTCATCTAATGAACTTATTTCAGTCAGCTCGATCTTTCTTCTTCAAAGCAAAAAGATTTTATCTTCAAATACAAGAACTTTTCGTGGTTTTGTTGGTTTTCAGCAAATGAACATATTTCAGCGAGCTGGGAGTTTTTTCTTTAACAGCGTAAGATTTTATCTTAAAATACAAGAACTTTTCGTGGTTCTTGTCAATTTTTGTTGGTTTTCATCTAATGAACTTATTTCAGTCAGCTAGATCTTTCTTCTTCAAAGCAAAAAGATTTTATCTTCAAATACAAGAACTTTTCGTGGTTTTGATGGTTTTCAGCAAATGAACATATTTCAGCGAGCTGGAAGTTTTTTCCTGAATAGAGTAAGATTTTATCTTAAAATACAAGAACTTTTCATGGTTCTTGTCAATTTTTGTTGGTTTTCATCTAATGAACTTATTTCAGTCAGCTAGATCTTTCTTCGTCAAAGCAAAAAGATTTTATCTTCAAATACAAGAACTTTTCGTGGTTTTGATGGTTTTCAGCAAATGAACATATTTCAGCGAGCTGGAAGTTTTTTCCTTCATAGAGTAAGATTTTATCTTAAAATACAAGAACTTTTCGTGGTTCTTGTCAATTTTTGTTGGTTTTCATCTAATGAACTTATTTCAGTCAGCTCGATCTTTCTTCTTCAAAGAAAAAAGATTTTATCTTCAAATACAAGAACTTTTCGTGGTTTTGTTGGTTTTCAGCAAATGAACATATTTCAGCGAGCTGGGAGTTTTTTCTTTAACAGCGTAAGATTTTATCTTAAAATACAAGAACTTTTCGTGGTTCTTGTCAATTTTTGTTGGTTTTCATCTAATGAACTTATTTCAGTCAGCTAGATCTTTCTTCTTCAAAGCAAAAAGATTTTATCTTCAAATACAAGAACTTTTCGTGGTTTTGATGGTTTTCAGCAAATGAACATATTTCAGCGAGCTGGAAGTTTTTTCCTGAATAGAGTAAGATTTTATCTTAAAATACAAGAACTTTTCATGGTTCTTGTCAATTTTTGTTGGTTTTCATCTAATGAACTTATTTCAGTCAGCTAGATCTTTCTTCGTCAAAGCAAAAAGATTTTATCTTCAAATACAAGAACTTTTCGTGGTTTTGATGGTTTTCAGCAAATGAACATATTTCAGCGAGCTGGAAGTTTTTTCCTTCATAGAGTAAGATTTTATCTTAAAATACAAGAACTTTTCGTGGTTATTGTCAATTTTTGTTGGTTTTCATCTAATGAACTTATTTCAGTCAGCTGGATCTTTCTTCTTCAAAGCAAAAAGATTTTATCTTCAAATACAAGAACTTTTCGTGGTTTTGATGGTTTTCAGCAAATGAACAGATTTCAGCGAGATGGAAGTTTTTTCTTTAATAGCCTAAGATTTTATCTTAAAATACAAGAACTTTTCGTGTTTTTGATGGTTTTCAGCAAATGAACATATTTCAGCGAGCTGGAAGTTTTTTCCTTAATAGAGTAAGATTTTATCTTAAAATACAAGAACTTTTCTTGTTCTTGTCAATTTTTGTTGGTTTCCATCTAATGAACTTATTTCAGTCAGCTGGATCTTTCTTCTTCAAAGAAAAAAGATTTTATCTTCAAATACAAGAACTTTTCGTGGTTTTGTTGGTTTTCAGCAAATGAACATATTTCAGCGAGCTGGGCGTTTTTTCTTTAATAGCGTAAGATTTTATCTTAAAATACAAGAACGTTTCGTGGTTCTTGTCAATTTTTGTTGGTTTTCATCTAATGAACTTATTTCAGTCAGCTAGATCTTTCTTCTTCAAAGCAAAAAGATTTTATCTTCAAATACAAGAACTTTTCGTGGTTTTGATGGTTTTCAGCAAATGAACAGATTTCAGCGAGCTGGAAGTTTTTTCTTTAATAGCCTAAGATTTTATCTTAAAATACAAGAACTTTTCGTGGGTCTTGTCAATTTTTGTTGGTTTTCATCTAATGAACTTATTTCAGTCAGCTAGATCTTTCTTCTTCAAAGCAAAAAGATTTTATCTTCAAATACAAGAACTTTTCGTGGTTTTGATGGTTTTCAGCAAATGAACATATTTCAGCGAGCTGGAAGTTTTTTCCTTCATAGAGTAAGATTTTATCTTAAAATACAAGAACTTTTCGTGGTTCTTGTCAATTTTTGTTGGTTTTCATCTAATGAACTTATTTCAGTCAGCTAGATCTTTCTTCTTCAAAGCAAAAAGATTTTATCTTCAAATACAAGAACTTTTCGTGGTTTTCATGGTTTTCAGCAAATGAACAGATTTCAGCGAGCTGGAAGTTTTTTCTTTAATAGCCTAAGATTTTATCTTAAAATACAAGAACTTTTCGTGGTTCTTGTCAATTTTTGTTGGTTTTCATCTCATGAACTTATTTCAGTCAGCGAGATCTTTCTTCTTCAAAGCAAAAAGATTTTATCTTCAAATACAAGAACTTTTCGTGGTTTTGATGGTTTTCATCTAATGAACTTATTTCAGTCAGCTGGATCTTTCTTCTTCAAAGCAAAAAGATTTTATCTTCAAATACAAGAACTTTTCGTGGTTTTGATGGTTTTCAGGAAATGAACATATTTCAGCGAGCTGGAAGTTTTTTCCTTAATAGAGTAGGATTTTATGTTAAAATACAAGAACTTTTCGTGGTTCTTGTCAATTTTTGTTGGTTTTCATCTAATGAACTTATTTCAGTCAGCTAGATCTTTCTTCTTCAAAGCAAAAAGATTTTATCTTCAAATACAAGAACTTTTCGTGGTTTTGATGCTTTTCAGCAAATGAACATATTTCAGCGAGCTGGAAGTTTTTTCCTTAATAGAGTCAGATTTTATCTTAAAATACAAGAACTTTTCGTGGTTCTTGTCAATTTTTGTTGGTTTTCATCGAATGAACTTATTTCAGTCAGCTGGATCTTTCTTCTTCAAAGCAAAAAGATTTTATCTTCAAATACAAGAACTTTTCTCGGTTTTGTTGGTTTTCAGCAAATGAACATATTTCAGCGAGCTGGGAGTTTTTTCTTTAACAGCGTCAGATTTTATCTTAAAATACAAGAACTTTTCGTGGTTCTTGTCAATTTTTGTTGGTTTTCATCTGATGAACTTATTTCAGTCAGCTAGATCTTTCTTCTTCAAAGCAAAAAGATTTTATCTTCAAATTCAAGTACTTTTCGTGGTTTTGATGGTTTTCAGCAAATGAACATATTTCAGCGAGCTGGAAGTTTTTTCCTTAATAGAGTAAGATTTTATCTTAAAATACAAGAACTTTTCGTGGTTCTTGTCAATTTTTGTTGGTTTTCATCTAATGAACTTATTTCAGTCAGCTCGATCTTTCTTCTTCAAAGAAAAAAGATTTTATCTTCAAATACAAGAACTTTTCGTGGTTTTGTTGGTTTTCAGCAAATGAACATATTTCAGCGAGCTGGGAGTTTTTTCTTTAACAGCGTAAGATTTTATCTTAAAATACAAGAACTTTTCGTGGTTCTTGTCAATTTTTGTTGGTTTTCATCTCATGAACTTATTTCAGTCAGCGAGATCTTTCTTCTTCAAAGCAAAAAGATTTTATCTTCAAATACAAGAACTTTTCGTGGTTTTGATGGTTTTCATCTAATGAACTTATTTCAGTCAGCTGGATCTTTCTTCTTCAAAGCAAAAAGATTTTATCTTCAAATACAAGAACTTTTCGTGGTTTTGATGGTTTTCAGGAAATGAACATATTTCAGCGAGCTGGAAGTTTTTTCCTTAATAGAGTAGGATTTTATGTTAAAATACAAGAACTTTTCGTGGTTCTTGTCAATTTTTGTTGGTTTTCATCTAATGAACTTATTTCAGTCAGCTAGATCTTTCTTCTTCAAAGCAAAAAGATTTTATCTTCAAATACAAGAACTTTTCGTGGTTTTGATGCTTTTCAGCAAATGAACATATTTCAGCGAGCTGGAAGTTTTTTCCTTAATAGAGTCAGATTTTATCTTAAAATACAAGAACTTTTCGTGGTTCTTGTCAATTTTTGTTGGTTTTCATCGAATGAACTTATTTCAGTCAGCTGGATCTTTCTTCTTCAAAGCAAAAAGATTTTATCTTCAAATACAAGAACTTTTCTCGGTTTTGTTGGTTTTCAGCAAATGAACATATTTCAGCGAGCTGGGAGTTTTTTCTTTAACAGCGTCAGATTTTATCTTAAAATACAAGAACTTTTCGTGGTTCTTGTCAATTTTTGTTGGTTTTCATCTGATGAACTTATTTCAGTCAGCTAGATCTTTCTTCTTCAAAGCAAAAAGATTTTATCTTCAAATTCAAGTACTTTTCGTGGTTTTGATGGTTTTCAGCAAATGAACATATTTCAGCGAGCTGGAAGTTTTTTCCTTAATAGAGTAAGATTTTATCTTAAAATACAAGAACTTTTCGTGGTTCTTGTCAATTTTTGTTGGTTTTCATCTGATGAACTTATTTCAGTCAGCTAGATCTTTCTTCTTCAAAGCAAAAAGATTTTATCTTCAAATACAAGAACTTTTCGTGGTTTTGATGGTTTTCAGCAAATGAACATATTTCAGCGAGCTGGAAGTTTTTTCCTTCATAGAGTAAGATTTTATCTTAAAATACAAGAACTTTTCGTGGTTCTTGTCAATTTTTGTTGGTTTTCATCTAATGAACTTATTTCAGTCAGCTCGATCTTTCTTCTTCAAAGAAAAAAGATTTTATCTTCAAATACAAGAACTTTTCGTGGTTTTGTTGGTTTTCAGCAAATGAACATATTTCAGCGAGCTGGGAGTTTTTTCTTTAACAGCGTAAGATTTTATCTTAAAATACAAGAACTTTTCGTGGTTCTTGTCAATTTTTGTTGGTTTTCATCTAATGAACTTATTTCAGTCAGCTAGATCTTTCTTCTTCAAAGCAAAAAGATTTTATCTTCAAATACAAGAACTTTTCGTGGTTTTGATGGTTTTCAGCAAATGAACATATTTCAGCGAGCTGGAAGTTTTTTCCTGAATAGAGTAAGATTTTATCTTAAAATACAAGAACTTTTCATGGTTCTTGTCAATTTTTGTTGGTTTTCATCTAATGAACTTATTTCAGTCAGCTAGATCTTTCTTCGTCAAAGCAAAAAGATTTTATCTTCAAATACAAGAACTTTTCGTGGTTTTGATGGTTTTCAGCAAATGAACATATTTCAGCGAGCTGGAAGTTTTTTCCTTCATAGAGTAAGATTTTATCTTAAAATACAAGAACTTTTCGTGGTTATTGTCAATTTTTGTTGGTTTTCATCTAATGAACTTATTTCAGTCAGCTGGATCTTTCTTCTTCAAAGCAAAAAGATTTTATCTTCAAATACAAGAACTTTTCGTGGTTTTGATGGTTTTCAGCAAATGAACAGATTTCAGCGAGCTGGAAGTTTTTTCTTTAATAGCCTAAGATTTTATCTTAAAATACAAGAACTTTTCGTGTTTTTGATGGTTTTCAGCAAATGAACATATTTCAGCGAGCTGGAAGTTTTTTCCTTAATAGAGTAAGATTTTATCTTAAAATACAAGAACTTTTCTTGTTCTTGTCAATTTTTGTTGGTTTCCATCTAATGAACTTATTTCAGTCAGCTGGATCTTTCTTCTTCAAAGAAAAAAGATTTTATCTTCAAATACAAGAACTTTTCGTGGTTTTGTTGGTTTTCAGCAAATGGACATATTTCAGCGAGCTGGGCGTTTTTTCTTTAATAGCGTAAGATTTTATCTTAAAATACAAGAACGTTTCGTGGTTCTTGTCAATTTTTGTTGGTTTTCATCTAATGAACTTATTTCAGTCAGCTAGATCTTTCTTCTTCAAAGCAAAAAGATTTTATCTTCAAATACAAGAACTTTTCGTGGTTTTGATGGTTTTCAGCAAATGAACAGATTTCAGCGAGCTGGAAGTTTTTTCTTTAATAGCCTAAGATTTTATCTTAAAATACAAGAACTTTTCGTGGTTCTTGTCAATTTTTGTTGGTTTTCATCTAATGAACTTATTTCAGTCAGCTAGATCTTTCTTCTTCAAAGCAAAAAGATTTTATCTTCAAATACAAGAACTTTTCGTGGTTTTGATGGTTTTCAGCAAATGAACATATTTCAGCGAGCTGGAAGTTTTTTCCTTCATAGAGTAAGATTTTATCTTAAAATACAAGAACTTTTCGTGGTTCTTGTCAATTTTTGTTGGTTTTCATCTAATGAACTTATTTCAGTCAGCTAGATCTTTCTTCTTCAAAGCAAAAAGATTTTATCTTCAAATACAAGAACTTTTCGTGGTTTTCATGGTTTTCAGCAAATGAACAGATTTCAGCGAGCTGGAAGTTTTTTCTTTAATAGCCTAAGATTTTATCTTAAAATACAAGAACTTTTCGTGGTTCTTGTCAATTTTTGTTGGTTTTCATCTCATGAACTTATTTCAGTCAGCGAGATCTTTCTTCTTCAAAGCAAAAAGATTTTATCTTCAAATACAAGAACTTTTCGTGGTTTTGATGGTTTTCATCTAATGAACTTATTTCAGTCAGCTGGATCTTTCTTCTTCAAAGCAAAAAGATTTTATCTTCAAATACAAGAACTTTTCGTGGTTTTGATGGTTTTCAGGAAATGAACATATTTCAGCGAGCTGGAAGTTTTTTCCTTAATAGAGTAGGATTTTATGTTAAAATACAAGAACTTTTCGTGGTTCTTGTCAATTTTTGTTGGTTTTCATCTAATGAACTTATTTCAGTCAGCTAGATCTTTCTTCTTCAAAGCAAAAAGATTTTATCTTCAAATACAAGAACTTTTCGTGGTTTTGATGCTTTTCAGCAAATGAACATATTTCAGCGAGCTGGAAGTTTTTTCCTTAATAGAGTCAGATTTTATCTTAAAATACAAGAACTTTTCGTGGTTCTTGTCAATTTTTGTTGGTTTTCATCGAATGAACTTATTTCAGTCAGCTGGATCTTTCTTCTTCAAAGCAAAAAGATTTTATCTTCAAATACAAGAACTTTTCTCGGTTTTGTTGGTTTTCAGCAAATGAACATATTTCAGCGAGCTGGGAGTTTTTTCTTTAACAGCGTCAGATTTTATCTTAAAATACAAGAACTTTTCGTGGTTCTTGTCAATTTTTGTTGGTTTTCATCTGATGAACTTATTTCAGTCAGCTAGATCTTTCTTCTTCAAAGCAAAAAGATTTTATCTTCAAATTCAAGTACTTTTCGTGGTTTTGATGGTTTTCAGCAAATGAACATATTTCAGCGAGCTGGAAGTTTTTTCCTTAATAGAGTAAGATTTTATCTTAAAATACAAGAACTTTTCGTGGTTCTTGTCAATTTTTGTTGGTTTTCATCTGATGAACTTATTTCAGTCAGCTAGATCTTTCTTCTTCAAAGCAAAAAGATTTTATCTTCAAATTCAAGTACTTTTCGTGGTTTTGATGGTTTTCAGCAAATGAACATATTTCAGCGAGCTGGAAGTTTTTTCCTTAATAGAGTAAGATTTTATCTTAAAATACAAGAACTTTTCGTGGTTCTTGTCAATTTTTGTTGGTTTTCATCTAATGAACTTATTTCAGTCATCTCGATCTTTCTTCTTCAAAGAAAAAAGATTTTATCTTCAAATACAAGAACTTTTCGTGGTTTTGTTGGTTTTCAGCAAATGAACATATTTCAGCGAGCTGGGAGTTTTTTCTTTAATAGCGTAAGATTTTATCTTAAAATACAAGAACCTTTCGTGGTTCTTGTCAATTTTTGTTGGTTTTCATCCAATGAACTTATTTCAGTCAGCTAGATCTTTCTTCTTCAAAGAAAAAAGATTTTATCTTCAAATACAAGAACTTTTCGTGGTTTTGATGGTTTTCAGCAAATGAACATATTTCAGCGAGCTGGAAGTTTTTTCCTTAATAGAGTAAGATTTTATCTTAAAATACAAGAACTTTTCGTGGTTCTTGTCACTTTTTGTTGGTTTTCATCTAATGAACTTATTTCAGTCAGCTAGATCTTTCTTCTTCAAAGCAAAAAGATTTTATCTTCAAATACAAGAACTTTTCGTGGTTTTGATGGTTTTCAGCAAATGAACATATTTCAGCGAGCTGGAAGTTTTTTCCTTCATAGAGTAAGATTTTATCTTAAAATACAAGAACTTTTCGTGGTTCTTGTCAATTTTTGTTGGTTTTCATCTAATGAACTTATTTCAGTCAGCTAGATCTTTCTTCTTCAAAGCAAAAAGATTTTATCTTCAAATACAAGAACTTTTCGTGGTTTTGATGGTTTTCAGCAAATGAACATATTTCAGCGAGCTGGAAGTTTTTTCCTTCATAGAGTAAGATTTTATCTTAAAATACAAGAACTTTTCGTGGTTCTTGTCAATTTTTGTTGGTTTTCATCTAATGAACTTATTTCAGTCAGCTAGATCTTTCTTCTTCAAAGCAAAAAGATTTTATCTTCAAATACAAGAACTTTTCGTGGTTTTGATGGTTTTCAGCAAATGAACAGATTTCAGCGAGCTGGAAGTTTTTTCTTTAATAGCCTAAGATTTTATCTTAAAATACAAGAACTTTTCGTGGTTCTTGTCAATTTTTGTTGGTTTTCATCTAATGAACTTATTTCAGTCAGCTAGATCTTTCTTCTTCAAAGCAAAAAGATTTTATCTTCAAATTCAAGAACTTTTCGTGGTTTTGTTGGTTTTCTGCAAATGAACATATTTCAGCGAGCTGGGAGTTTTTTCTTTAATAGCGTAAGATTTTATCTTAAAATACAAGAACTTTTCGTGGTTCTTGTCAATTTTTGTTGGTTTTCATCCAATGAACTTATTTCAGTCAGCTGGATCTTTCTTCTTCAAAGAAAAAAGATTTTATCTTCAAATACAAGAACTATTCGTGGTTTTGTTGGTTTTCAGCAAATGAACATATTTCAGCGAGCTGGGAGTTTTTTCTTTAACAGCGTCAGATGTTATCTTAAAATACAAGAACTTTTCGTGGTTCTTGTCAATTTTTGTTGGTTTTCATCTCATGAACTTATTTCAGTCAGCTAGATCTTTCTTCTTCAAAGCAAAAAGATTTTATCTTCAAATACAAGAACTTTTCGTGGTTTTGATGGTTTTCAGCAAATGAACAGATTTCAGCGAGCTGGAAGTTTTTTCTTTAATAGCCTAAGATTTTATCTTAAAATACAAGAACCTTTCGTGGTTCTTGTCAATTTTTGTTGGTTTTCATCTAATGAACTTATTTCAGTCAGCGAGATCTTTCTTCTTCAAAGCAAAAAGATTTTATCTTCAAATACAAGAACTTTTCGTGGTTTTGATGGTTTTCAGCAAATGAACATATTTCAGCGAGCTGGAAGTTTTTTCCTTAATAGAGTAAGATTTTATCTTAAAATACAAGAACTTTTCGTGGTTCTTGTCAATTTTTGTTGGTTTTCATCGAATGAACTTATTTCAGTCAGCTAGATCTTTCTTCTTCAAAGCAAAAAGATTTTATCTTCAAATACAAGAACTTTTCGTGGTTTTGATGGTTTTCAGCAAATGAACATATTTCAGCGAGCTGGAAGTTTTTTCCTTCATAGAGTAAGATTTTATCTTAAAATACAAGAACTTTTCGTGGTTCTTGTCAATTTTTGTTGGTTTTCATCTAATGAACTTATTTCAGTCAGCTAGATCTTTCTTCTTCAAAGCAAAAAGATTTTATCTTCAAATACAAGAACTTTTCGTGGTTTTGATGGTTTTCAGCAAATGAACAGATTTCAGCGAGCTGGAAGTTTTTTCTTTAATAGCCTAAGATTTTATCTTAAAATACAAGAACTTTTCGTGGTTCTTGTCAATTTTTGTTGGTTTTCATCTAATGAACTTATTTCAGTCAGCTAGATCTTTCTTCTTCAAAGCAAAAAGATTTTATCTTCAAATTCAAGAACTTTTCGTGGTTTTGTTGGTTTTCAGCAAATGAACATATTTCAGCGAGCTGGGAGTTTTTTCTTTAATAGCGTAAGATTTTATCTTAAAATACAAGAACTTTTCGTGGTTCTTGTCAATTTTTGTTGGTTTTCATCCAATGAACTTATTTCAGTCAGCTGGATCTTTCTTCTTCAAAGAAAAAAGATTTTATCTTCAAATACAAGAACTATTCGTGGTTTTGTTGGTTTTCAGCAAATGAACATATTTCAGCGAGCTGGGAGTTTTTTCTTTAACAGCGTCAGATGTTATCTTAAAATACAAGAACTTTTCGTGGTTCTTGTCAATTTTTGTTGGTTTTCATCTCATGAACTTATTTCAGTCAGCTAGATCTTTCTTCTTCAAAGCAAAAAGATTTTATCTTCAAATACAAGAACATTTCGTGGTTTTGATGGTTTTCAGCAAATGAACAGATTTCAGCGAGCTGGAAGTTTTTTCTTTAATAGCCTAAGATTTTATCTTAAAATACAAGAACCTTTCGTGCTTCTTGTCAATTTTTGTTGGTTTTCATCTAATGAACTTATTTCAGTCAGCGAGATCTTTCTTCTTCAAAGCAAAAAGATTTTATCTTCAAATACAAGAACTTTTCGTGGTTTTGATGGTTTTCAGCAAATGAACATATTTCAGCGAGCTGGAAGTTTTTTCCTTAATAGAGTAAGATTTTATCTTAAAATACAAGAACTTTTCGTGGTTCTTGTCAATTTTTGTTGGTTTTCATCGAATGAACTTATTTCAGTCAGCTAGATCTTTCTTCTTCAAAGCAAAAAGATTTTATCTTCAAATACAAGAACTTTTCGTGGTTTTGATGGTTTTCAGCAAATGAACATATTTCAGCGAGCTGGAAGTTTTTTCCTTCATAGAGTAAGATTTTATCTTAAAATACAAGAACTTTTCGTGGTTCTTGTCAATTTTTGTTGGTTTTCATCTAATGAACTTATATCAGTCAGCTAGATCTTTCTTCTTCAAAGCAAAAAGATTTTATCTTCAAATACAAGAACTTTTCGTGGTTTTGATGGTTTTCAGCAAATGAACATATTTCAGTGAGCTGGAAGTTTTTTCCTTCATAGAGTAAGATTTTATCTTAAAATACAAGAACTTTTCGTGGTTCTTGTCAATTTTTGTTGGTTTTCAACTAATGAACTTATTTCAGTCAGCTAGATCTTTCTTCTTCAAAGCAAAAAGATTTTATCTTCAAATACAAGAACTTTTCGTGGTTTTGATGGTTTTCAGCAAATGAACAGATTTCAGCGAGCTGGAAGTTTTTTCTTTAATAGCCTAAGATTTTATCTTAAAATACAAGAACTTTTCGTGGTTCTTGTCAATTTTTGTTGGTTTTCATCTAATGAACTTATTTCAGTCAGCTGGATCTTTCTTCTTCGAAGAAAAAAGATTTTATCTTCAAATACAAGAACTTTTCGTGGTTTTGTTGGTTTTCAGCAAATTAACATATTTCAGCGAGCTGGGAGTTTTTTCTTTAATAGCGTAAGATTTTATCTTAAAATACAAGAACTTTTCGTGGTTCTTGTCAATTTTTGTTGGTTTTCATCTAATTTCAGTCAGCGAGATCTTTCTTCTTCAAAGCCAAAAGATTTTATCTTCAAATACAAGAACTTTTCGTGGTTTTGATGGTTTTCAGCAAATGAACATATTTCAGTGAGCTGGGAGTTTTTTCTTTAACAGCGTAAGATTTTATCTTAAAATACAAGAACTTTTCGTGGTTCTTGTCAATTTTTGTTGGTTTTCATCTAATGAACTTATTTCAGTCAGCTAGATCTTTCTTCTTCAAAGAAAAAAGATTTTATCTTCAAATACAAGAACGTTTCGTGGTTTTTATGGTTTTCAGCAAATGAACATATTTCAGCGAGCTGGAAGTTTTTTCCTGAATAGAGTAAGATTTTATCTTAAAATACAAGAACTTTTCATGGTTCTTCTCAATTTTTGATGGTTTTCATCTAATGAACTTATTTCAGTCAGCTAGATCTTTCTTCTTCAAAGCAAAAAGATTTTATCTTCAAATACAAGAACTTTTCGTGGTTTTGTTGGTTTTCAGCAAATGAACATATTTCAGCGAGCTGGGAGTTTTTTCTTTAATAGCGTAAGATTTTATCTTAAAATACAAGAACTTTTCGTGGTTCTTGTCAATTTTTGTTGGTTTTCATCTAATGAACTTATTTCAGTCAGCTAGATCTTTCTTCTTCAAAGCAAAAAGATTTTATCTTCAAATTCAAGAACTTTTCGTGGTTTTGATGGTTTTCAGCAAATGAACATATTTCAGCGAGCTGGAAGTTTTTTCCTTAATAGAGTAAGATTTTATCTTAAAATACAAGAACTTTTCGTGGTTCTTGTCAATTTTTGTTGGTTTTCATCTAATGAACTTATTTCAGTCAGCTAGATCTTTCTTCTTCAAAGCAAAAAGATTTTATCTTCAAGTTCAAGAACTTTTCGTGGTTTTGATGGTTTTCAGCAAATGAACATATTTCAGCGAGCTGGAAGTTTTTTCCTTAATAGAGTAAGATTTTATCTTAAAATACAAGAACTTTTCGTGGTTCTTGTCAATTTTTGTTGGTTTTCATCTAATGAACTTATTTCAGTCAGCTAGATCTTTCTTCTTCAAAGAAAAAAGATTTTATCTTCAAATACAAGAACTTTTCGTGGTTTTGATGGTTTTCAGCAAATGAACAGATTTCAGCGAGCTGGAAGTTTTTTCTTTAATAGCCTAAGATTTTATCTTAAAATACAAGAACTGTTCGTGGTTCTTGTCAATTTTTGTTGGTTTTCATCTAATGAACTTATTTCAGTCAGCGAGATCTTTCTTCTTCAAAGCAAAAAGATTTTATCTTCAAATACAAGAACTTTTCGTGGTTTTGATGGTTTTCAGCAAATGAACATATTTCAGCGAGCTGGAAGTTTTTTCCTTAATAGAGTAAGATTTTATCTTAAAATACAAGAACTTTTCGTGGTTCTTGTCAATTTTTGTTGGTTTTCATCGAATGAACTTATTTCAGTCAGCTAGATCTTTCTTCTTCAAAGCAAAAAGATTTTATCTTCAAATACAAGAACTTTTCGTGGTTTTGATGGTTTTCAGCAAATGAATATATTTCAGCGAGCTGGAAGTTTTTTCCTTCATAGAGTAAGATTTTATCTTAAAATACAAGAACTTTTCGTGGTTCTTGTCAATTTTTGTTGGTTTTCATCTAATGAACTTATATCAGTCAGCTAGATCTTTCTTCTTCAAAGCAAAAAGATTTTATCTTCAAATACAAGAACTTTTCGTGGTTTTGATGGTTTTCAGCAAATGAACATATTTCAGTGAGCTGGAAGTTTTTTCCTTCATAGAGTAAGATTTTATCTTAAAATACAAGAACTTTTCGTGGTTCTTGTCAATTTTTGTTGGTTTTCATCTAATGAACTTATTTCAGTCAGCTAGATCTTTCTTCTTCAAAGCAAAAAGATTTTATCTTCAAATACAAGAACTTTTCGTGGTTTTGATGGTTTTCAGCAAATGAACAGATTTCAGCGAGCTGGAAGTTTTTTCTTTAATAGCCTAAGATTTTATCTTAAAATACAAGAACTTTTCGTGGTTCTTGTCAATTTTTGTTGGTTTTCATCTAATGAACTTATTTCAGTCAGCTGGATCTTTCTTCTTCGAAGAAAAAAGATTTTATCTTCAAATACAAGAACTTTTCGTGGTTTTGTTGGTTTTCAGCAAATTAACATATTTCAGCGAGCTGGGAGTTTTTTCTTTAATAGCGTAAGATTTTATCTTAAAATACAAGAACTTTTCGTGGTTCTTGTCAATTTTTGTTGGTTTTCATCTAATTTCAGTCAGCGAGATCTTTCTTCTTCAAAGCCAAAAGATTTTATCTTCAAATACAAGAACTTTTCGTGGTTTTGATGGTTTTCAGCAAATGAACATATTTCAGTGAGCTGGGAGTTTTTTCTTTAACAGCGTAAGATTTTATCTTAAAATACAAGAACTTTTCGTGGTTCTTGTCAATTTTTGTTGGTTTTCATCTAATGAACTTATTTCAGTCAGCTAGATCTTTCTTCTTCAAAGCAAAAAGATTTTATCTTCAAATACAAGAACGTTTCGTGGTTTTTATGGTTTTCAGCAAATGAACATATTTCAGCGAGCTGGAAGTTTTTTCCTGAATAGAGTAAGATTTTATCTTAAAATACAAGAACTTTTCATGGTTCTTCTCAATTTTTGATGGTTTTCATCTAATGAACTTATTTCAGTCAGCTAGATCTTTCTTCTTCAAAGCAAAAAGATTTTATCTTCAAATACAAGAACTTTTCGTGGTTTTGTTGGTTTTCAGCAAATGAACATATTTCAGCGAGCTGGGAGTTTTTTCTTTAATAGCGTAAGATTTTATCTTAAAATACAAGAACTTTTCGTGGTTCTTGTCAATTTTTGTTGGTTTTCATCTAATGAACTTATTTCAGTCAGCTAGATCTTTCTTCTTCAAAGCAAAAAGATTTTATCTTCAAATTCAAGAACTTTTCGTGGTTTTGATGGTTTTCAGCAAATGAACATATTTCAGCGAGCTGGAAGTTTTTTCCTTAATAGAGTAAGATTTTATCTTAAAATACAAGAACTTTTCGTGGTTCTTGTCAATTTTTGTTGGTTTTCATCTAATGAACTTATTTCAGTCAGCTAGATCTTTCTTCTTCAAAGAAAAAAGATTTTATCTTCAAATACAAGAACTTTTCGTGGTTTTGTTGGTTTTCAGCAAATGAACATATTTCAGCGAGCTGGGAGTTTTTTCTTTAATAGCGTAAGATTTTATCTTAAAATACAAGAACTTTTCGTGGTTCTTGTCAATTTTTGTTGGTTTTCATCTAATGAACTTATTTCAGTCAGCTCGATCTTTCTTCTTCAAAGAAAAAAGATTTTATCTTCAAATACAAGAACTTTTCGTGGTTTTGTTGGTTTTCAGCAAATGAACATATTTCAGCGAGCTGGGAGTTTTTTCTTTAACAGCGTAAGATTTTATCTTAAAATACAAGAACTTTTCGTGGTTCTTGTCAATTTTTGTTGGTTTTCATCTAATGAACTTATTTCAGTCAGCTGGATCTTTCTTCTTCAAAGCAAAAAGATTTTATCTTCAAATACAAGAACTTTTCGTGGTTTTGATGGTTTTCAGCAAATGAACATATTTCAGCGAGCTGGAAGTTTTTTCCTGAATAGAGTAAGATTTTATCTCAAAATACAAGAACTTTTCGTGGTTCTTGTCAATTTTTGTTGGTTTTCATCCAATGAACTTATTTCAGTCAGCTAGATCTTTCTTCTTCAAAGCAAAAAGATTTTATCTTCAAATACAAGAACTTTTCGCGGTTTTGTTGTTTTTCAGCAAATGAACATATTTCAGCGAGCTGGGAGTTTTTTCTTTAACAGAGTAAGATTTTATCTTAAAATACAAGAACTTTTCGTGGTTCTTGTCAATTTTTGTTGGTTTTCATCTAATGAACTTATTTCAGTCAGCTAGATCTTTCTTCTTCAAAGCAAAAAGATTTTATCTTCAAATACAAGAACTTTTCGTGGTTTTGATGGTTTTCAGCAAATGAACATATTTCAGCGAGCTGGAAGTTTTTTCCTGAATAGAGTAAGATTTTATCTTAAAATACAAGAACTTTTCATGGTTCTTGTCAATTTTTGTTGGTTTTCATCTAATGAACTTATTTCAGTCAGCTAGATCTTTCTTCGTCAAAGCAAAAAGATTTTATCTTCAAATACAAGAACTTTTCGTGGTTTTGATGGTTTTCAGCAAATGAACATATTTCAGCGAGCTGGAAGTTTTTTCCTTCATAGAGTAAGATTTTATCTTAAAATACAAGAACTTTTCGTGGTTCTTGTCAATTTTTGTTGCTTTTCATCTAATGAACTTATTTCAGTCAGCTGGATCTTTCTTCTTCAAAGCAAAAAGATTTTATCTTCAAATACAAGAACTTTTCGTGGTTTTGATGGTTTTCAGCAAATGAACATATTTCAGCGAGCTGGAAGTTTTTTCCTTAATAGAGTAAGATTTTATCTTAAAATACAAGAACTTTTCGTGGTTCTTGTCAATTTTTGTTGGTTTTCATCTAATGAACTTATTTCAGTCAGCTGGATCTTTCTTCTTCATAGCAAAAAGATTTTATCTTCAAATACAAGAACTTTTCGTGGTTTTGATGGTTTTCAGCAAATGAACATATTTCAGCGAGCTGGAAGTTTTTTCCTTCATAGAGTAAGATTTTATCTTAAAATACAAGAACTTTTCGTGGTTCTTGTCAATTTTTGTTGGTTTTCATCTCATGAACTTATTTCAGTCAGCTAGATCTTTCTTCTTCAAAGCAAAAAGATTTTATCTTCAAATACAAGAACTTTTCGTGGTTTTGATGGTTTTCAGCAAATGAACATATTTCAGCGAGCTGGAAGTTTTTTCCTTCATAGAGTAAGATTTTATCTTAAAATACAAGAACTTTTCGTGGTTCTTGTCAATTTTTGTTGGTTTTCATCTAATGAACTTATTTCAGTCAGCTAGATCTTTCTTCTTCAAAGCAAAAAGATTTTATCTTCAAATACAAGAACTTTTCGTGGTTTTGATGGTTTTCAGCAAATGAACAGATTTCAGCGAGCTGGAAGTTTTTTCTTTAATAGCCTAAGATTTTATCTTAAAATACAAGAACTTTTCGTGGTTCTTGTCAATTTTTGTTGGTTTTCATCTAATGAACTTATTTCAGTCAGCTGGATCTTTCTTCTTCATAGCAAAAAGATTTTATCTTCAAATACAAGAACTTTTCGTGGTTTTGTTGGTTTTCAGCAAATGAACATATTTCAGCGAGCTGGAAGTTTTTTCCTTCATAGAGTAAGATTTTATCTTAAAATACAAGAACTTTTCGTGGTTCTTGTCAATTTTTGTTGGTTTTCATCTAATGAACTTATTTCAGTCAGCTAGATCTTTCTTCAAAGCAAAAAGATTTTATCTTCAAATACAAGAACTTTTCGTGGTTTTGATGGTTTTCAGCAAATGAACATATTTCAGCGAGCTGGAAGTTTTTTCCTTCATCGAGTAAGATTTTATCTTAAAATACAAGAACTTTTCGTGGTTCTTGTCAATTTTTGTTGGTTTTCATCTAATGAACTTATTTCAGTCAGCTAGATCTTTCTTCTTCAAAGCAAAAAGATTTTATCTTCAAATACAAGAACTTTTCGTGGTTTTGATGGTTTTCAGCAAATGAACATATTTCAGCGAGCTGGAAGTTTTTTCCTTCACAGAGTAAGATTTTATCTTAAAATACAAGAACTTTTCGTGGTTCTTGTCAATTTTTGTTGGTTTTCATCTAATGAACTTATTTCAGTCAGCTAGATCTTTCTTCAAAGCAAAAAGATTTTATCTTCAAATACAAGAACTTTTCGTGGTTTTGATGGTTTTCAGCAAATGAACATATTTCAGCGAGCTGGAAGTTTTTTCCTTCATAGAGTAAGATTTTATCTTAAAATACAAGAACTTTTCGTGGTTCTTGTCAATTTTTGTTGGTTTTCATCTAATGAACTTATTTCAGTCAGCTAGATCTTTCTTCTTCAAAGCAAAAAGATTTTATCTTCAAATACAAGAACTTTTCGTGGTTTTGATGGTTTTCAGCAAATGAACATATTTCAGCGAGCTGGAAGTTTTTTCCTTCATAGAGTAAGATTTTATCTTAAAATACAAGAACTTTTCGTGGTTCTTGTCAATTTTTGTTGGTTTTCATCTAATGAACTTATTTCAGTCAGCTCGATCTTTTTTCTTCAAAGCAAAAAGATTTTATCTTCAAATACAAGAACTTTTCGTGGTTTTGATGGTTTTCAGCAAATGAACAGATTTCAGCGAGCTGGAAGTTTTTTCTTTAATAGCCTAAGATTTTATCTTAAAATACAAGAACTTTTCGTGGTTCTTGTCAATTTTTGTTGGTTTTCATCTAATGAACTTATTTCAGTCAGCGAGATCTTTCTTCTTCAAAGCAAAATGATTTTATCTTCAAATTCAAGAACTTTTCGTGGTTTTGATGGTTTTCATCTAATGAACTTATTTCAGTCAGCTAGATCTTTCTCCTTCAAAGCAAAAAGATTTTATCTTCAAATACAAGAACTTTTCGTGGTTTTGATGGTTTTCAGCAAATGAACATATTTCAGCGAGCTGGAAGTTTTTTCCTTAATAGAGTAAGATTTTATGTTAAAAGACAAGAACTTTTCGTGGTTCTTGTCAATTTTTGTTGGTTTTCATCTAATGAACTTATTTCAGTCAGCTAGATCTTTCTTCTTCAAAGCAAAAAGATTTTATCTTCAAATACAAGAACTTTTCGTGGTTTTGATGGTTTTCAGCAAATGAACATATTTCAGCGAGCTGGAAGTTTTTTCCTTAATAGAGTAAGATTTTATCTTAAAATACAAGAACTTTTCGTGGTTCTTGTCAATTTTTGTTGGTTTTCATCTAATGAACTTATTTCAGTCAGCTGGATCTTTCTTCTTCAAAGAAAAAAGATTTTATCTTCAAATACAAGAACTTTTCTCGGTTTTGTTGGTTTTCAGCAAATGAACATATTTCAGCGAGCTGGGAGTTTTTTCTTTAACAGCGTAAGATTTTATCTTAAAATACAAGAACTTTTCGTGGTTCTTGTCAATTTTTGTTGGTTTTCATCTAATGAACTTATTTCAGTCAGCTAGATCTTTCTTCTTCAAAGCAAAAAGATTTTATCTTCAAATACAAGAACTTTTCGTGGTTTTGTTGGTTTTCAGCAAATGAACATATTTCAGCGAGCTGGGAGTTTTTTCTTTAATAGCGTAAGATTTTATCTTAAAATACAAGAACTTTTCGTGGTTCTTGTCAATTTTTGTTGGTTTTCATCTAATGAACTTATTTCAGTCAGCTAGATCTTTCTTCTTCAAAGCAAAAAGATTTTATCTTCAAATTCAAGAACTTTTCGTGGTTTTGATGGTTTTCAGCAAATGAACATATTTCAGCGAGCTGCAAGTTTTTTCCTTAATAGAGTAAGATTTTATCTTAAAATACAAGAACTTTTCGTGGTTCTTGTCAATTTTTGTTGGTTTTCATCGAATGAACTTATTTCAGTCAGCTAGATCTTTCTTCTTCAAAGAAAAAAGATTTTATCTTCAAATACAAGAACTTTTCGTGGTTTTGTTGGTTTTCAGCAAATGAACATATTTCAGCGAGCTGGGAGTTTTTTCTTTAATAGCGTAAGATTTTATCTTAAAATAGAAGAACTTTTCGTGGTTCTTGTCAATTTTTGTTGGTTTTCATCTAATGAACTTATTTCAGTCAGCTAGATCTTTCTTCTTCAAAGCAAAAAGATTTTATCTTCAAATACAAGAACTTTTCGTGGTTTTGATGGTTTTCAGCAAATGAACATATTTCAGCGAGCTGGAAGTTTTTTCCTGAATCGAGTCAGATTTTATCTTAAAATACAAGAACTTTTCGTGGTTCTTGTCAATTTTTGTTGGTTTTCATCTAATGAACTTATTTCAGTGAGCCAGATCTTTCTTCTTCAAAGCAAAAAGATTTTATCTTCAAATACAAGAACTTTTCGTGGTTTTGATGGTTTTCAGCAAATGAACATATTTCAGCGAGCTGGAAGTTTTTTCTTTAATAGCCTAAGATTTTATCTTAAAATACAAGAACTTTTCGTGGTTCTTGTCAATTTTTGTTGGTTTTCATCCAATGAACTTATTTCAGTCAGCTAGATCTTTCTTCTTCAAAGCAAAAAGATTTTATCTTCAAATACAAGAACTTTTCGTGGTTTTGATGGTTTTCAGCAAATGAACATATTTCAGCGAGCTGGAAGTTTTTTCCTTAATAGAGTAAGATTTTATCTTAAAATACAAGAACTTTTCGTGGTTCTTGTCAATTTTTGTTGGTTTTCATCTAATCAACTTATTTCAGTCAGCTAGATCTTTCTTCTTCAAAGCAAAAAGATTTTATCTTCAAATACAAGAACTTTTCGTGGTTTTGTTGGTTTTCAGCAAATGAACAGATTTCAGCGAGCTGGAAGTTTTTTCTTTAATCGCCTAAGATTTTATCTTAAAATACAAGAACTTTTCGTGGTTCTTGTCAATTTTTGTTGGTTTTCATCTAATGAACTTATTTCAGTCAGCTGGATCTTTCTTCTTCAAAGCAAAAAGATTTTATCTTCAAATACAAGAACTTTTCGTGGTTTTGATGGTTTTCAGCAAATGAACATATTTCAGCGAGCTGGAAGTTTTTTCCTTAATAGAGTAAGATTTTATCTTAAAATACAAGAACTTTTCGTGGTTCTTGTCAATTTTTGTTGGTTTTCATCTAATGAACTTATTTCAGTCAGCTAGATCTTTCTTCTTCAAAGCAAAAAGATTTTATCTTCAAATACAAGAACTTTTCGTGGTTTTGATGGTTTTCAGCAAATGAACATATTTCAGAGAGCTGGAAGTTTTTTCCTTAATAGAGTAAGATTTTATCTTAAAATACAAGAACTTTTCGTGGTTCTTGTCAATTTTTGTTGGTTTTCATCTAATGAACTTATTTCAGTCAGCTAGATCTATCTTCTTCAAAGCAAAAAGATTTTATCTTCAAATACAAGAACTTTTGGTGGTTTTGATGGTTTTCAGCAAATGAACATATTTCAGCGAGCTGGAAGTTTTTTCCTTAATAGAGTAAGATTTTATCTTAAAATACAAGAACTTTTCGTGGTTCTTGTCAATTTTTGTTGGTTTTCATCTAATGAACTTATTTCAGTCAGCTCGATCTTTCTTCTTCAAAGAAAAAAGATTTTATCTTCAAATACAAGAACTTTTCGTGGTTTTGATGGTTTTCAGCAAATGAACATATTTCAGCGAGCTGGAAGTTTTTTCCTTAATGGAGTAAGATTTTATCTTAAAATACAAGAACTTTTCGTGGTTCTTGTCAATTTTTGTTGGTTTTCATCTAATGAACTTATTTCAGTCAGCTAGATCTTTCTTCTTCAAAGCAAAAAGATTTTATCTTCAAATTCAAGAACTTTTCGTGGTTTTGATGGTTTTCAGCAAATGAACATATTTCAGCGAGCTGCAAGTTTTTTCCTTAATAGAGTAAGATTTTATCTTAAAATACAAGAACTTTTCGTGGTTCTTGTCAATTTTTGTTGGTTTTCATCGAATGAACTTATTTCAGTCAGCTAGATCTTTCTTCTTCAAAGAAAAAAGATTTTATCTTCAAATACAAGAACTTTTCGTGGTTTTGTTGGTTTTCAGCAAATGAACATATTTCAGCGAGCTGGGAGTTTTTTCTTTAATAGCGTAAGATTTTATCTTAAAATAGAAGAACTTTTCGTGGTTCTTGTCAATTTTTGTTGGTTTTCATCTAATGAACTTATTTCAGTCAGCTAGATCTTTCTTCTTCAAAGCAAAAAGATTTTATCTTCAAATACAAGAACTTTTCGTGGTTTTGATGGTTTTCAGCAAATGAACATATTTCAGCGAGCTGGAAGTTTTTTCCTGAATCGAGTCAGATTTTATCTTAAAATACAAGAACTTTTCGTGGTTCTTGTCAATTTTTGTTGGTTTTCATCTAATGAACTTATTTCAGTGAGCCAGATCTTTCTTCTTCAAAGCAAAAAGATTTTATCTTCAAATACAAGAACTTTTCGTGGTTTTGATGGTTTTCAGCAAATGAACATATTTCAGCGAGCTGGAAGTTTTTTCTTTAATAGCCTAAGATTTTATCTTAAAATACAAGAACTTTTCGTGGTTCTTGTCAATTTTTGTTGGTTTTCATCCAATGAACTTATTTCAGTCAGCTAGATCTTTCTTCTTCAAAGCAAAAAGATTTTATCTTCAAATACAAGAACTTTTCGTGGTTTTGATGGTTTTCAGCAAATGAACATATTTCAGCGAGCTGGAAGTTTTTTCCTTAATAGAGTAAGATTTTATCTTAAAATACAAGAACTTTTCGTGGTTCTTGTCAATTTTTGTTGGTTTTCATCTAATGAACTTATTTCAGTCAGCTAGATCTTTCTTCTTCAAAGCAAAAAGATTTTATCTTCAAATACAAGAACTTTTCGTGGTTTTGATGGTTTTCAGCAAATGAACATATTTCAGCGAGCTGGAAGTTTTTTCCTTAATAGAGTAAGATTTTATCTTAAAATACAAGAACTTTTCGTGGTTCTTGTCAATTTTTGTTGGTTTTCATCTAATGAACTTATTTCAGTCAGCTAGATCTTTCTTCTTCAAAGCAAAAAGATTTTATCTTCAAATTCAAGAACTTTTCGTGGTTTTGATGGTTTTCAGCAAATGAACATATTTCAGCGAGCTGCAAGTTTTTTCCTTAATAGAGTAAGATTTTATCTTAAAATACAAGAACTTTTCGTGGTTCTTGTCAATTTTTGTTGGTTTTCATCTAATGAACTTATTTCAGTGAGCCAGATCTTTCTTCTTCAAAGCAAAAAGATTTTATCTTCAAATACAAGAACTTTTCGTGGTTTTGATGGTTTTCAGCAAATGAACATATTTCAGCGAGCTGGAAGTTTTTTCTTTAATAGCCTAAGATTTTATCTTAAAATACAAGAACTTTTCGTGGTTCTTGTCAATTTTTGTTGGTTTTCATCCAATGAACTTATTTCAGTCAGCTAGATCTTTCTTCTTCAAAGCAAAAAGATTTTATCTTCAAATACAAGAACTTTTCGTGGTTTTGATGGTTTTCAGCAAATGAACATATTTCAGCGAGCTGGAAGTTTTTTCCTTAATAGAGTAAGATTTTATCTTAAAATACAAGAACTTTTCGTGGTTCTTGTCAATTTTTGTTGGTTTTCATCTAATGAACTTATTTCAGTCAGCTAGATCTTTCTTCTTCAAAGCAAAAAGATTTTATCTTCAAATACAAGAACTTTTCGTGGTTTTGATGGTTTTCAGCAAATGAACATATTTCAGCGAGCTGGAAGTTTTTTCCTTAATAGAGTAAGATTTTATCTTAAAATACAAGAACTTTTCGTGGTTCTTGTCAATTTTTGTTGGTTTTCATCTAATGAACTTATTTCAGTCAGCTAGATCTTTCTTCTTCAAAGCAAAAAGATTTTATCTTCAAATTCAAGAACTTTTCGTGGTTTTGATGGTTTTCAGCAAATGAACATATTTCAGCGAGCTGCAAGTTTTTTCCTTAATAGAGTAAGATTTTATCTTAAAATACAAGAACTTTTCGTGGTTCTTGTCAATTTTTGTTGGTTTTCATCTAATGAACTTATTTCAGTCAGCGAGATCTTTCTTCTTCAAAGAAAAAAGATTTTATCTTCAAATACAAGAACTTTTCGTGGTTTTGATGGTTTTCAGCAAATGAACAGATTACAGCGAGCTGGAAGTTTTTTCTTTAATCGCCTAAGATTTTATCTTAAAATACAAGAACTTTTCGTGGTTCTTGTCAATTTTTGTTGGTTTTCATCTAATGAACTTATTTCAGTCAGCTGGATCTTTCTTCTTCAAAGCAAAAAGATTTTATCTTCAAATACAAGAACTTTTCGTGGTTTTGATGGTTTTCAGCAAATGAACATATTTCAGCGAGCTGGAAGTTTTTTCCTTAATAGAGTAAGATTTTATCTTAAAATACAAGAACTTTTCGTGGTTCTTGTCAATTTTTGTTGGTTTTCATCTAATGAACTTATTTCAGTCAGCTAGATCTTTCTTCTTCAAAGCAAAAAGATTTTATCTTCAAATACAAGAACTTTTCGTGGTTTTGATGGTTTTCAGCAAATGAACATATTTCAGAGAGCTGGAAGTTTTTTCCTTAATAGAGTAAGATTTTATCTTAAAATACAAGAACTTTTCGTGGTTCTTGTCAATTTTTGTTGGTTTTCATCTAATGAACTTATTTCAGTCAGCTAGATCTATCTTCTTCAAAGCAAAAAGATTTTATCTTCAAATTCAAGAACTTTTCGTGGTTTTGATGGTTTTCAGCAAATGAACATATTTCAGCGAGCTGGAAGTTTTTTCCTTAATAGAGTAAGATTTTATCTTAAAATACAAGAACTTTTCGTGGTTCTTGTCAATTTTTGTTGGTTTTCATCTAATGAACTTATTTCAGTCAGCTAGATCTTTCTTCTTCAAAGAAAAAAGATTTTATCTTCAAATACAAGAACTTTTCGTGGTTTTGTTGGTTTTCAGCAAATGAACATATTTCAGCGAGCTGGGAGTTTTTTCTTTAATAGCGTAAGATTTTATCTTAAAATACAAGAACTTTTCGTGGTTCTTGTCAATTTTTGTTGGTTTTCATCTAATGAACTTATTTCAGTCAGCTAGATCTTTCTTCTTCAAAGCAAAAAGATTTTATCTTCAAATACAAGAACTTTTCGTGGTTTTGATGGTTTTCAGCAAATGAACAGATTTCAGCGAGCTGGAAGTTTTTTCTTTAATAGCCTAAGATTTTATCTTAAAATACAAGAACTTTTCGTGGTTCTTGTCAATTTTTGTTTGTTTTCATCTAATGAACTTATTTCAGTCAGCTAGATCTTTCTTCTTCAAAGCAAAAAGATTTTATCTTCAAATACAAGAACTTTTGGTGGTTTTGTTGGTTTTCAGCAAATGAACATATTTCAGCGAGCTGGAAGTTTTTTCCTCAATGGAGTAAGATTTTATCTTAAAATACAAGAACTTTTCGTGGTTCTTGTCAATTTTTGTTGGTTTTCATCTCATTAACTTATTTCAGTCAGCTAGATCTTTCTTCTTCAAAGCAAAAAGATTTTATCTTCAAATACAAGAACTTTTCGTGGTTTTGATGGTTTTCAGCAAATGAACATATTTCAGCGAGCTGGAAGTTTTTTCCTTAATAGAGTAAGATTTTATCTTAAAATACAAGAACTTTTCGTGGTTCTTGTCAATTTTTGTTGGTTTTCATCTAATGAACTTATTTCAGTCAGCTAGATCTTTCTTCTTCAAAGCAAAAAGATTTTATCTTCAAATACAAGAACTTTTCGTGGTTTTGATGGTTTTCAGCAAATGAACATATTTCACCGAGCTGGAAGTTTTTTCCTGAATAGAGTAAGATTTTATCTTAAAATACAAGAACTTTTCGTGGTTCTTGTCAATTTTTGTTGGTTTTCATCTAATGAACTTATTTCAGTCAGCTAGATCTTTCTTCTTCAAAGCAAAAAGATTTTATCTTCAAATTCAAGAACTTTTCGTGGTTTTGATGGTTTTCAGCAAATGAACATATTTCAGCGAGCTGGAAGTTTTTTCCTTAATAGAGTAAGATTTTATCTTAAAATACAAGAACTTTTCGTGGTTCTTGTCAATTTTTGTTGGTTTTCATCTAATGAACTTATTTCAGTCAGCTAGATCTTTCTTCTTCAAAGAAAAAAGATTTTATCTTCAAATACAAGAACTTTTCGTGGTTTTGTTGGTTTTCAGCAAATGAACATATTTCAGCGAGCTGGGAGTTTTTTCTTTAATAGCGTAAGATTTTATCTTAAAATACAAGAACTTTTCGTGTTTCTTGTCAATTTTTGTTGGTTTTCATCTAATGAACTTATTTCAGTCAGCTAGATCTTTCTTCTTCAAAGCAAAAAGATTTTATCTTCAAATACAAGAACTTTTCGTGGTTTTGATGGTTTTCAGCAAATGAACATATTTCACCGAGCTGGAAGTTTTTTCCTGAATAGAGTAAGATTTTATCTTAAAATACAAGAACTTTTCGTGGTTCTTGTCAATTTTTGTTGGTTTTCATCTAATGAACTTATTTCAGTCAGCTAGATCTTTCTTCTTCAAAGCAAAAAGATTTTATCTTCAAATACAAGAACTTTTCGTGGTTTTGATGGTTTTCAGCAAATGAACAGATTTCAGCGAGCTGGAAGTTTTTTCTTTAATAGCCTAAGATTTTATCTTAAAATACAAGAACTTTTCGTGGTTCTTGTCAATTTTTGTTTGTTTTCATCTAATGAACTTATTTCAGTCAGCTAGATCTTTCTTCTTCAAAGCAAAAAGATTTTATCTTCAAATACAAGAACTTTTGGTGGTTTTGTTGGTTTTCAGCAAATGAACATATTTCAGCGAGCTGGAAGTTTTTTCCTTAATAGAGTAAGATTTTATCTTAAAATACAAGAACTTTTCGTGGTTCTTGTCAATTTTTGTTGGTTTTCATCTAATGAACTTATTTCAGTCAGCTAGATCTTTCTTCAAAGCAAAAAGATTTTATCTTCAAATACAAGAACTTTTCGTGGTTTTGATGGTTTTCAGCAAATGAACATATTTCAGCGAGCTGGAAGTTTTTTCCTTAATAGAGTAAGATTTTATCTTAAAATACAAGGACTTTTCGTGGTTCTTGTCAATTTTTGTTGGTTTTCATCTAATGAACTTATTTCAGTCAGCTTGATCTTTCTTCTTCAAAGCAAAAAGATTTTATCTTCAAATTGAAGAACTTTTCGTGGTTTTGATGGTTTTCAGCAAATGAACATATTTCAGCGAGCTGCAAGTTTTTTCCTTAATAGAGTAAGATTTTATCTTAAAATACAGGAACTTTTCGTGGTTCTTGTCAATTTTTGTTGGTTTTCATCTAATGAACTTATTTCAGTCAGCTAGATCTTTCTTCTTCAAAGAAAAAAGATTTTATCTTCAAATACAAGAACTTTTCGTGGTTTTGTTGGTTTTCAGCAAATGAACATATTTCAGCGAGCTGGGAGATTTTTCTTTAACAGCGTAAGATTTTATCTTAAAATACAAGAACTTTTCGTGGTTCTTGTCAATTTTTGTTGGTTTTCATCTAATGAACTTATTTCAGTCAGCTAGATCTTTCTTCTTCAAAGAGAAAAGATTTTATCTTCAAATACAAGAACTTTTCGTGGTTTTATTGGTTTTCAGCAAATGAACATATTTCAGCGAGCTGGGAGTTTTTTCTTTAATAGAGTAAGATTTTATCTTAAAATACAAGAACTTTTCGTGGTTCTTGTCAATTTTTGTTGGTTTTCATCTAATGAACTTATTTCAGTCAGCTGGATCTTTCTTCTTCAAAGCAAAAAGATTTTATCTTCAAATACAAGAACTTTTCGTGGTTTTGATGGTTTTCAGCAAATGAACAGATTTCAGCGAGCTGCAAGTTTTTTCCTTAATAGAGTAAGATTTTATCTTAAAATACAAGAACTTTTCGTGGTTCTTGTCAATTTTTGTTGGTTTTCATCTAATGAACTTATTTCAGTCAGCTAGATCTTTCTTCTTCAAAGCAAAAAGATTTTATCTTCAAATACAAGAACTTTTCGTGGTTTTGATGGTTTTCAGCAAATGAACAGATTTCAGCCAGCTGGAAGTTTTTTCCTTAATAGAGTAAGATTTTATCTTAAAATACAGGAACTTTTCGTGGTTCTTGTCAATTTTTGTTGGTTTTCATCTCATGAAATTATTTCAGTCAGCTAGATCTTTCTTCTTCAAAGAAAAAAGATTTTATCTTCAAATACAAGAACTTTTCGTGGTTTTGTTGGTTTTCAGCAAATGAACATATTTCAGCGAGCTGGGAGATTTTTCTTTAACAGCGTAAGATTTTATCTTAAAATACAAGAACTTTTCGTGGTTCTTGTCAATTTTTGTTGGTTTTCATCTAATGAACTTATTTCAGTCAGCTCGATCTTTCTTCTTCAAAGAGAAAAGATTTTATCTTCAAATACAAGAACTTTTCGTGGTTTTGTTGGTTTTCAGCAAATGAACATATTTCAGCGAGCTGGGAGTTTTTTCTTTAATAGAGTAAGATTTTATCTTAAAATACAAGAACTTTTCGTGGTTCTTGTCAATTTTTGTTGGTTTTCATCTAATGAACTTATTTCAGTCAGCTGGATCTTTCTTCTTCAAAGCAAAAAGATTTTATCTTCAAATACAAGAACTTTTCGTGGTTTTGATGGTTTTCAGCAAATGAACAGATTTCAGCGAGCTGGAAGTTTTTTCCTTAATAGAGTAAGATTTTATCTTAAAATACAAGAACTTTTCGTGGTTCTTGTCAATTTTTGTTGGTTTTCATCTAATGAACTTATTTCAGTCAGCTAGATCTTTCTTCTTCAAAGCAAAAAGATTTTATCTTCAAATACAAGAACTTTTCGTGGTTTTGATGGTTTTCAGCAAATGAACATATTTCAGAGAGCTGGAAGTTTTTTCCTTAATAGAGTAAGATTTTATCTTAAAATACAAGAACTTTTCGTGGTTCTTGTCAATTTTTGTTGGTTTTCATCTAATGAACTTATTTCAGTCAGCTAGATCTTTCTTCTTCAAAGCAAAAAGATTTTATCTTCAAATTCAAGAACTTTTCGTGGTTTTGATGGTTTTCAGCAAATGAACATATTTCAGCGAGCTGCAAGTTTTTTCCTTAATAGAGTAAGATTTTATCTTAAAATACAAGAACTTTTCGTGGTTTTGATGGTTTTCAGCAAATGAACATATTTCACCGAGCTGGAAGTTTTTTCCTGAATAGAGTAAGATTTTATCTTAAAATACAAGAACTTTTCGTGGTTCTTGTCAATTTTTGTTGGTTTTCATCTAATGAACTTATTTCAGTCAGCTAGATCTTTCTTCTTCAAAGCAAAAAGATTTTATCTTCAAATACAAGAACTTTTCGTGGTTTTGATGGTTTTCAGCAAATGAACATATTTCACCGAGCTGGAAGTTTTTTCCTGAATAGAGTAAGATTTTATCTTAAAATACAAGAACTTTTCGTGGTTCTTGTCAATTTTTGTTGGTTTTCATCTAATGAACTTATTTCAGTCAGCTAGATCTTTCTTCTTCAAAGCAAAAAGATTTTATCTTCAAATACAAGAACTTTTGGTGGTTTTGATGGTTTTCAGCAAATGAACATATTTCAGCGAGCTGGAAGTTTTTTCCTTAATAGAGTAAGATTTTATCTTAAAATACAAGAACTTTTCGTGGTTCTTGTCAATTTTTGTTGGTTTTCATCTAATGAACTTATTTCAGTCAGCTAGATCTTTCTTCTTCAAAGAAAAAAGATTTTATCTTCAAATACAAGAACTTTTCGTGGTTTTGATGGTTTTCAGCAAATGAACATATTTCAGCGAGCTGGAAGTTTTTTCCTTAATGGAGTAAGATTTTATCTTAAAATACAAGAACTTTTCGTGGTTCTTGTCAATTTTTGTTGGTTTTCATCTAATGAACTTATTTCAGTCAGCTAGATCTTTCTTCTTCAAAGCAAAAAGATTTTATCTTCAAATTCAAGAACTTTTCGTGGTTTTGATGGTTTTCAGCAAATGAACATATTTCAGCGAGCTGCAAGTTTTTTCCTGAATCGAGTAAGATTTTATCTTAAAATACAAGAACTTTTCGTGGTTCTTGTCAATTTTTGTTGGTTTTCATCGAATGAACTTATTTCAGTCAGCTAGATCTTTCTTCTTCAAAGAAAAAAGATTTTATCTTCAAATACAAGAACTTTTCGTGGTTTTGTTGGTTTTCAGCAAATGAACATATTTCAGCAAGCTGGGAGTTTTTTCTTTAATAGCGTAAGATTTTATCTTAAAATACAAGAACTTTTCGTGGTTCTTGTCAATTTTTGTTGGTTTTCATCCAATGAACTTATTTCAGTCAGCTAGATCTTTCTTCTTCAAAGCAAAAAGATTTTATCTTCAAATACAAGAACTTTTCGTGGTTTTGATGGTTTTCAGCAAATGAACATATTTCAGCGAGCTGGAAGTTTTTTCCTCAATAGAGTAAGATTTTATCTTAAAATACAAGAACTTTTCGTGGTTCTTGTCAATTTTTGTTGGTTTTCATCCAATGAACTTATTTCAGTCAGCTAGATCTTTCTTCTTCAAAGCAAAAAGATTTTATCTTCAAATACAAGAACTTTTCGTGGTTTTGATGGTTTTCAGCAAATGAACATATTTCAGCGAGCTGGAAGTTTTTTCCTTAATAGAGTAAGATTTTATCTTAAAATACAAGAACTTTTCGTGGTTCTTGTCAATTTTTGTTGGTTTTCATCTAATGAACTTATTTCAGTCAGCTAGATCTTTCTTCTTCAAAGCAAAAAGATTTTATCTTCAAATTCAAGAACTTTTCGTGGTTTTGATGGTTTTCAGCAAATGAACATATTTCAGCGAGCTGCAAGTTTTTTCCTTAATAGAGTAAGATTTTATCTTAAAATACAAGAACTTTTCGTGGTTCTTGTCAATTTTTGTTGGTTTTCATCTGATGAACTTATTTCAGTCAGCTGGATCTTTCTTCTTCAAAGAAAAAAGATTTTATCTTCAAATACAAGAACTTTTCGTGGTTTTGATGGTTTTCAGCAAATGAACATATTTCAGCGAGCTGGAAGTTTTTTCCTTAATAGAGTAAGATTTTATCTTAAAATACAAGAACTTTTCGTGGTTCTTGTCAATTTTTGTTGGTTTTCATCTAATGAACTTATTTCAGTCAGCTAGATCTTTCTTCTTCAAAGAAAAAAGATTTTATCTTCAAATACAAGAACTTTTCGTGGTTTTGTTGGTTTTCAGCAAATGAACATATTTCAGCGAGCTGGGAGTTTTTTCTTTAATAGTGTAAGATTTTATCTTAAAATACAAGAACTTTTCGTGTTTCTTGTCAATTTTTGTTGGTTTTCATCTGATGAACTTATTTCAGTCAGCTAGATCTTTCTTCTTCAAAGCAAAAAGATTTTATGTTCAAATACAAGAACTTTTCGTGGTTTTGATGGTTTTCAGCAAATGAACATATTTCACCGAGCTGGAAGTTTTTTCCTGAATAGAGTAAGATTTTATCTTAAAATACAAGAACTTTTCGTGGTTCTTGTCAATTTTTGTTGGTTTTCATCTAATGAACTTATTTCAGTCAGCTAGATCTTTCTTCTTCAAAGCAAAAAGATTTTATCTTCAAATACAAGAACTTTTCGTGGTTTTGATGGTTTTCAGCAAATGAACATATTTCACCGAGCTGGAAGTTTTTTCCTGAATAGAGTAAGATTTTATCTTAAAATACAAGAACTTTTCGTGGTTCTTGTCAATTTTTGTTGGTTTTCATCTAATGAACTTATTTCAGTCAGCTAGATCTTTCTTCTTCAAAGCAAAAAGATTTTATCTTCAAATACAAGAACTTTTCGTGGTTTTGATGGTTTTCAGCAAATGAACATATTTCAGAGAGCTGGAAGTTTTTTCCTTAATAGAGTAAGATTTTATCTTAAAATACAAGAACTTTTCGTGGTTCTTGTCAATTTTTGTTGGTTTTCATCTAATGAACTTATTTCAGTCAGCTAGATCTTTCTTCTTCAAAGCAAAAAGATTTTATCTTCAAATTCAAGAACTTTTCGTGGTTTTGATGGTTTTCAGCAAATGAACATATTTCAGCGAGCTGGAAGTTTTTTCCTTAATAGAGTAAGATTTTATCTTAAAATACAAGAACTTTTCGTGGTTCTTGTCAATTTTTGTTGGTTTTCATCTAATGAACTTATTTCAGTCAGCTAGATCTTTCTTCTTCAAAGAAAAAAGATTTTATCTTCAAATACAAGAACTTTTCGTGGTTTTGTTGGTTTTCAGCAAATGAACATATTTCAGCGAGCTGGGAGTTTTTTCTTAAATAGCGTAAGATTTTATCTTAAAATACAAGAACTTTTCGTGTTTTTTGTCAATTTTTGTTGGTTTTCATCTAATGAACTTATTTCAGTCAGCTAGATCTTTCTTCTTCAAAGCAAAAAGATTTTATCTTCAAATACAAGAACTTTTCGTGGTTTTGATGGTTTTCAGCAAATGAACATATTTCACCGAGCTGGAAGTTTTTTCCTGAATAGAGTAAGATTTTATCTTAAAATACAAGAACTTTTCGTGGTTCTTGTCAATTTTTGTTGGTTTTCATCTAATGAACTTATTTCAGTCAGCTAGATCTTTCTTCTTCAAAGCAAAAAGATTTTATCTTCAAATACAAGAACTTTTCGTGGTTTTGATGGTTTTCAGCAAATGAACAGATTTCAGCGAGCTGGAAGTTTTTTCTTTAATAGCCTAAGATTTTATCTTAAAATACAAGAACTTTTCGTGGTTCTTGTCAATTTTTGTTTGTTTTCATCTAATGAACTTATTTCAGTCAGCTAGATCTTTCTTCTTCAAAGCAAAAAGATTTTATCTTCAAATACAAGAACTTTTGGTGGGTTTGTTGGTTTTCAGCAAATGAACATATTTCAGCGAGCTGGAAGTTTTTTCCTTAATAGAGTAAGATTTTATCTTAAAATACAAGAACTTTTCGTGGTTCTTGTCAATTTTTGTTGGTTTTCATCTAATGAACTTATTTCAGTCAGCTAGATCTTTCTTCTTCAAAGCAAAAAGATTTTATCTTCAAATACAAGAACTTTTCGTGGTTTTGATGGTTTTCAGCAAATGAACATATTTCAGCGAGCTGGAAGTTTTTTCCTTAATAGAGTAAGATTTTATCTTAAAATACAAGAACTTTTCGTGGTTCTTGTCAATTTTTGTTGGTTTTCATCTAATGAACTTATTTCAGTCAGCTAGATCTTTCTTCTTCAAAGCAAAAAGATTTTATCTTCAAATTCAAGAACTTTTCGTGGTTTTGATGGTTTTCAGCAAATGAACATATTTCAGCGAGCTGCAAGTTTTTTCCTTAATAGAGTAAGATTTTATCTTAAAATACAAGAACTTTTCGTGGTTCTTGTCAATTTTTGTTGGTTTTCATCCAATGAACTTATTTCAGTCAGCTAGATCTTTCTTCTTCAAAGAAAAAAGATTTTATCTTCAAATACAAGAACATTTCGTGGTTTTGTTGGTTTTCAGCAAATGAACATATTTCAGCGAGCTGGGAGTTTTTTCTTTAATAGAGTAAGATTTTATCTTAAAATACAAGAACTTTTCGTGTTTCTTGTCAATTTTTGTTGGTTTTCATCGAATGAACTTATTTCAGTCAGCTAGATCTTTCTTCTTCAAAGCAAAAAGATTTTATCTTCAAATACAAGAACTTTTCGTGGTTTTGATGGTTTTCAGCAAATGAACATATTTCACCGAGCTGGAAGTTTTTTCCTGAATAGAGTAAGATTTTATCTTAAAATACAAGAACTTTTCGTGGTTCTGTCAATTTTTGTTTGTTTTCATCTAATGAACTTATTTCAGTCAGCTAGATCTTTCTTCTTCAAAGCAAAAAGATTTTATCTTCAAATACAAGAACTTTTGGTGGTTTTGTTGGTTTTCAGCAAATGAACATATTTCAGCGAGCTGGAAGTTTTTTCCTTAATAGAGTAAGATTTTATCTTAAAATACAAGAACTTTTCGTGGTTCTTGTCAATTTTTGTTGGTTTTCATCTAATGAACTTATTTCAGTCAGCTAGATCTTTCTTCTTCAAAGCAAAAAGATTTTATCTTCAAATACAAGAACTTTTCGTGGTTTTGATGGTTTTCAGCAAATGAACATATTTCAGCGAGCTGGAAGTTTTTTCCTTAATAGAGTAAGATTTTATCTTAAAATACAAGAACTTTTCGTGGTTCTTGTCAATTTTTGTTGGTTTTCATCTAATGAACTTATTTCAGTCAGCTAGATCTTTCTTCTTCAAAGCAAAAAGATTTTATCTTCAAATACAAGAACTTTTCGTGGTTTTGATGGTTTTCAGCAAATGAACATATTTCAGAGAGCTGGAAGTTTTTTCCTTAATAGAGTAAGATTTTATCTTAAAATACAAGAACTTTTCGTGGTTCTTGTCAATTTTTGTTGTTTTTCATCTAATGAACTTATTTCAGTCAGCTCGATCTTTCTTCTTCAAAGCAAAAAGATTTTATCTTCAAATTCAAGAACTTTTCGTGGTTTTGATGGTTTTCAGCAAATGAACATATTTCAGCCAGCTGCAAGTTTTTTCCTTAATAGAGTAAGATTTTATCTTAAAATACAAGAACTTTTCGTGGTTCTTGTCAATTTTTGTTGGTTTACATCCAATGAACTTATTTCAGTCAGCTAGATCTTTCTTCTTCAAAGAAAAAAGATTTTATCTTCAAATACAAGAACTTTTCGTGGTTTTGTTGGTTTTCAGCAAATGAACATATTTCAGCGAGCTGGGAGTTTTTTCTTTAATAGCGTAAGATTTTATCTTAAAATACAAGAACTTTTCGTGGTTCTTGTCAATTTTTGTTGGTTTTCATCTAATGAACTTATTTCAGTCAGCTAGATCTTTCTTCTTCAAAGCAAAAAGATTTTATCTTCAAATTCAA
Source organism: Heptranchias perlo (assembly GCF_035084215.1). Lineage (NCBI taxonomy): Eukaryota > Metazoa > Chordata > Chondrichthyes > Hexanchiformes > Hexanchidae > Heptranchias > Heptranchias perlo. The sequence goes on from NW_027138753.1 coordinate 868,831, forward strand.
GAACTTTTCGTGGTTTTGATGGTTTTCAGCAAATGAACATATTTCAGCGAGCTGCAAGTTTTTTCCTTAATAGAGTAAGATTTTATCTTAAAATACAAGAACTTTTCGTGGTTCTTGTCAATTTTTGTTGGTTTTCATCTAATGAACTTATTTCAGTCAGCTAGATCTTTCTTCTTCAAAGCAAAAAGATTTTATCTTCAAATTCAAGAACTTTTCGTGGTTTTGATGGTTTTCAGCAAATGAACATATTTCAGCGAGCTGCAAGTTTTTTCCTTAATAGAGTAAGATTTTATCTTAAAATACAAGAACTTTTCGTGGTTCTTGTCAATTTTTGTTGGTTTTCATCTAATGAACTTATTTCAGTCAGCTAGATCTTTCTTCTTCAAAGAAAAAAGATTTTATCTTCAAATACAAGAACTTTTCGTGGTTTTGTTGGTTTTCAGCAAATGAACATATTTCAGCGAGCTGGGAGTTTTTTCTTTAATAGCGTAAGATTTTATCTTAAAATACAAGAACTTTTCGTGTTTCTTGTCAATTTTTGTTGGTTTTCATCTAATGAACTTATTTCAGTCAGCTAGATCTTTCTTCTTCAAAGCAAAAAGATTTTATCTTCAAATACAAGAACTTTTCGTGGTTTTGATGGTTTTCAGCAAATGAACATATTTCACCGAGCTGGAAGTTTTTTCCTGAATAGAGTAAGATTTTATCTTAAAATACAAGAACTTTTCGTGGTTCTTGTCAATTTTTGTTTGTTTTCATCTAATGAACTTATTTCAGTCAGCTGGATCTTTCTTCTTCAAAGCAAAAAGATTTTATCTTCAAATACAAGAACTTTTGGTGGTTTTGTTGGTTTTCAGCAAATGAACATATTTCAGCGAGCTGGAAGTTTTTTCCTTAATAGAGTAAGATTTTATCTTAAAATACAAGAACTTTTCGTGGTTCTTGTCAATTTTTGTTGGTTTTCATCTAATGAACTTATTTCAGTCAGCTAGATCTTTCTTCTTCAAAGCAAAAAGATTTTATCTTCAAATACAAGAACTTTTCGTGGTTTTGATGGTTTTCAGCAAATGAACATATTTCAGCGAGCTGGAAGTTTTTTCCTTAATAGAGTAAGATTTTATCTTAAAATACAAGAACTTTTCGTGGTTCTTGTCAATTTTTGTTGGTTTTCATCTAATGAACTTATTTCAGTCAGCTAGATCTTTCTTCTTCAAAGCAAAAAGATTTTATCTTCAAATACAAGAACTTTTCGTGGTTTTGATGGTTTTCAGCAAATGAACATATTTCAGAGAGCTGGAAGTTTTTTCCTTAATAGAGTAAGATTTTATCTTAAAATACAAGAACTTTTCGTGGTTCTTGTCAATTTTTGTTGTTTTTCATCTAATGAACTTATTTCAGTCAGCTCGATCTTTCTTCTTCAAAGCAAAAAGATTTTATCTTCAAATTCAAGAACTTTTCGTGGTTTTGATGGTTTTCAGCAAATGAACATATTTCAGCGAGCTGCAAGTTTTTTCCTTAATAGAGTAAGATTTTATCTTAAAATACAAGAACTTTTCGTGGTTCTTGTCAATTTTTGTTGGTTTACATCCAATGAACTTATTTCAGTCAGCTAGATCTTTCTTCTTCAAAGAAAAAAGATTTTATCTTCAAATACAAGAACTTTTCGTGGTTTTGTTGGTTTTCAGCAAATGAACATATTTCAGCGAGCTGGGAGTTTTTTCTTTAATAGCGTAAGATTTTATCTTAAAATACAAGAACTTTTCGTGGTTCTTGTCAATTTTTGTTGGTTTTCATCTAATGAACTTATTTCAGTCAGCTAGATCTTTCTTCTTCAAAGAAAAAAGATTTTATCTTCAAATTCAAGAACTTTTCGTGGTTTTGATGGTTTTCAGCAAATGAACATATTTCAGCGAGCTGCAAGTTTTTTCCTTAATAGAGTAAGATTTTATCTTAAAATACAAGAACTTTTCGTGGTTCTTGTCAATTTTTGTTGGTTTTCATCTAATGAACTTATTTCAGTCAGCTAGATCTTTCTTCTTCAAAGCAAAAAGATTTTATCTTCAAATTCAAGAACTTTTCGTGGTTTTGATGGTTTTCAGCAAATGAACATATTTCAGCGAGCTGGAAGTTTTTTCCTTAATAGAGTAAGATTTTATCTTAAAATACAAGAACTTTTCGTGGTTCTTGTCAATTTTTGTTGGTTTTCATCTAATGAACTTATTTCAGTCAGCTAGATCTTTCTTCTTCAAAGAAAAAAGATTTTATCTTCAAATACAAGAACTTATCGTGGTTTTGTTGGTTTTCAGCAAATGAACATATTTCAGCGAGCTGGGAGTTTTTTCTTAAATAGCGTAAGATTTTATCTTAAAATACAAGAACTTTTCGTGTTTTTTGTCAATTTTTGTTGGTTTTCATCTAATGAACTTATTTCAGTCAGCTAGATCTTTCTTCTTCAAAGCAAAAAGATTTTATCTTCAAATACAAGAACTTTTCGTGGTTTTGATGGTTTTCAGCAAATGAACATATTTCACCGAGCTGGAAGTTTTTTCCTGAATAGAGTAAGATTTTATCTTAAAATACAAGAACTTTTCGTGGTTCTTGTCAATTTTTGTTGGTTTTCATCTAATGAACTTATTTCAGTCAGCTAGATCTTTCTTCTTCAAAGCAAAAAGATTTTATCTTCAAATACAAGAACTTTTCGTGGTTTTGATGGTTTTCAGCAAATGAACAGATTTCAGCGAGCTGGAAGTTTTTTCTTTAATAGCCTAAGATTTTATCTTAAAATACAAGAACTTTTCGTGGTTCTTGTCAATTTTTGTTTGTTTTCATCTAATGAACTTATTTCAGTCAGCTAGATCTTTCTTCTTCAAAGCAAAAAGATTTTATCTTCAAATACAAGAACTTTTGGTGGGTTTGTTGGTTTTCAGCAAATGAACATATTTCAGCGAGCTGGAAGTTTTTTCCTTAATAGAGTAAGATTTTATCTTAAAATACAAGAACTTTTCGTGGTTCTTGTCAATTTTTGTTGGTTTTCATCTAATGAACTTATTTCAGTCAGCTAGATCTTTCTTCTTCAAAGCAAAAAGATTTTATCTTCAAATACAAGAACTTTTCGTGGTTTTGATGGTTTTCAGCAAATGAACATATTTCAGCGAGCTGGAAGTTTTTTCCTTAATAGAGTAAGATTTTATCTTAAAATACAAGAACTTTTCGTGGTTCTTGTCAATTTTTGTTGGTTTTCATCTAATGAACTTATTTCAGTCAGCTAGATCTTTCTTCTTCAAAGCAAAAAGATTTTATCTTCAAATTCAAGAACTTTTCGTGGTTTTGATGGTTTTCAGCAAATGAACATATTTCAGCGAGCTGCAAGTTTTTTCCTTAATAGAGTAAGATTTTATCTTAAAATACAAGAACTTTTCGTGGTTCTTGTCAATTTTTGTTGGTTTTCATCTAATGAACTTATTTCAGTCAGCTAGATCTTTCTTCTTCAAAGCAAAAAGATTTTATCTTCAAATACAAGAACTTTTCGTGGTTTTGATGGTTTTCAGCAAATGAACATATTTCAGCGAGCTGGAAGTTTTTTCCTTAATAGAGTAAGATTTTATCTTAAAATACAAGAAATTTTCGTGGTTCTTGTCAATTTTTGTTGGTTTTCATCTAATGAACTTATTTCAGTCAGCTAGATCTTTCTTCTTCAAAGCAAAAAGATTTTATCTTCAAATACAAGAACTTTTCGTGGTTTTGATGGTTTTCAGCAAATGAACATATTTCAGAGAGCTGGAAGTTTTTTCCTTAATAGAGTAAGATTTTATCTTAAAATACAAGAACTTTTCGTGGTTCTTGTCAATTTTTGTTGGTTTTCATCTAATGAACTTATTTCAGTCAGCTAGATCTTTCTTCTTCAAAGCAAAAAGATTTTATCTTCAAATTCAAGAACTTTTCGTGGTTTTGATGGTTTTCAGCAAATGAACATATTTCAGCGAGCTGGAAGTTTTTTCCTTAATAGAGTAAGATTTTATCTTAAAATACAAGAACTTTTCGTGGTTCTTGTCAATTTTTGTTGGTTTTCATCTAATGAACTTATTTCAGTCAGCTAGATCTTTCTTCTTCAAAGAAAAAAGATTTTATCTTCAAATACAAGAACTTTTCGTGGTTTTGTTGGTTTTCAGCAAATGAACATATTTCAGCGAGCTGGGAGTTTTTTCTTTAATAGCGTAAGATTTTATCTTAAAATACAAGAACTTTTCGTGTTTCTTGTCAATTTTTGTTGGTTTTCATCTAATGAACTTATTTCAGTCAGCTAGATCTTTCTTCTTCAAAGCAAAAAGATTTTATCTTCAAATACAAGAACTTTTCGTGGTTTTGATGGTTTTCAGCAAATGAACATATTTCACCGAGCTGGAAGTTTTTTCCTGAATAGAGTAAGATTTTATCTTAAAATACAAGAACTTTTCGTGGTTCTTGTCAATTTTTGTTGGTTTTCATCTAATGAACTTATTTCAGTCAGCTAGATCTTTCTTCTTCAAAGCAAAAAGATTTTATCTTCAAATACAAGAACTTTTCGTGGTTTTGATGGTTTTCAGCAAATGAACAGATTTCAGCGAGCTGGAAGTTTTTTCTTTAATAGCCTAAGATTTTATCTTAAAATACAAGAACTTTTCGTGGTTCTTGTCAATTTTTGTTTGTTTTCATCTAATGAACTTATTTCAGTCAGCTAGATCTTTCTTCTTCAAAGCAAAAAGATTTTATCTTCAAATACAAGAACTTTTGGTGGTTTTGTTGGTTTTCAGCAAATGAACATATTTCAGCGAGCTGGAAGTTTTTTCCTTAATAGAGTAAGATTTTATCTTAAAATACAAGAACTTTTCGTGGTTCTTGTCAATTTTTGTTGGTTTTCATCTAATGAACTTATTTCAGTCAGCTAGATCTTTCTTCTTCAAAGAAAAAAGATTTTATCTTCAAATACAAGAACTTTTCGTGGTTTTGTTGGTTTTCAGCAAATGAACATATTTCAGCGAGCTGGGAGTTTTTTCTTTAATAGCGCAAGATTTTATCTTAAAATACAAGAACTTTTCGTGGTTCTTGTCAATTTTTGTTGGTTTTCATCTAATGAACTTATTTCAGTCAGCTAGATCTTTCTTCTTCAAAGCAAAAAGATTTTATCTTCAAATACAAGAACTTTTCGTGGTTTTGATGGTTTTCAGAAAATGAACAGATTTCAGCGAGCTGGAAGTTTTTTCTTTAATAGCCTAAGATTTTATCTTAAAATACAAGAACTTTTCGTGGTTCTTGTCAATTTTTGTTTGTTTTCATCTAATGAACTTATTTCAGTCAGCTAGATCTTTCTTCTTCAAAGCAAAAAGATTTTATCTTCAAATACAAGAACTTTTGGTGGTTTTGTTGGTTTTCAGCAAATGAACATATTTCAGCGAGCTGGAAGTTTTTTCCTCAATGGAGTAAGATTTTATCTTAAAATACAAGAACTTTTCGTGGTTCTTGTCAATTTTTGTTGGTTTTCATCTCATTAACTTATTTCAGTCAGCTATATCTTTCTTCTTCAAAGCAAAAAGATTTTATCTTCAAATACAAGAACTTTTCGTGGTTTTGATGGTTTTCAGCAAATGAACATATTTCAGCGAGCTGGAAGTTTTTTCCTTAATAGAGTAAGATTTTATCTTAAAATACAAGAACTTTTCGTGGTTCTTGTCAATTTTTGTTGGTTTTCATCTAATGAACTTATTTCAGTCAGCTAGATCTTTCTTCTTCAAAGCAAAAAGATTTTATCTTCAAATACAAGAACTTTTCGTGGTTTTGATGGTTTTCAGCAAATGAACATATTTCACCGAGCTGGAAGTTTTTTCCTGAATAGAGTAAGATTTTATCTTAAAATACAAGAACTTTTCGTGGTTCTTGTCAATTTTTGTTGGTTTTCATCTAATGAACTTATTTCAGTCAGCTAGATCTTTCTTCTTCAAAGCAAAAAGATTTTATCTTCAAATTCAAGAACTTTTCGTGGTTTTGATGGTTTTCAGCAAATGAACATATTTCAGCGAGCTGGAAGTTTTTTCCTTAATAGAGTAAGATTTTATCTTAAAATACAAGAACTTTTCGTGGTTCTTGTCAATTTTTGTTGGTTTTCATCTAATGAACTTATTTCAGTCAGCTAGATCTTTCTTCTTCAAAGAAAAAAGATTTTATCTTCAAATACAAGAACTTTTCGTGGTTTTGTTGGTTTTCAGCAAATGAACATATTTCAGCGAGCTGGGAGTTTTTTCTTTAATAGCGTAAGATTTTATCTTAAAATACAAGAACTTTTCGTGTTTCTTGTCAATTTTTGTTGGTTTTCATCTAATGAACTTATTTCAGTCAGCTAGATCTTTCTTCTTCAAAGCAAAAAGATTTTATCTTCAAATACAAGAACTTTTCGTGGTTTTGATGGTTTTCAGCAAATGAACATATTTCACCGAGCTGGAAGTTTTTTCCTGAATAGAGTAAGATTTTATCTTAAAATACAAGAACTTTTCGTGGTTCTTGTCAATTTTTGTTGGTTTTCATCTAATGAACTTATTTCAGTCAGCTAGATCTTTCTTCTTCAAAGCAAAAAGATTTTATCTTCAAATACAAGAACTTTTCGTGGTTTTGATGGTTTTCAGCAAATGAACAGATTTCAGCGAGCTGGAAGTTTTTTCTTTAATAGCCTAAGATTTTATCTTAAAATACAAGAACTTTTCGTGGTTCTTGTCAATTTTTGTTTGTTTTCATCTAATGAACTTATTTCAGTCAGCTAGATCTTTCTTCTTCAAAGCAAAAAGATTTTATCTTCAAATACAAGAACTTTTGGTGGTTTTGTTGGTTTTCAGCAAATGAACATATTTCAGCGAGCTGGAAGTTTTTTCCTTAATAGAGTAAGATTTTATCTTAAAATACAAGAACTTTTCGTGGTTCTTGTCAATTTTTGTTGGTTTTCATCTAATGAACTTATTTCAGTCAGCTAGATCTTTCTTCAAAGCAAAAAGATTTTATCTTCAAATACAAGAACTTTTCGTGGTTTTGATGGTTTTCAGCAAATGAACATATTTCAGCGAGCTGGAAGTTTTTTCCTTAATAGAGTAAGATTTTATCTTAAAATACAAGGACTTTTCGTGGTTCTTGTCAATTTTTGTTGGTTTTCATCTAATGAACTTATTTCAGTCAGCTTGATCTTTCTTCTTCAAAGCAAAAAGATTTTATCTTCAAATTGAAGAACTTTTCGTGGTTTTGATGGTTTTCAGCAAATGAACATATTTCAGCGAGCTGCAAGTTTTTTCCTTAATAGAGTAAGATTTTATCTTAAAATACAGGAACTTTTCGTGGTTCTTGTCAATTTTTGTTGGTTTTCATCTAATGAACTTATTTCAGTCAGCTAGATCTTTCTTCTTCAAAGAAAAAAGATTTTATCTTCAAATACAAGAACTTTTCGTGGTTTTGTTGGTTTTCAGCAAATGAACATATTTCAGCGAGCTGGGAGATTTTTCTTTAACAGCGTAAGATTTTATCTTAAAATACAAGAACTTTTCGTGGTTCTTGTCAATTTTTGTTGGTTTTCATCTAATGAACTTATTTCAGTCAGCTAGATCTTTCTTCTTCAAAGAGAAAAGATTTTATCTTCAAATACAAGAACTTTTCGTGGTTTTATTGGTTTTCAGCAAATGAACATATTTCAGCGAGCTGGGAGTTTTTTCTTTAATAGAGTAAGATTTTATCTTAAAATACAAGAACTTTTCGTGGTTCTTGTCAATTTTTGTTGGTTTTCATCTAATGAACTTATTTCAGTCAGCTGGATCTTTCTTCTTCAAAGCAAAAAGATTTTATCTTCAAATACAAGAACTTTTCGTGGTTTTGATGGTTTTCAGCAAATGAACAGATTTCAGCGAGCTGCAAGTTTTTTCCTTAATAGAGTAAGATTTTATCTTAAAATACAAGAACTTTTCGTGGTTCTTGTCAATTTTTGTTGGTTTTCATCTAATGAACTTATTTCAGTCAGCTAGATCTTTCTTCTTCAAAGCAAAAAGATTTTATCTTCAAATACAAGAACTTTTCGTGGTTTTGATGGTTTTCAGCAAATGAACAGATTTCAGCGAGCTGGAAGTTTTTTCCTTAATAGAGTAAGATTTTATCTTAAAATACAGGAACTTTTCGTGGTTCTTGTCAATTTTTGTTGGTTTTCATCTCATGAAATTATTTCAGTCAGCTAGATCTTTCTTCTTCAAAGAAAAAAGATTTTATCTTCAAATACAAGAACTTTTCGTGGTTTTGTTGGTTTTCAGCAAATGAACATATTTCAGCGAGCTGGGAGATTTTTCTTTAACAGCGTAAGATTTTATCTTAAAATACAAGAACTTTTCGTGGTTCTTGTCAATTTTTGTTGGTTTTCATCTAATGAACTTATTTCAGTCAGCTCGATCTTTCTTCTTCAAAGAGAAAAGATTTTATCTTCAAATACAAGAACTTTTCGTGGTTTTGTTGGTTTTCAGCAAATGAACATATTTCAGCGAGCTGGGAGTTTTTTCTTTAATAGAGTAAGATTTTATCTTAAAATACAAGAACTTTTCGTGGTTCTTGTCAATTTTTGTTGGTTTTCATCTAATGAACTTATTTCAGTCAGCTGGATCTTTCTTCTTCAAAGCAAAAAGATTTTATCTTCAAATACAAGAACTTTTCGTGGTTTTGATGGTTTTCAGCAAATGAACAGATTTCAGCGAGCTGGAAGTTTTTTCCTTAATAGAGTAAGATTTTATCTTAAAATACAAGAACTTTTCGTGGTTCTTGTCAATTTTTGTTGGTTTTCATCTAATGAACTTATTTCAGTCAGCTAGATCTTTCTTCTTCAAAGCAAAAAGATTTTATCTTCAAATACAAGAACTTTTCGTGGTTTTGATGGTTTTCAGCAAATGAACATATTTCAGAGAGCTGGAAGTTTTTTCCTTAATAGAGTAAGATTTTATCTTAAAATACAAGAACTTTTCGTGGTTCTTGTCAATTTTTGTTGGTTTTCATCTAATGAACTTATTTCAGTCAGCTAGATCTTTCTTCTTCAAAGCAAAAAGATTTTATCTTCAAATTCAAGAACTTTTCGTGGTTTTGATGGTTTTCAGCAAATGAACATATTTCAGCGAGCTGCAAGTTTTTTCCTTAATAGAGTAAGATTTTATCTTAAAATACAAGAACTTTTCGTGGTTTTGATGGTTTTCAGCAAATGAACATATTTCACCGAGCTGGAAGTTTTTTCCTGAATAGAGTAAGATTTTATCTTAAAATACAAGAACTTTTCGTGGTTCTTGTCAATTTTTGTTGGTTTTCATCTAATGAACTTATTTCAGTCAGCTAGATCTTTCTTCTTCAAAGCAAAAAGATTTTATCTTCAAATACAAGAACTTTTCGTGGTTTTGATGGTTTTCAGCAAATGAACATATTTCACCGAGCTGGAAGTTTTTTCCTGAATAGAGTAAGATTTTATCTTAAAATACAAGAACTTTTCGTGGTTCTTGTCAATTTTTGTTGGTTTTCATCTAATGAACTTATTTCAGTCAGCTAGATCTTTCTTCTTCAAAGCAAAAAGATTTTATCTTCAAATACAAGAACTTTTGGTGGTTTTGATGGTTTTCAGCAAATGAACATATTTCAGCGAGCTGGAAGTTTTTTCCTTAATAGAGTAAGATTTTATCTTAAAATACAAGAACTTTTCGTGGTTCTTGTCAATTTTTGTTGGTTTTCATCTAATGAACTTATTTCAGTCAGCTAGATCTTTCTTCTTCAAAGAAAAAAGATTTTATCTTCAAATACAAGAACTTTTCGTGGTTTTGATGGTTTTCAGCAAATGAACATATTTCAGCGAGCTGGAAGTTTTTTCCTTAATGGAGTAAGATTTTATCTTAAAATACAAGAACTTTTCGTGGTTCTTGTCAATTTTTGTTGGTTTTCATCTAATGAACTTATTTCAGTCAGCTAGATCTTTCTTCTTCAAAGCAAAAAGATTTTATCTTCAAATTCAAGAACTTTTCGTGGTTTTGATGGTTTTCAGCAAATGAACATATTTCAGCGAGCTGCAAGTTTTTTCCTGAATCGAGTAAGATTTTATCTTAAAATACAAGAACTTTTCGTGGTTCTTGTCAATTTTTGTTGGTTTTCATCGAATGAACTTATTTCAGTCAGCTAGATCTTTCTTCTTCAAAGAAAAAAGATTTTATCTTCAAATACAAGAACTTTTCGTGGTTTTGTTGGTTTTCAGCAAATGAACATATTTCAGCAAGCTGGGAGTTTTTTCTTTAATAGCGTAAGATTTTATCTTAAAATACAAGAACTTTTCGTGGTTCTTGTCAATTTTTGTTGGTTTTCATCCAATGAACTTATTTCAGTCAGCTAGATCTTTCTTCTTCAAAGCAAAAAGATTTTATCTTCAAATACAAGAACTTTTCGTGGTTTTGATGGTTTTCAGCAAATGAACATATTTCAGCGAGCTGGAAGTTTTTTCCTCAATAGAGTAAGATTTTATCTTAAAATACAAGAACTTTTCGTGGTTCTTGTCAATTTTTGTTGGTTTTCATCCAATGAACTTATTTCAGTCAGCTAGATCTTTCTTCTTCAAAGCAAAAAGATTTTATCTTCAAATACAAGAACTTTTCGTGGTTTTGATGGTTTTCAGCAAATGAACATATTTCAGCGAGCTGGAAGTTTTTTCCTTAATAGAGTAAGATTTTATCTTAAAATACAAGAACTTTTCGTGGTTCTTGTCAATTTTTGTTGGTTTTCATCTAATGAACTTATTTCAGTCAGCTAGATCTTTCTTCTTCAAAGCAAAAAGATTTTATCTTCAAATTCAAGAACTTTTCGTGGTTTTGATGGTTTTCAGCAAATGAACATATTTCAGCGAGCTGCAAGTTTTTTCCTTAATAGAGTAAGATTTTATCTTAAAATACAAGAACTTTTCGTGGTTCTTGTCAATTTTTGTTGGTTTTCATCTGATGAACTTATTTCAGTCAGCTGGATCTTTCTTCTTCAAAGAAAAAAGATTTTATCTTCAAATACAAGAACTTTTCGTGGTTTTGATGGTTTTCAGCAAATGAACATATTTCAGCGAGCTGGAAGTTTTTTCCTTAATAGAGTAAGATTTTATCTTAAAATACAAGAACTTTTCGTGGTTCTTGTCAATTTTTGTTGGTTTTCATCTAATGAACTTATTTCAGTCAGCTAGATCTTTCTTCTTCAAAGCAAAAAGATTTTATCTTCAAATACAAGAACTTTTCGTGGTTTTGATGGTTTTCAGCAAATGAACATATTTCAGAGAGCTGGAAGTTTTTTCCTTAATAGAGTAAGATTTTATCTTAAAATACAAGAACTTTTCGTGGTTCTTGTCAATTTTTGTTGGTTTTCATCTAATGAACTTATTTCAGTCAGCTAGATCTTTCTTCTTCAAAGCAAAAAGATTTTATCTTCAAATTCAAGAACTTTTCGTGGTTTTGATGGTTTTCAGCAAATGAACATATTTCAGCGAGCTGGAAGTTTTTTCCTTAATAGAGTAAGATTTTATCTTAAAATACAAGAACTTTTCGTGGTTCTTGTCAATTTTTGTTGGTTTTCATCTAATGAACTTATTTCAGTCAGCTAGATCTTTCTTCTTCAAAGAAAAAAGATTTTATCTTCAAATACAAGAACTTTTCGTGGTTTTGTTGGTTTTCAGCAAATGAACATATTTCAGCGAGCTGGGAGTTTTTTCTTTAATAGTGTAAGATTTTATCTTAAAATACAAGAACTTTTCGTGTTTCTTGTCAATTTTTGTTGGTTTTCATCTGATGAACTTATTTCAGTCAGCTAGATCTTTCTTCTTCAAAGCAAAAAGATTTTATGTTCAAATACAAGAACTTTTCGTGGTTTTGATGGTTTTCAGCAAATGAACATATTTCACCGAGCTGGAAGTTTTTTCCTGAATAGAGTAAGATTTTATCTTAAAATACAAGAACTTTTCGTGGTTCTTGTCAATTTTTGTTGGTTTTCATCTAATGAACTTATTTCAGTCAGCTAGATCTTTCTTCTTCAAAGCAAAAAGATTTTATCTTCAAATACAAGAACTTTTCGTGGTTTTGATGGTTTTCAGCAAATGAACATATTTCAGCGAGCTGGAGGTTTTTTCCTTAATAGAGTAAGATTTTATCTTAAAATACAAGAACTTTTCGTGGTTCTTGTCAATTTTTGTTGGTTTTCATCTAATGAACTTATTTCAGTCAGCTAGATCTTTCTTCTTCAAAGCAAAAAGATTTTATCTTCAAATACAAGAACTTTTCGTGGTTTTGATGGTTTTCAGCAAATGAACATATTTCAGAGAGCTGGAAGTTTTTTCCTTAATAGAGTAAGATTTTATCTTAAAATACAAGAACTTTTCGTGGTTCTTGTCAATTTTTGTTGGTTTTCATCTAATGAACTTATTTCAGTCAGCTAGATCTTTCTTCTTCAAAGCAAAAAGATTTTATCTTCAAATTCAAGAACTTTTCGTGGTTTTGATGGTTTTCAGCAAATGAACATATTTCAGCGAGCTGGAAGTTTTTTCCTTAATAGAGTAAGATTTTATCTTAAAATACAAGAACTTTTCGTGGTTCTTGTCAATTTTTGTTGGTTTTCATCTAATGAACTTATTTCAGTCAGCTAGATCTTTCTTCTTCAAAGAAAAAAGATTTTATCTTCAAATACAAGAACTTTTCGTGGTTTTGTTGGTTTTCAGCAAATGAACATATTTCAGCGAGCTGGGAGTTTTTTCTTAAATAGCGTAAGATTTTATCTTAAAATACAAGAACTTTTCGTGTTTTTTGTCAATTTTTGTTGGTTTTCATCTAATGAACTTATTTCAGTCAGCTAGATCTTTCTTCTTCAAAGCAAAAAGATTTTATCTTCAAATACAAGAACTTTTCGTGGTTTTGATGGTTTTCAGCAAATGAACATATTTCACCGAGCTGGAAGTTTTTTCCTGAATAGAGTAAGATTTTATCTTAAAATACAAGAACTTTTCGTGGTTCTTGTCAATTTTTGTTGGTTTTCATCTAATGAACTTATTTCAGTCAGCTAGATCTTTCTTCTTCAAAGCAAAAAGATTTTATCTTCAAATACAAGAACTTTTCGTGGTTTTGATGGTTTTCAGCAAATGAACAGATTTCAGCGAGCTGGAAGTTTTTTCTTTAATAGCCTAAGATTTTATCTTAAAATACAAGAACTTTTCGTGGTTCTTGTCAATTTTTGTTTGTTTTCATCTAATGAACTTATTTCAGTCAGCTAGATCTTTCTTCTTCAAAGCAAAAAGATTTTATCTTCAAATACAAGAACTTTTGGTGGGTTTGTTGGTTTTCAGCAAATGAACATATTTCAGCGAGCTGGAAGTTTTTTCCTTAATAGAGTAAGATTTTATCTTAAAATACAAGAACTTTTCGTGGTTCTTGTCAATTTTTGTTGGTTTTCATCTAATGAACTTATTTCAGTCAGCTAGATCTTTCTTCTTCAAAGCAAAAAGATTTTATCTTCAAATACAAGAACTTTTCGTGGTTTTGATGGTTTTCAGCAAATGAACATATTTCAGCGAGCTGGAAGTTTTTTCCTTAATAGAGTAAGATTTTATCTTAAAATACAAGAACTTTTCGTGGTTCTTGTCAATTTTTGTTGGTTTTCATCTAATGAACTTATTTCAGTCAGCTAGATCTTTCTTCTTCAAAGCAAAAAGATTTTATCTTCAAATTCAAGAACTTTTCGTGGTTTTGATGGTTTTCAGCAAATGAACATATTTCAGCGAGCTGCAAGTTTTTTCCTTAATAGAGTAAGATTTTATCTTAAAATACAAGAACTTTTCGTGGTTCTTGTCAAATTTTGTTGGTTTTCATCTAATGAACTTATTTCAGTCAGCTAGATCTTTCTTCTTCAAAGAAAAAAGATTTTATCTTCAAATACAAGAACTTTTCGTGGTTTTGTTGGTTTTCAGCAAATGAACATATTTCAGCGAGCTGGGAGTTTTTTCTTTAATAGCGTAAGATTTTATCTTAAAATACAAGAACTTTTCGTGTTTCTTGTCAATTTTTGTTGGTTTTCATCTAATGAACTTATTTCAGTCAGCTAGATCTTTCTTCTTCAAAGCAAAAAGATTTTATCTTCAAATACAAGAACTTTTCGTGGTTTTGATGGTTTTCAGCAAATGAACATATTTCACCGAGCTGGAAGTTTTTTCCTGAATAGAGTAAGATTTTATCTTAAAATACAAGAACTTTTCGTGGTTCTGTCAATTTTTGTTTGTTTTCATCTAATGAACTTATTTCAGTCAGCTAGATCTTTCTTCTTCAAAGCAAAAAGATTTTATCTTCAAATACAAGAACTTTTGGTGGTTTTGTTGGTTTTCAGCAAATGAACATATTTCAGCGAGCTGGAAGTTTTTTCCTTAATAGAGTAAGATTTTATCTTAAAATACAAGAACTTTTCGTGGTTCTTGTCAATTTTTGTTGGTTTTCATCTAATGAACTTATTTCAGTCAGCTAGATCTTTCTTCTTCAAAGCAAAAAGATTTTATCTTCAAATACAAGAACTTTTCGTGGTTTTGATGGTTTTCAGCAAATGAACATATTTCAGCGAGCTGGAAGTTTTTTCCTTAATAGAGTAAGATTTTATCTTAAAATACAAGAACTTTTCGTGGTTCTTGTCAATTTTTGTTGGTTTTCATCTAATGAACTTATTTCAGTCAGCTAGATCTTTCTTCTTCAAAGCAAAAAGATTTTATCTTCAAATACAAGAACTTTTCGTGGTTTTGATGGTTTTCAGCAAATGAACATATTTCAGAGAGCTGGAAGTTTTTTCCTTAATAGAGTAAGATTTTATCTTAAAATACAAGAACTTTTCGTGGTTCTTGTCAATTTTTGTTGTTTTTCATCTAATGAACTTATTTCAGTCAGCTCGATCTTTCTTCTTCAAAGCAAAAAGATTTTATCTTCAAATTCAAGAACTTTTCGTGGTTTTGATGGTTTTCAGCAAATGAACATATTTCAGCGAGCTGCAAGTTTTTTCCTTAATAGAGTAAGATTTTATCTTAAAATACAAGAACTTTTCGTGGTTCTTGTCAATTTTTGTTGGTTTACATCCAATGAACTTATTTCAGTCAGCTAGATCTTTCTTCTTCAAAGAAAAAAGATTTTATCTTCAAATACAAGAACTTTTCGTGGTTTTGTTGGTTTTCAGCAAATGAACATATTTCAGCGAGCTGGGAGTTTTTTCTTTAATAGCGTAAGATTTTATCTTAAAATACAAGAACTTTTCGTGGTTCTTGTCAATTTTTGTTGGTTTTCATCTAATGAACTTATTTCAGTCAGCTAGATCTTTCTTCTTCAAAGCAAAAAGATTTTATCTTCAAATTCAAGAACTTTTCGTGGTTTTGATGGTTTTCAGCAAATGAACATATTTCAGCGAGCTGCAAGTTTTTTCCTTAATAGAGTAAGATTTTATCTTAAAATACAAGAACTTTTCGTGGTTCTTGTCAATTTTTGTTGGTTTTCATCTAATGAACTTATTTCAGTCAGCTAGATCTTTCTTCTTCAAAGCAAAAAGATTTTATCTTCAAATTCAAGAACTTTTCGTGGTTTTGATGGTTTTCAGCAAATGAACATATTTCAGCGAGCTGCAAGTTTTTTCCTTAATAGAGTAAGATTTTATCTTAAAATACAAGAACTTTTCGTGGTTCTTGTCAATTTTTGTTGGTTTTCATCTAATGAACTTATTTCAGTCAGCTAGATCTTTCTTCTTCAAAGAAAAAAGATTTTATCTTCAAATACAAGAACTTTTCGTGGTTTTGTTGGTTTTCAGCAAATGAACATATTTCAGCGAGCTGGGAGTTTTTTCTTTAATAGCGTAAGATTTTATCTTAAAATACAAGAACTTTTCGTGTTTCTTGTCAATTTTTGTTGGTTTTCATCTAATGAACTTATTTCAGTCAGCTAGATCTTTCTTCTTCAAAGCAAAAAGATTTTATCTTCAAATACAAGAACTTTTCGTGGTTTTGATGGTTTTCAGCAAATGAACATATTTCACCGAGCTGGAAGTTTTTTCCTGAATAGAGTAAGATTTTATCTTAAAATACAAGAACTTTTCGTGGTTCTTGTCAATTTTTGTTTGTTTTCATCTAATGAACTTATTTCAGTCAGCTAGATCTTTCTTCTTCAAAGCAAAAAGATTTTATCTTCAAATACAAGAACTTTTGGTGGTTTTGTTGGTTTTCAGCAAATGAACATATTTCAGCGAGCTGGAAGTTTTTTCCTTAATAGAGTAAGATTTTATCTTAAAATACAAGAACTTTTCGTGGTTCTTGTCAATTTTTGTTGGTTTTCATCTAATGAACTTATTTCAGTCAGCTAGATCTTTCTTCTTCAAAGCAAAAAGATTTTATCTTCAAATACAAGAACTTTTCGTGGTTTTGATGGTTTTCAGCAAATGAACATATTTCAGCGAGCTGGAAGTTTTTTCCTTAATAGAGTAAGATTTTATCTTAAAATACAAGAACTTTTCGTGGTTCTTGTCAATTTTTGTTGGTTTTCATCTAATGAACTTATTTCAGTCAGCTAGATCTTTCTTCTTCAAAGCAAAAAGATTTTATCTTCAAATACAAGAACTTTTCGTGGTTTTGATGGTTTTCAGCAAATGAACATATTTCAGAGAGCTGGAAGTTTTTTCCTTAATAGAGTAAGATTTTATCTTAAAATACAAGAACTTTTCGTGGTTCTTGTCAATTTTTGTTGTTTTTCATCTAATGAACTTATTTCAGTCAGCTCGATCTTTCTTCTTCAAAGCAAAAAGATTTTATCTTCAAATTCAAGAACTTTTCGTGGTTTTGATGGTTTTCAGCAAATGAACATATTTCAGCGAGCTGCAAGTTTTTTCCTTAATAGAGTAAGATTTTATCTTAAAATACAAGAACTTTTCGTGGTTCTTGTCAATTTTTGTTGGTTTACATCCAATGAACTTATTTCAGTCAGCTAGATCTTTCTTCTTCAAAGAAAAAAGATTTTATCTTCAAATACAAGAACTTTTCGTGGTTTTGTTGGTTTTCAGCAAATGAACATATTTCAGCGAGCTGGGAGTTTTTTCTTTAATAGCGTAAGATTTTATCTTAAAATACAAGAACTTTTCGTGGTTCTTGTCAATTTTTGTTGGTTTTCATCTAATGAACTTATTTCAGTCAGCTAGATCTTTCTTCTTCAAAGCAAAAAGATTTTATCTTCAAATTCAAGAACTTTTCGTGGTTTTGATGGTTTTCAGCAAATGAACATATTTCAGCGAGCTGCAAGTTTTTTCCTTAATAGAGTAAGATTTTATCTTAAAATACAAGAACTTTTCGTGGTTCTTGTCAATTTTTGTTGGTTTTCATCTAATGAACTTATTTCAGTCAGCTAGATCTTTCTTCTTCAAAGCAAAAAGATTTTATCTTCAAATTCAAGAACTTTTCGTGGTTTTGATGGTTTTCAGCAAATGAACATATTTCAGCGAGCTGGAAGTTTTTTCCTTAATAGAGTAAGATTTTATCTTAAAATACAAGAACTTTTCGTGGTTCTTGTCAATTTTTGTTGGTTTTCATCTAATGAACTTATTTCAGTCAGCTAGATCTTTCTTCTTCAAAGAAAAAAGATTTTATCTTCAAATACAAGAACTTATCGTGGTTTTGTTGGTTTTCAGCAAATGAACATATTTCAGCGAGCTGGGAGTTTTTTCTTAAATAGCGTAAGATTTTATCTTAAAATACAAGAACTTTTCGTGTTTTTTGTCAATTTTTGTTGGTTTTCATCTAATGAACTTATTTCAGTCAGCTAGATCTTTCTTCTTCAAAGCAAAAAGATTTTATCTTCAAATACAAGAACTTTTCGTGGTTTTGATGGTTTTCAGCAAATGAACATATTTCACCGAGCTGGAAGTTTTTTCCTGAATAGAGTAAGATTTTATCTTAAAATACAAGAACTTTTCGTGGTTCTTGTCAATTTTTGTTGGTTTTCATCTAATGAACTTATTTCAGTCAGCTAGATCTTTCTTCTTCAAAGCAAAAAGATTTTATCTTCAAATACAAGAACTTTTCGTGGTTTTGATGGTTTTCAGCAAATGAACAGATTTCAGCGAGCTGGAAGTTTTTTCTTTAATAGCCTAAGATTTTATCTTAAAATACAAGAACTTTTCGTGGTTCTTGTCAATTTTTGTTTGTTTTCATCTAATGAACTTATTTCAGTCAGCTAGATCTTTCTTCTTCAAAGCAAAAAGATTTTATCTTCAAATACAAGAACTTTTGGTGGGTTTGTTGGTTTTCAGCAAATGAACATATTTCAGCGAGCTGGAAGTTTTTTCCTTCATAGAGTAAGATTTTATCTTAAAATACAAGAACTTTTCGTGGTTCTTGTCAATTTTTGTTGGTTTTCATCTAATGAACTTATTTCAGTCAGCTAGATCTTTCTTCTTCAAAGCAAAAAGATTTTATCTTCAAATACAAGAACTTTTCGTGGTTTTGATGGTTTTCAGCAAATGAACATATTTCAGCGAGCTGGAAGTTTTTTCCTTAATAGAGTAAGATTTTATCTTAAAATACAAGAACTTTTCGTGGTTCTTGTCAATTTTTGTTGGTTTTCATCTAATGAACTTATTTCAGTCAGCTAGATCTTTCTTCTTCAAAGCAAAAAGATTTTATCTTCAAATTCAAGAACTTTTCGTGGTTTTGATGGTTTTCAGCAAATGAACATATTTCAGCGAGCTGCAAGTTTTTTCCTTAATAGAGTAAGATTTTATCTTAAAATACAAGAACTTTTCGTGGTTCTTGTCAATTTTTGTTGGTTTTCATCTAATGAACTTATTTCAGTCAGCTAGATCTTTCTTCTTCAAAGCAAAAAGATTTTATCTTCAAATACAAGAACTTTTCGTGGTTTTGATGGTTTTCAGCAAATGAACATATTTCAGCGAGCTGGAAGTTTTTTCCTTAATAGAGTAAGATTTTATCTTAAAATACAAGAAATTTTCGTGGTTCTTGTCAATTTTTGTTGGTTTTCATCTAATGAACTTATTTCAGTCAGCTAGATCTTTCTTCTTCAAAGCAAAAAGATTTTATCTTCAAATACAAGAACTTTTCGTGGTTTTGATGGTTTTCAGCAAATGAACATATTTCAGAGAGCTGGAAGTTTTTTCCTTAATAGAGTAAGATTTTATCTTAAAATACAAGAACTTTTCGTGGTTCTTGTCAATTTTTGTTGGTTTTCATCTAATGAACTTATTTCAGTCAGCTAGATCTTTCTTCTTCAAAGCAAAAAGATTTTATCTTCAAATTCAAGAACTTTTCGTGGTTTTGATGGTTTTCAGCAAATGAACATATTTCAGCGAGCTGGAAGTTTTTTCCTTAATAGAGTAAGATTTTATCTTAAAATACAAGAACTTTTCGTGGTTCTTGTCAATTTTTGTTGGTTTTCATCTAATGAACTTATTTCAGTCAGCTAGATCTTTCTTCTTCAAAGAAAAAAGATTTTATCTTCAAATACAAGAACTTTTCGTGGTTTTGTTGGTTTTCAGCAAATGAACATATTTCAGCGAGCTGGGAGTTTTTTCTTTAATAGCGTAAGATTTTATCTTAAAATACAAGAACTTTTCGTGTTTCTTGTCAATTTTTGTTGGTTTTCATCTAATGAACTTATTTCAGTCAGCTAGATCTTTCTTCTTCAAAGCAAAAAGATTTTATCTTCAAATACAAGAACTTTTCGTGGTTTTGATGGTTTTCAGCAAATGAACATATTTCACCGAGCTGGAAGTTTTTTCCTGAATAGAGTAAGATTTTATCTTAAAATACAAGAACTTTTCGTGGTTCTTGTCAATTTTTGTTGGTTTTCATCTAATGAACTTATTTCAGTCAGCTAGATCTTTCTTCTTCAAAGCAAAAAGATTTTATCTTCAAATACAAGAACTTTTCGTGGTTTTGATGGTTTTCAGCAAATGAACAGATTTCAGCGAGCTGGAAGTTTTTTCTTTAATAGCCTAAGATTTTATCTTAAAATACAAGAACTTTTCGTGGTTCTTGTCAATTTTTGTTTGTTTTCATCTAATGAACTTATTTCAGTCAGCTAGATCTTTCTTCTTCAAAGCAAAAAGATTTTATCTTCAAATACAAGAACTTTTGGTGGTTTTGTTGGTTTTCAGCAAATGAACATATTTCAGCGAGCTGGAAGTTTTTTCCTTAATAGAGTAAGATTTTATCTTAAAATACAAGAACTTTTCGTGGTTCTTGTCAATTTTTGTTGGTTTTCATCTAATGAACTTATTTCAGTCAGCTAGATCTTTCTTCTTCAAAGCAAAAAGATTTTATCTTCAAATACAAGAACTTTTCGTGGTTTTGATGGTTTTCAGCAAATGAACATATTTCAGCGAGCTGGAAGTTTTTTCCTTAATAGAGTAAGATTTTATCTTAAAATACAAGAACTTTTCGTGGTTCTTGTCAATTTTTGTTGGTTTTCATCTAATGAACTTATTTCAGTCAGCTAGATCTTTCTTCTTCAAAGCAAAAAGATTTTATCTTCAAATACAAGAACTTTTCGTGGTTTTGATGGTTTTCAGCAAATGAACATATTTCAGCGAGCTGGAAGTTTTTTCCTTAATAGAGTAAGATTTTATCTTAAAATACAAGAACTTTTCGTGGTTCTTGTCAATTTTTGTTGGTTTTCATCTAATGAACTTATTTCAGTCAGCTAGATCTTTCTTCTTCAAAGCAAAAAGATTTTATCTTCAAATACAAGAACTTTTCGTGGTTTTGATGGTTTTCAGCAAATGAACATATTTCAGAGAGCTGGAAGTTTTTTCCTTAATAGAGTAAGATTTTATCTTAAAATACAAGAACTTTTCGTGGTTCTTGTCAATTTTTGTTGTTTTTCATCTAATGAACTTATTTCAGTCAGCTCGATCTTTCTTCTTCAAAGCAAAAAGATTTTATCTTCAAATTCAAGAACTTTTCGTGGTTTTGATGGTTTTCAGCAAATGAACATATTTCAGCGAGCTGCAAGTTTTTTCCTTAATAGAGTAAGATTTTATCTTAAAATACAAGAACTTTTCGTGGTTCTTGTCAATTTTTGTTGGTTTACATCCAATGCACTTATTTCAGTCAGCTAGATCTTTCTTCTTCAAAGAAAAAAGATTTTATCTTCAAATACAAGAACTTTTCGTGGTTTTGTTGGTTTTCAGCAAATGAACATATTTCAGCGAGCTGGGAGTTTTTTCTTTAATAGCGTAAGATTTTATCTTAAAATACAAGAACTTTTCGTGGTTCTTGTCAATTTTTGTTGGTTTTCATCTAATGAACTTATTTCAGTCAGCTAGATCTTTCTTCTTCAAAGCAAAAAGATTTTATCTTCAAATTCAAGAACTTTTCGTGGTTTTGATGGTTTTCAGCAAATGAACATATTTCAGCGAGCTGCAAGTTTTTTCCTTAATAGAGTAAGATTTTATCTTAAAATACAAGAACTTTTCGTGGTTCTTGTCAATTTTTGTTGGTTTTCATCTAATGAACTTATTTCAGTCAGCGAGATCTTTCTTCTTCAAAGAAAAAAGATTTTATCTTCAAATACAAGAACTTTTCGTGGTTTTGTTGGTTTTCAGCAAATGAACATATTTCAGCGAGCTGGGAGTTTTTTCTTTAATAGCGTATGATTTTATCTTAAAATACAAGAACTTTTCGTGGTTCTTGTCAATTTTTGTTGGTTTTCATCTAATGAACTTATTTCAGTCAGCTAGATCTTTCTTCTTCAAAGCAAAAAGATTTTATCTTCAAGTACAAGAACTTTTCGCGGTTTTGTTGTTTTTCAGCAAATGAACATATTTCAGCGAGCTGGGAGTTTTTTCTTTAACAGAGTAAGATTTTATCTTAAAATACAAGAACTTTTCGTGGTTCTTGTCAATTTTTGTTGGTTTTCATCTAATGAACTTATTTCAGTCAGCTGGATCTTTCTTCTTCAAAGCAAAAAGATTTTATCTTCAAATACAAGAACTTTTCGTGGTTTTGATGGTTTTCAGCAAATGAACATATTTCAGCGAGCTGGAAGTTTTTTCCTCAATAGAGTAAGATTTTATCTTAAAATACAAGAACTTTTCGTGGTTCTTGTCAATTTTTGTTGGTTTTCATCTAATGAACTTATTTCAGTCAGCTAGATCTTTCTTCTTCAAAGCAAAAAGATTTTATCTTCAAATACAAGAACTTTTCGTGGTTTTGATGGTTTTCAGCAAATGAACATATTTCAGAGAGCTGGAAGTTTTTTCCTTAATAGAGTAAGATTTTATCTTAACATACAAGAACTTTTCGTGGTTCTTGTCAATTTTTGTTGTTTTTCATCTAATGAACTTATTTCAGTCAGCTAGATCTTTCTTCTTCAAAGCAAAAAGATTTTATCTTCAAATTCAAGAACTTTTCGTGGTTTTGATGGTTTTCAGCAAATGAAGATATTTCAACGAGCTGCAAGTTTTTTCCTTAATAGAGTAAGATTTTATCTTAAAATACAAGAACTTTTCGTGGTTCTTGTCAATTTTTGTTGGTTTACATCCAATGAACTTATTTCAGTCAGCTAGATCTTTCTTCTTCAAAGCAAAAAGATTTTATCTTCAAAGACAAGAACTTTTCGTGGTTTTGATGGTTTTCAGCAAATGAACATATTTCAGCGAGCTGGAAGTTTTTTCCTTCATAGAGTAAGATTTTATCTTAAAATACAAGAACTTTTCGTGGTTCTTGTCAATTTTTGTTGGTTTTCATCTAATGAACTTATTTCAGTCAGCTAGATCTTTCTTCTTCAAAGCAAAAAGATTTTATCTTCAAATACAAGAACTTTTCGTGGTTTTGATGGTTTTCAGCAAATGAACAGATTTCAGCGAGCTGGAAGTTTTTTCTTTAATAGCCTAAGATTTTATCTTAAAAGACAAGAACTTTTCGTGGTTCTTGTCAATTTTTGTTGGTTTTCATCTAATGAACTTATTTCAGTCAGCTAGATCTTTCTTCTTCAAAGCAAAAAGATTTTATCTTCAAATACAAGAACTTTTCGTGGTTTTGATGGTTTTCAGCAAATGAACATATTTCAGCGAGCTGGAAGTTTTTTCCTTAATAGAGTAAGATTTTATCTTAAAATACAAGAACTTTTCGTGGTTCTTGTCAATTTTTGTTGGTTTTCATCTAATGAACTTATTTCAGTCAGCTAGATCTTTCTTCTTCAAAGCAAAAAGATTTTATCTTCAAATACAAGAACTTTTCGTGGTTTTGATGGTTTTCAGCAAATGAACATATTTCACCGGGCTGGAAGTTTTTTCCTGAATAGAGTAAGATTTTATCTTAAAATACAAGAACTTTTCGTGGTTCTTGTCAATTTTTGTTGGTTTTCATCTAATGAACTTATTTCAGTCAGCTAGATCTTTCTTCTTCAAAGCAAAAAGATTTTATCTTCAAATACAAGAACTTTTCGTGGTTTTGATGGTTTTCAGCAAATGAACATATTTCAGAGAGCTGGAAGTTTTTTCCTTAATAGAGTAAGATTTTATCTTAAAATACAAGAACTTTTCGTGGTTCTTGTCAATTTTTGTTGTTTTTCATCTAATGAACTTATTTCAGTCAGCTAGATCTTTCTTCTTCAAAGCAAAAAGATTTTATCTTCAAATTCAAGAACTTTTCGTGGTTTTGATGGTTTTCAGCAAATGAAGATATTTCAACGAGCTGCAAGTTTTTTCCTTAATAGAGTAAGATTTTATCTTAAAATACAAGAACTTTTCGTGGTTCTTGTCAATTTTTGTTGGTTTACATCCAATGAACTTATTTCAGTCAGCTAGATCTTTCTTCTTCAAAGCAAAAAGATTTTATCTTCAAAGACAAGAACTTTTCGTGGTTTTGATGGTTTTCAGCAAATGAACATATTTCAGCGAGCTGGAAGTTTTTTCCTTCATAGAGTAAGATTTTATCTTAAAATACAAGAACTTTTCGTGGTTCTTGTCAATTTTTGTTGGTTTTCATCTAATGAACTTATTTCAGTCAGCTAGATCTTTCTTCTTCAAAGCAAAAAGATTTTATCTTCAAATACAAGAACTTTTCGTGGTTTTGATGGTTTTCAGCAAATGAACAGATTTCAGCGAGCTGGAAGTTTTTTCTTTAATAGCCTAAGATTTTATCTTAAAAGACAAGAACTTTTCGTGGTTCTTGTCAATTTTTGTTGGTTTTCATCTAATGAACTTATTTCAGTCAGCTAGATCTTTCTTCTTCAAAGCAAAAAGATTTTATCTTCAAATACAAGAACTTTTCGTGGTTTTGATGGTTTTCAGCAAATGAACATATTTCAGCGAGCTGGAAGTTTTTTCCTTAATAGAGTAAGATTTTATCTTAAAATACAAGAACTTTTCGTGGTTCTTGTCAATTTTTGTTGGTTTTCATCTAATGAACTTATTTCAGTCAGCTAGATCTTTCTTCTTCAAAGCAAAAAGATTTTATCTTCAAATACAAGAACTTT
The DNA here is from genome assembly GCF_035084215.1 of Heptranchias perlo. NCBI lineage: Eukaryota > Metazoa > Chordata > Chondrichthyes > Hexanchiformes > Hexanchidae > Heptranchias > Heptranchias perlo. The sequence goes on from NW_027138753.1 coordinate 893,358, forward strand.
TCGTGGTTTTGATGGTTTTCAGCAAATGAACATATTTCACCGGGCTGGAAGTTTTTTCCTGAATAGAGTAAGATTTTATCTTAAAATACAAGAACTTTTCGTGGTTCTTGTCAATTTTTATTGGTTTTCATCTAATGAACTTATTTCAGTCAGCTAGATCTTTCTTCTTCAAAGCAAAAAGATTTTATCTTCAAATACAAGAACTTTTCGTGGTTTTGATGGTTTTCAGCAAATGAACAGATTTCAGCGAGCTGGAAGTTTTTTCTTTAATAGCCTAAGATTTTATCTTAAAATACAAGAACTTTTCGTGGTTCTTGTCAATTTTTGTTTGTTTTCATCTAATGAACTTATTTCAGTCAGCTAGATCTTTCTTCTTCAAAGCAAAAAGATTTTATCTTCAAATACAAGAACTTTTGGTGGTTTTGTTGGTTTTCAGCAAATGAACATATTTCAGCGAGCTGGAAGTTTTTTCCTTAATGGAGTAAGATTTTATCTTAAAATACAAGAACTTTTCGTGGTTCTTGTCAATTTTTGTTGGTTTTCATCTAATGAACTTATTTCAGTCAGCTAGATCTTTCTTCTTCAAAGCAAAAAGATTTTATCTTCAAATACAAGAACTTTTCGTGGTTTTGATGGTTTTCAGCAAATGAACATATTTCAGCGAGCTGGAAGTTTTTTCCTTAATAGAGTAAGATTTTATCTTAAAATACAAGAACTTTTCGTGGTTCTTGTCAATTTTTGTTGGTTTTCATCTAATGAACTTATTTCAGTCAGCTAGATCTTTCTTCTTCAAAGCAAAAAGATTTTATCTTCAAATTCAAGAACTTTTCGTGGTTTTGATGGTTTTCAGCAAATGAACATATTTCAGCGAGCTGCAAGTTTTTTCCTTAATAGAGTAAGATTTTATCTTAAAATACAGGAACTTTTCGTGGTTCTTGTCAATTTTTGTTGGTTTTCATCTAATGAACTTATTTCAGTCAGCTAGATCTTTCTTCTTCAAAGAAAAAAGATTTTATCTTCAAATACAAGAACTTTTCGTGGTTTTGTTGGTTTTCAGCAAATGAACATATTTCAGCGAGCTGGGAGTTTTTTCTTTAATAGCGTAAGATTTTATCTTAAAATACAAGAACTTTTCGTGGTTCTTGTCAATTTTTGTTGGTTTTCATCTAATGAACTTATTTCAGTCAGCTAGATCTTTCTTCTTCAAAGAGAAAAGATTTTATCTTCAAATACAAGAACTTTTCGTGGTTTTGTTGGTTTTCAGCAAATGAACATATTTCAGCGAGCTGGGAGTTTTTTCTTTAATAGAGTAAGATTTTATCTTAAAATACAAGAACTTTTCGTGGTTCTTGTCAATTTTTGTTGGTTTTCATCTAATGAACTTATTTCAGTCAGCTGGATCTTTCTTCTTCAAAGCAAAAAGATTTTATCTTCAAATACAAGAACTTTTCGTGGTTTTGATGGTTTTCAGCAAATGAACAGATTTCAGCGAGCTGGAAGTTTTTTCCTTAATAGAGTAAGATTTTATCTTAAAATACAAGAACTTTTCGTGGTTCTTGTCAATTTTTGTTGGTTTTCATCTAATGAACTTATTTCAGTCAGCTAGATCTTTCTTCTTCAAAGCAAAAAGATTTTATCTTCAAATACAAGAACTTTTCGTGGTTTTGATGGTTTTCAGCAAATGAACATATTTCAGAGAGCTGGAAGTTTTTTCCTTAATAGAGTAAGATTTTATCTTAAAATACAAGAACCTTTCGTGGTTCTTGTCAATTTTTGTTGGTTTTCATCTAATGAACTTATTTCAGTCAGCTAGATCTTTCTTCTTCAAAGCAAAAAGATTTTATCTTCAAATTCAAGAACTTTTCGTGGTTTTGATGGTTTTCAGCAAATGAACATATTTCAGCGAGCTGCAAGTTTTTTCCTTAATAGAGTAAGATTTTATCTTAAAATACAAGAACTTTTCGTGGTTCTTGTCAATTTTTGTCGGTTTTCATCTAATGAACTTATTTCAGTCAGCTAGATCTTTCTTCTTCAAAGAAAAAAGATTTTATCTTCAAATACAAGAACTTTTCGTGGTTTTGTTGGTTTTCAGCAAATGAACATATTTCAGCGAGCTGGGAGTTTTTTCTTTAATAGCGTAAGATTTTATCTTAAAATACAAGAACTTTTCGTGTTTCTTGTCAATTTTTGTTGGTTTTCATCTAATGAACTTATTTCAGTCAGCTAGATCTTTCTTCTTCAAAGCAAAAAGATTTTATCTTCAAATACAAGAACTTTTCGTGGTTTTGATGGTTTTCAGCAAATGAACATATTTCACCGAGCTGGAAGTTTTTTCCTGAATAGAGTAAGATTTTATCTTAAAATACAAGAACTTTTCGTGGTTGTTGTCAATTTTTGTTGGTTTTCATCTAATGAACTTATTTTAGTCAGCTAGATCTTTCTTCTTCAAAGCAAAAAGATTTTATCTTCAAATACAAGAACTTTTGGTGGTTTTGATGGTTTTCAGCAAATGAACATATTTCAGCGAGCTGGAAGTTTTTTCCTTAATAGAGTAAGATTTTATCTTAAAATACAAGAACTTTTCGTGGTTCTTGTCAATTTTTGTTGGTTTTCATCTAATGAACTTATTTCAGTCAGCTAGATCTTTCTTCTTCAAAGAAAAAAGATTTTATCTTCAAATACAAGAACTTTTCGTGGTTTTGATGGTTTTCAGCAAATGAACATATTTCAGCGAGCTGGAAGTTTTTTCCTTAATGGAGTAAGATTTTATCTTAAAATACAAGAACTTTTCGTGGTTCTTGTCAATTTTTGTTGGTTTTCATCTCATGAACTTATTTCAGTCAGCTAGATCTTTCTTCTTCAAAGCAAAAAGATTTTATCTTCAAATTCAAGAACTTTTCGTGGTTTTGATGGTTTTCAGCAAATGAACATATTTCAGCGAGCTGCAAGTTTTTTCCTTCATAGAGTAAGATTTTATCTTAAAATACAAGAACTTTTCGTGGTTCTTGTCAATTTTTGTTGGTTTTCATCGAATGAACTTATTTCAGTCAGCTAGATCTTTCTTCTTCAAAGAAAAAAGATTTTATCTTCAAATACAAGAACTTTTCGTGGTTTTGTTGGTTTTCAGCAAATGAACATATTTCAGCGAGCTGGGAGTTTTTTCTTTAATAGCGTAAGATTTTATCTTAAAATACAAGAACTTTTCGTGGTTCTTGTCAATTTTTGTTGGTTTTCATCTAATGAACTTATTTCAGTCAGCTAGATCTTTCTTCTTCAAAGCAAAAAGATTTTATCTTCAAATACAAGAACTTTTCGTGGTTTTCATGGTTTTCAGCAAATGAACATATTTCAGCGAGCTGGAAGTTTTTTCCTGAATCGAGTCAGATTTTATCTTAAAATACAAGAACTTTTCGTGGTTCTTGTCAATTTTTGTTGGTTTTCATCTAATGAACTTATTTCAGTCAGCCAGATCTTTCTTCTTCAAAGCAAAAAGATTTTATCTTCAAATACAAGAACTTTTCGTGGTTTTGATGGTTTTCAGCAAATGAACATATTTCAGCGAGCTGGAAGTTTTTTCTTCAATAGCCTAAGATTTTATCTTAAAATACAAGAACTTTTCGTGGTTCTTGTCAATTTTTGTTGGTTTTCATCCAATGAACTTATTTCAGTCAGCTAGATCTTTCTTCTTCAAAGCAAAAAGATTTTATCTTCAAATACAAGAACTTTTCGTGGTTTTGATGGTTTTCAGCAAATGAACATATTTCAGCGAGCTGGAAGTTTTTTCCTTAATAGAGTAAGATTTTATCTTAAAATACAAGAACTTTTCGTGGTTCTTGTCAATTTTTGTTGGTTTTCATCTAATGAACTTATTTCAGTCAGCTAGATCTTTCTTCTTCAAAGCAAAAAGATTTTATCTTCAAATACAAGAACTTTTCGTGGTTTTGATGGTTTTCAGCAAATGAACATATTTCAGCGAGCTGGAAGTTTTTTCCTTAATAGAGTAAGATTTTATCTTAAAATACAAGAACTTTTCGTGGTTCTTGTCAATTTTTGTTGGTTTTCATCTAATGAACTTATTTCAGTCAGCTAGATCTTTCTTCTTCAAAGCAAAAAGATTTTATCTTCAAATTCAAGAACTTTTCGTGGTTTTGATGGTTTTCAGCAAATGAACATATTTCAGCGAGCTGCAAGTTTTTTCCTTAATAGAGTAAGATTTTATCTTAAAATACAAGAACTTTTCGTGGTTCTTGTCAATTTTTGTTGGTTTTCATCTAATGAACTTATTTCAGTCAGCGAGATCTTTCTTCTTCAAAGAAAAAAGATTTTATCTTCAAATACAAGAACTTTTCGTGGTTTTGTTGGTTTTCAGCAAATGAACATATTTCAGCGAGCTGGGAGTTTTTTCTTTAATAGCGTAAGATTTTATCTTAAAATACAAGAACTTTTCGTGGTTCTTGTCAATTTTTGTTGGTTTTCATCTAATGAACTTATTTCAGTCAGCTAGATCTTTCTTCTTCAAAGCAAAAAGATTTTATCTTCAAATACAAGAACTTTTCGCGGTTTTGTTGTTTTTCAGCAAATGAACATATTTCAGCGAGCTGGGAGTTTTTTCTTTAACAGAGTAAGATTTTGTCTTAAAATACAAGAACTTTTCGTGGTTCTTGTCAATTTTTGTTGGTTTTCATCCAATGAACTTATTTCAGTCAGCTAGATCTTTCTTCTTCAAAGCAAAAAGATTTTATCTTCAAATACAAGAACTTTTCGTGGTTTTGATGGTTTTCAGCAAATGAACATATTTCAGCGAGCTGGAAGTTTTTTCCTTAATAGAGTAAGATTTTATCTTAAAATACAAGAACTTTTCGTGGTTCTTGTCAATTTTTGTTGGTTTTCATCTAATGAACTTATTTCAGTCAGCTAGATCTTTCTTCTTCAAAGCAAAAAGATTTTATCTTCAAATACAAGAACTTTTCGTGGTTTTGATGGTTTTCAGCAAATGAACATATTTCAGAGAGCTGGAAGTTTTTTCCTTAATAGAGTAAGATTTTATCTTAAAATACAAGAACTTTTCGTGGTTCTTGTCAATTTTTGTTGTTTTTCATCTAATGAACTTATTTCAGTCAGCTAGATCTTTCTTCTTCAAAGCAAAAAGATTTTATCTTCAAATTCAAGAACTTTTCGTGGTTTTGATGGTTTTCAGCAAATGAACATATTTCAGCGAGCTGCAAGTTTTTTCCTTAATAGAGTAAGATTTTATCTTAAAATACAAGAACTTTTCGTGGTTCTTGTCAATTTTTGTTGGTTTTCATCTAATGAACTTATTTCAGTCAGCTAGATCTTTCTTCTTCAAAGCAAAAAGATTTTATCTTCAAATACAAGAACTTTTCGTGGTTTTGATGGTTTTCAGCAAATGAACATATTTCAGCGAGCTGGAAGTTTTTTCCTTAATAGAGTAAGATTTTATCATAAAATACAAGAACTTTTCGTGGTTCTTGTCAATTTTTGTTGGTTTTCATCTAATGAACTTATTTCAGTCAGCTAGATCTTTCTTCTTCAAAGCAAAAAGATTTTATCTTCAAATACAAGAACTTTTCGTGGTTTTGATGGTTTTCAGCAAATGAACATATTTCAGCGAGCTGGAAGTTTTTTCCTTAATAGAGTAAGATTTTATCATAAAATACAAGAACTTTTCGTGGTTCTTGTCAATTTTTCTTGGTTTTCATCTAATGAACTTATTTCAGTCAGCTGGATCTTTCTTCTTCAAAGCAAAAAGATTTTATCTTCAAATACAAGAACTTTTCGTGGTTTTGATGGTTTTCAGCAAATGAACAGATTTCAGCGAGCTGGAAGTTTTTTCCTTAATAGAGTAAGATTTTATCTTAAAATACAAGAACTTTTCGTGGCTCTTGTCAATTTTTGTTGGTTTTCATCTGATGAACTTATTTCAGTCAGCTAGATCTTTTTTCTTCAAAGCAAAAAGATTTTATCTTCAAATACAAGAACTTTTCGTGGTTTTGTTGGTTTTCAGCAAATGAACATATTTCAGCGAGCTGGGAGTTTTTTCTTTAATAGCGTAAGATTTTATCTTAAAATACAAGAACTTTTCGTGGTTCTTGTCAATTTTTGTTGGTTTTCATCTCATGAACTTATTTCAGTCAGCTGGATCTTTCTTCTTCAAAGCAAAAAGATTTTATCTTCAAATACAAGAACTTTTCGTGGTTTTGATGGTTTTCAGCAAACGAACATATTTCAGCGAGCTGGAAGTTTTTTCCTTAATAGAGTAAGATTTTATCTTAAAATACAAGAACTTTTCGTGGTTCTTGTCAATTTTTGTTGGTTTTCATCTAATGAACTTATTTCAGTCAGCTAGATCTTTCTTCTTCAAAGCAAAAAGATTTTATCTTCAAATACAAGAACTTTTCGTGGTTTTGATGGTTTTCAGCAAATGAACATATTTCAGCGAGCTGGAAGTTTTTTCCTTAATAGAGTAGGATTTTATCTTAAAATACAAGAACTTTTGGTGGTTCTTGTCAATTTTTGTTGGTTTTCATCTAATGAACTTATTTCAGTCAGCTAGATCTTTCTTCTTCAAAGCAAAAAGATTTTATCTTCAAATACAAGAACTTTTCGTGGTTTTGATGGTTTT